>NC_064285.1:41224476-41424993 GCF_019186545.1 Solanum stenotomum | reverse complement strand
ATACTAAAGTGAGTTTCCTAAGCCTTAGGGCTATTATGTGATTGTCCCCTATATGCTTGTGTGTCTCCTAAATAGTTTTATAAAGAATGTTGACTTAGTATGTTATAATGTAATGATAAAACCCTTGTCTATGGTAACTCTTAAGAACACATAGGTGTATATGAAGAGGTTGTATGGGCGGTCACTTCATTATTCACTTAAGTGTGGCTTAGGGTGACTTGAGATAGAGGCTTAAATGGTAATAAAGGACTTACTTTGCTATCTTTTTTAAGTATTGTACACTTGTGTTAATTGAGTTGTAAATGATTTGAATATGGTCTTATTTGTGAATTGTGACTTGAAATGTGGGTTTATGCTTGTGGTTTTAAAGGTTTGTTAAAGAATTACTTAAAAGCATACATTCCTTGTAAATGTCCGTTGTGCATATTTTCTTGCATGGTCATCATACTTAGAACTTATTGTACTAATTCCATATCTCTCTATTGTTACAAGCGGAGGTGGTGGAAAGTGAAGAGATCTTTTGAGGAAGCTTGGGATATTGACTCTTTTCAAAAACCTTGGTATGTCCTCATATATTCGAGGACATAGTTGTTACCTTTCTAGTATTTTCACTTAGACATTTTATAAGACTTATATTTTGTTGTAAAGGGGTGTGGCCCTAAGATGTTCTATTCGTGCCTAAGATGGTACATGAGACTTAGAAATTCTACTTCGTTGCATTTGAAAGATTTTGAGTATTATGAATTTGTATTAAAAAGTGTTTAAATTCCTTACGGTTTTTATTACCGAATGCGATGAATGAATATGCCAAGAGGCTTGTATTAGACCTCCGAGAGGTCGAGTACGCATGTTACGACTTAGCAGTGCTCTCGGGTTGTTACAAACTTGGTATCAGAGCATAAGGTTTTGGAAATTGTCCCTTATGATTCAAAGTCTCATATGCCACATCTACTAGAGTCTTGTACATCAGTGTGAGTCGCGACACATCTATGAGCGAGAGGCCATAGGACGGTAGAAGTTTCACTTATTTTATTAATCATGACTTCGTGCCTTAGGGTTTGGTCTATAAGTATCTTTCCTAATCCGTGTCTTGTGTTTATAGGATATGAATACGAGGTCTAATCCTAAGAGAGGGAAAGAGGAGAATGTGGATGGGGGAGTTCCTCCTCAAGGTCTTCAAGGTGACCATGTCCCCATAGGTAATCAAGAGAATGAGGTTTTGGTGGTTCCCCCGGCCATTACGAATGAAGAGATTGGGCAGCTTTTCTAACTCTAGCTCAAGCCATGACGGCTCAAGCAAATAGAGATGTGGGGCCTAGGGTGAATGCTAATGAGAGTACGACTGCCTCAAAGTTGAGAGACTTCAGGAGGAGGAATCCTCCTATCTTTTTGGGCTCTAGAATTGGAGAAGATCCACAAGGATTCTTGGATGAGATTTACAAAATTGTGGATGCTATGGGAGTATCTTCTTGAGAGAAAGCGGGTCCTATAGAATGGGAGGAGTTTAAGGAAGCATTCTTGGGTAAGTACTTTCCCCTAGAGAAGAGGGAGTGCAAAATTGAGGAGTTCATTAATCTTAAGCAATGTAATATGAGTGTGGAGGAGTATGCTTTGAAGTTCTCCATGTTGTCTAGGTATTCTCCATCTTTGGTGTCTAACTTTAAAGAGGAGATGAGTAGGTTTGTTATCGGTGTATCCAACTTGGTGAAAGAAGAGTGCCGTAGGGCAATGCTCCATGGTGACATGAACATCTCTAGGCTTGTTGTGTATGCTCATTCTATTGAGGAGTCCAAGATGACTAGGGTGAGGAAAGATTTAAAAAGGGGTAGGTACGAGGATCAAGGACAACCTAAGTTTAAGAAGAGGGCTCCAAATCAAGATTTCTCAAGTGATCCTAAGGTTAACCATGAAGGAGGTGGTGGTTCTCAAATTTTTAAGCCTACTTGTGGAAAGAAGCATTTTGGGAAATGTCTATCCGTCACTAGTGGTTGCTATGGCTGTGGAAAAAATGATCACAAGGTAAGAGATTGTCCTAATATTGTGGCTAAAGGAAGGAATGCTAGGCAAGCTCCTTATAGTGGTCCTAGTGTTGATGGTCAAGGAAGGAATCATTTCTATGCTCTCCAAACTAACAAGGAAGCATATACGGATGAAGGTGCCGGTAAGTCATAATTTCTAATTTTGTGTTAGTTTAGATAGGTTTCTCCTAAGTGGGGGATGGTATGTTGAATGATGAGTTGAGGTGAGTTTGGATATTCTTGTCTCTTTCTACTATTCCTAATCGTGTTTGAGTCATAGAATTGTAGAAGCATGATGCATGGTTTTTGGAGTCTTGTGTGAAAAAAAAATGAGTTTTTATATTTCTCCTTATAATGATGCATGCTTTAAATTAAGTTCTTGATTTACATGAGAAAATTAGTTTCATGATCGTTGTTCTCCGTATATGCATAAATTGGTGAGTTGCTAAAAGTTGTTAGAGTTGAGATTAGTTGAGCATACTTAAGTGTATTCTTGATGTAGCATGATTGTGTTTTAATAAGATAATTGCATATTGTGTTCTTTGATGTTGTTATGAGCATGAGGTGCTATGGAGATGGAAGTTCCACCAAATAAATGAAAAAATTTTAAAAAAAAGAGGGGGGTAGGGGGTTTGATGCATGTTGAGTTGTAGGTGTGATTCCTACTTCCATAAATTTGAATGAAGTTGTGTTGTAATGGCTTGTTATGTGGAGTTGATGTTTCCTCCTTGATGAGTGCTTTCATAATGATATTGTATGATTGTTGTGGGCTGCTAATCTTGAGTCAATCCCTTAATGTCTTAAAGTGTCATTCGAGGACGAATGTTCCCAAGTGGGGGATATTGTAACACCCCTCAAAATAAAGTAGGATAAAGTAGAGCCTCACATGGGTCCTATGCATTAATAATTTGTTAAAACAATGAAGAATATCCTTTTTAGTCAGTTTTAAAGAGTTTAGAAGTCAAACGTCAAGGGAAGACCAAGACTTTCGGAAACTAGTCTTTTACGTGTTGGTGTGTTCTAGTATGTTGTTCATGTTTTTATGGGTTGTTTGGAGTCTAAAATCAGTGAAGGTTACCCTAGTGTCTTAATAAATGTTTTTAGGGTCAAAACGTTCAGGTACGACTCCCCGGGACCACCCTAAGGTCCCCGAGGAGGACCCCAACCCTTGGCCAAGCAAGCTGCCAAGGTAGCTTGAAGTTGTTCTTGGAGGGAGTGGCTCCGCGTCAACCAATGGACAAAAAGTGGCTTCGTGGTGCGGAGACACTGCAGACTTTACTGTCTCGAATTTAATTTCCAACAAACTTGTGGGAACACCTCCGCATCGCAAACTTGTTTCCCGACGAAATCTGCGAAAGTAAAACTCAAGTTGGACTTGTTTGAAAAGGTCCAACTAAGTGAGGGGTAGTTTGGTTTATTATTATTTCAAGTGTTTTTAAGTATTTTAAAGGTATTAAAACATTTAAGAGGTGTTTTTGAATTCATTCTTCCAAGATCAAAACCCCAAAGTTCTTTCTCTCTCTAAAGTTCTCTCAAATTCAAGGAAGAAAAAGGCGGAGAGCTAGGGTTTCAATTGAGGGTTCCCTTCCACCAAATTTCGTTGAGATTTCATCAATTGAGGTATGGTGGCTCTTCATCTAGGACTCATCTTCATCCCAGAGTCAATTTCAAAGGATTTTACGATGTTTTCAAAAAGTGACCAAAAGCTTGTTTTTGAATTCTATCAAGGGTTCTTGCATGAAAATGATTTGAAAGGTTTGGGTATGGATTAATTGATGTTTGCTTGTGGGTTTTGAATGAAATACTCCTTGAACCCTTGTCATCTACAAAATCGTAAAATTTGCTATGAAGTGGGTCTATTTCAATAAATTCAAAGTTGATGAAATTATGTATAAAGTTAATGGTATTGATATCTCTTGCGTTGTTTATTGTTTATATGTGATTAATTGTTGATAATGGATGAATTAATGGTGGTAAGCCTTATGGGTGAAGTATTGGTGATTTTGGCTATGGCTTTGGATTATGGTAAGAAGGCTTTTGAACTCTTTTTATTGAATTGATTGTTGTTGGTAGGTTTCGGTGGTTCTTCTGGCCATGACTAATGAAGAGATTAGGGTGGCTTTTCTAACTCTAGCTCAAGCCATGACGGCTCAAGCAAATAGAGATGTGGGGCCTAGGGTGAATGCTAATTAGAGTACGACTTCCTCAAGGTTGAGTGACTTCATGAGGAGGAATCCTCCTATCTTTTTGGGCTCTAGAATTGGAGAAGATCCACAAGGATTCTTGGATGAGATTTACAAAATTGTGGATGCTATGGGAGTACCTTATTGAGAGAAATCGGAATTGGCTTCATACCAATTGGAGGAGGTAGCCCAAATTTGGTACACTCAATGGAAGGCAAATAGGCCGGAAGAAGCGGGTCCTATAGAACGGGAGGAGTTTAATGAAGCATTCTTTGGTAAGTACTTTCCCTTAGAGATGAGGGAGTGCAAAATTGAGGAGTTCATTAATGTTAGGCAAGGTAATATGAGTGTGAAGGAGTATGCTTTGAAGTTCTCTATTTTGTCTAGGTATGCTCCATCTTTGGTGTCTAACTCTAGAGAGGAGATGAGTAGGTTTGTTACCGATGTATCCGACTTGGTGAAAAAAGAGTGTCATACTGCAATGCTCCATGGTGACATGAACATCTCTAGGCTTGTTGTGTATGCTCAATCTATTGAGGAGTCCAAGATGATTAGGGTGAGGAGCGATTTAAAAAGGGGTAGGTACGAGGATCAAGCACAACCTAAGTTTAAGAAGAGGGCTCCAAATCAAGATTTCTCCAGTGCTCCTAAGGTTAACCATGAAGGAGGTGGTGCTTCTCTAATTTCTAAGCCTACTTGTTCCACTTATGGAAAGAAGCATTTTTGGAAATGTCATTCCGGCACTAGTGGTTGCTGAGGTTGTGGAAAAAATGATCACGAGGTAAGAGATTGTCCTAATATTGTGGCTAAAGGAAGGAATGCTAGGCAGGCTCCTTATAGTGGTCCTAGTGTTGATGGTCAAGCAAGGAATCATTTCTATGCTCTCCAAACTAACAAGGAAGCAAATCCGGATGAAGGTGCCGGTAAGTCATAATTTCTAGTTTTGTGTTGGAATCCTTTTGTGTTGGTTTAGATGGGTTTCTCCTAAGTGGGGATGGTATGTTGAATGATGAGTTGAGGTGAGTTTGGATATTCTTGTCTCTTTCTACTATTCCTAATCGTGTTTGAGTCATAGAATTGTAGAAGCATGATGCATGGTTTTTGGAGTCTTGCGTGGAAAAAAAATGAGTTTCTATATTTCTCCTTATAATGATGCATGCTTTAAATTGAGTTCTTGATTTAAATGAGAAAATCAGTTTCATGATCGTTGTTCTCCTTATATGCATAAATTGGTGAGTTGCTAAAAGTTGTTAGAGTTGAGATTAGTTGAGCATAATTAAGTGTATTCTTAATGTAGCATGATTGTGTTTAAATTAGATAATTGCATATTGTGTTCTTTGATGTTGTTATGAGCATGAGGTGCTATGGAGAAGGAAGTTCCTCCAAATAAATGAAAAATGGAAAAAAAAAGGGGGGTTTTGAGGCATGTTGAGTTGTAGGTGTGATTCCTACTTCCATAAATTTAAATGAAGTTGTGTTGTAATGGCTTGTTATGTGGAGTTGATATTTCCTCCTTGATGAGTGCTTTCATATTGATATTGTATGATTGTTGTGGGCTGCTAGTCTTGAGTCATTTCCCTTAATATTTTAAAGTGTCATTCGAGGACGAATGTTCCCAAGTGGGGGATATTGTAACACCCCTCAAACTGAAGTAGGATAAAGTAGAGCCTTACATTTGTCCTATGCAATAATAACTTGTTAAAATAATGAAGAATATCCTTTTTAGTAAGTTTTAAAGAGTTTGGAAGTCAAACGCCTTGGACCAAAACGTTCGGAAACAAGTCTTTTACGTGTTGGTATGTTCTAGTATGTTGTTCATGTTTTTACGGGTTGTTTGGAGTCTAAAATCAGTGAAGGTTACCCTAGTATCTTAATAAATGTTTTTAGGGTCAAAACGTTCGGGTACGACTCCCCGGGACCACCCTAAGGGTCCCTGAGGAGGACCCCAACCCTTGGCCAAGCAAGCTGCCAAGGCAGCTTGAAGTTGTTCTTGGAAGTAGTGGCTCCGCGTCAACCAATGGACAAAAAGTGGCTCCGTGGTGCGGAGACACCGCAGACTGTACTGTCTCGAATTTAATTTCCAACAAACTTGTGGGAACACCTCCGCGTCGCGAACTTGTTTCCCGACGAAATCTGCGAAAGTAAAACTCAAGTTGGACTTGTTTAAAAAGGTCCAACTAACTGAGGGGTAGTTTGGGTACTTTGGGTTATTATTATTTCAACTGTTTTTAAGTATTCTAAAGGTATTAAAACATTTAAGAGGTGTTTTTGAATTCATTCTTCCAAAATCAAAACCCCAAAGTTCTTTCTCTCTCTAAAGTTCTCTCAAGTTCAAGGAAGAAAAAGGTGGAGAGCTAGGGTTTCAATTGAGGGTTCCCTTCCACCAAATTTCGTTGAGATTTCATCAATTGAGGTATGGTGGCTCTTCATCTAGGACTCATCTTCATCCTAGAGTCAATTTCAAAGGATTTTAAAATGTTTTCAAAAAGTGACTAAAAGCTTGTTATTGAATTCTATCAAGGGTTCTTGCATGAAAATGATTTGAAACATTTGGGTATGGATTAATTGATGTTTGTTTGTGGTTTTTGAATGAAATACTCCATGAACCTTGTCATCTACAAAACCGTAAAATTTGCTATGAAGTGGGTCTATTTCTATAAATTCAAAGTTGATGGAATTATGTGTAAAGAGAATGGTATTGATATCTCTTGTGTTGTTTAATGTTTATTTATGATTAATTGTTGATAATGGATGAATTAATGGTGGTAAGCCTTATGGGTGAACTATTGGTGATTTTGGCTATGGCTTTGGATTAAGGTAAGAAGGCTTTTGAACTCTCTTTATTGAATTGATTGTTGTTGGTAGGTTTCGGTTGTTCCCCCGGCCATGACTAATGAAGAGATTAGGGCAGCTTTTATAACTCTAGCTTAAGCCATGAGACTCAAGTAAATAGAGATGTGGGGCCTAGGGTGAATGCCAATGAGAGTACGACTGCCTCAAGGTTGAGAGACTTCGTGAGGAGGAATCCTCTTATCTTTTTGGGCTCTAGAATTGGAGAAGATCCCCAAGGATTCTTGGATGAGATTTACAAAATTGTGGATGCTATGGGAGTATCTTCTTGAGAGAAAGCGGAATTGGAAGTCAAACGCCAAGGGACCAAGACGTTCAGGAACTAGTCTTTTACGTGTTGGTGTGTTCTAGTATGTTGTTCATGTTTTTATGGGTTGTTTGGAGTCTAAAATCAATGAAGGTTACCCTAGTATCTTAATAAATGTTTTTAGGGTCAAAACGTTTGGGTACGACTCCCCGGAACTACCCTAAGGGTCCCCGAGAAGGACCCCAACCCTTGGCCAAGCAAGCTGCCAAGGCAACTTGAAGTTGTTCTTGGAGGGAGTGGCTCCGCGTCAACCAATGGAAAAAAAGTGGCTCCGCGGTGCGGAGACACCGCAGACTCTACTGTCTGGAATTTAATTTCCAGAAAACTTGTGGGAACACCTCCGTGACACGAACTTGTTTCCCGACGAAATCTGCAAAAATAAAACTCAAGTTGGACTTGTTTAAAAAGGTCCAACTAAGTGAGGGGTAGTTTGGGTACTTTGGGTTATTATTATTTCAACTGTTTTTAAGTATTTTAAAGGTATTAAAACATTTAAGAGGTGTTTTTGAATTCATTCTTCCAAAATCAAAATCCCAAAGTTCTTTCTCTCTCTAAAGTTCTCTCAAGTTCAAGGAAGAAAAAGGTGGAGAGCTAGTGTTTCAATTAAGGGTTCCCTTCCACCAAATTTCGTTGAGATTTTATCAATTGAGGTATGGTGGCTCTTCATCTAGGACTCATCTTCATCCTAGAGTCAATTTCAAATGATTTTATAATGTTTTCAAAAAGTGACTAAAAGCTTGTTTTTGAATTCTATCAAGGGTTCTTGCATGAAAATGATTTGAAACGTTTGGGCATGGATTATTTGATGTTTGTTTGTGGTTTTTGAATGAAATACTGCATGAACCCTTGACATCTATAAAGCCGTAAAATTTGCTATGAAGTGGGTCTATTTCTAAAAATTCAAAGTTGATAGCATTATGTGTAAACAGAATGGTATTGATATCTCTTGTGTTGTTTAATATTTATTTATGATTAATTGTTGATAATGGATGAATTAAGGGTGGTAAGCCTTATGGGTGAAGTATTGGTTATTTTGGCTATGGCTTTGGATTATGGTAAGAAGGCTTTTGGACTCTCTTTATTGAATTGATTGTTGTTGGTAGGTTGGATCCACCTTTGGTGGAAGTGTTATATCTTATTCTTGTGAATTGTAGCAATGAAGACATTGGTGAAGTTGTTATATAATGTGGGAATATTGCATTATTGTGAATTGAGCCCACAAAGGGCATTATATGAGTGTTATGACATTGTTGTATTATTATACACATATGAGGCTATATGTAAAGTCCTATATGAAGCTATATGTAAAGTTTGTGTGAAGCTATAATGTGAAGATGTTCTAATGGTATAAATGTGATATATTGTATAAAGTGGTATTATGCTAATGTGAAAGCATGTTTATCTTGAAATGGTGATATGTGGTGATGATGGACTATGATGAGTCTCTATAACATGATGTTGTAGCTCATATGCTAGACTTGAGTATCTTGTCTTGTGACATGAAAGCTTGATTATGTATATGAGTATATGAATGTTTGGTTGGGCTATGACTTCGTAATGGAGCTCTTCCTATAAATGCTAAAAGAGGAATTCTAGGCCAAGACTTGAATTGGTAAGACTTAAGCATAGTAACTTTTCATGAGCCCAGCTTTTCTAAGTAAATAACCTTGAAGGATGGGCCTTAGAGTGATGTTCCCTTCTTGAGTTAAATGATAGACTTAGCGATGGATGGAACTAGAACGGCATGAGAATCCTTATCTAAGAAAGTCAAATGAGCTATTCTTATGAACCTAGATTGGCTATGACTAAGAAATGGGGTCTTTCTTGGGAAGAGGTACTATGAGTTGGTTGAACTAGAAAAGGAACCCTCTCTAGTAGTACATATGTGATTGAATACTCTATAGAAACCAAGGCTAAGCACCGAGTGGATGTGGTTAGGATGGTGGCCTAGTTGAGCATGAGATTAGGCACAATGAACATCCTTGGACATCTCTTAAACCATGTGCCAACATGGGTTACATTTAGTTCTATCCTTGGCAAGTAGAACAACCTCCACGGAGTAGGTTAGACTCCGGATTCCATACCTTGCTAGTATGGTTTATGTCGGTTAAGGCCTATTTCCATCATATGGGATGTGCACTCTAATATTTGATAGGTTCTACAACGTGTAGGTAGTAGTATGGGATGCTATCTACACATGGCACGAGTAGGCTTAGAATATACTAAAGTGAGTTTCCTATGCCTTAGGGCTATTATGTGATTGTCCCCTATATGCTTGTGTGTCTCCTAAATAGTTTTATAAAGAATGTTGACTTAGTATGTTATAATGTAATGATAAAACCCTTGTCTATGGTAACTCTTAAGAACACTTAGGTGTATATGAAGAGGTTGTATGGGCGGTCACTTCATCATTCACTTAAGTGTGGCTTAGGGTGACTTGAGATAGAGGCTTAAATGGTAATAAAGGACTTACTTTGCTATCTTTTTTAAGTATTGTACACTTGTGTTAATTGAGTTGTGAATGATTTGAATATGGTCTTATTTGTGAATGGTGACTTGAAATGTGGGTTTATGCTTGTGGTTTTAAAGGTTTGTTAAAGAAGGTCTTAAAAGCATACATTCCTTGTAAATGTCCGTTGTGCATATTTTCTTGCATGGTCATCATACTTAGAACTTATTGTACTAATTCCATATCTCTCTATTGTTACAAGCGTAGGTGGTGGAAAGTGAAGAGATCTTTTGAGGAAGTTTGGGATATTGACTCTTTTCAAAAACCTTGGTATGTCCTCATATATTCGAGGACATAGTTGTTACCTTTCTAGTATTTCCACTTAGACATTGTATAAGACTTATATTTTGTTATAAAGGGGCGTGCCCCTAAGATGTTCTATTCGTGTCTAAGATGGTACATGAGACTTAGAAATTCTACTTCGTTACATTTGAAAGATTTTGAGTATTATGAATTTGTTTTAAAAAGTGTTTAAATTCTTACGGTATTTATTATTGAATGCGATGAATGAAAGCTAAGAGGCTTGTATTAGACCTCCGAGTGGTCGAGTACGCATGTTACGACTTGGGGGTGCTCTCGGATAGTTACAAACTTGGTATCAGAGCATAAGGTTTTGGAAATTGTCCCTTAGGATTCAAAGTCTCATACGCCACGTCTACTAGAGTCTTGTTCATCAGTGTGAGTCGCGACACATCTATGAGCGAGAGGCTATAGGACGGTAGAAGTATCACTTATTTCATTAAACATGACGTCGTGCCTTAGGGTTTGGTCTATAAGTATCTTTCCTAATCCGTCTCTTATGTTTATAAGATATGAATAGGAAGGCTAATCCTAGGAGAGGGAAAGAGGATAATGTGGATGGGGGAGTTCCTCCCCCAAGGTCTTCAAGGTGACCAAGTCCCCATAGGCAATCAAGAGAATGAAGTTTCGGTGGTTCCGCCGGCCATGACTAATGAAGAGATTAGGGCGGCTTTTCTAACTCTAGCTCAAGCCATGACGACTCAAGCAAATAGAGATGTGGGGCCTAGGGTGAATGCTAATGAGAGTATGACTGCCTCAAGGTTGAGAGACTTCGTGAGGACGAATCCTCCTATCTTATTGGGCTCTAGAATTGGAGAAGATCCCCAAGGATTCTTGGATGAGATTTACAAAATTGTGGATGCTATGGGAGTATCTTCTTGAGAGAAAGCGGAATTGGCTTCATACCAATTGGAGGAGGTGGCCCAAATTTGGTACACTCAATGGCAGGCAAATTGGCCGGAGGAAGCGGGTCCTATAGAATGGGAGGAGTTTAAGGAAGCATTCTTGGGTAAGTACTTTCCCCTAGAGAAGAGGGAGTGCAAAATTGAGGAGTCCATTAATCTTAGGCAAGGTAATATGAGTGTGGAGGAGTATGCTTTGAAGTTCTCTATGTTGTCTAGGTATGCTCCATCTTTGGTGTCTAACTCTAGAGAGGAGATGAGTAGGTTTGTTACCGGTGTATTCGACTTGGTGAAAGAAGAGTGTCGTACGGCAATGCTCCATGGTGACATGAACATCTCTAGGCTTGTTGTGTATGCTCAATCTATTGAGGAGTCCAAGATGACTAGGGTGAGGAAAGTTTTACAAAGGGGTAGGTACGAGGATCAAGGACAGCCTAAGTTTAAGAAGAGGGCTCCAAATCAAGATTTCTCAAGTGTTCCTAAGGTTAACCATGAAGGAGGTGCTGGTTCTCAAATTTCTAAGCCTACTTGTTCCACTTGTGGAAAGAAGCATTTTGGGAAATGTCTATCCGGCACTAGTGGTTGCTATGGTTGTGGAAAAAATTATCACAAGGTAAGAGATTGTCCTAATATTGTGGCTAAAGGAAGGAATGCTAGGCAGGCTCCTTATAGTGGTCCTAGTGTTGATTGTCAAGTAAGGAATTATTTCTATGCTCTCCAAACTAACAAGGAAGCAAATCCAAATGACGGTGCCGGTAAGTCATAATTTCTAGTTTTGTGTTGGAATCCTTTTGTGTTGGTTTAGATAGGTTTCCCCTAAGTGGGGGCTGGTATGTTGAATGATGAGTTAAGGTGAGTTTGGATATTCTTATCTCTTTCTACTATTCCTAATCGTGTTTGAGTCATAGAATTGTAGAAGCATGATGCATGGTTTTTGGAGTCTTGTGTGAAAAAAAAAAATGAGTTTCTATATTTCTCCTTATAATGATGCATGCTTTAAATTGAGTTCTTGATTTAAATGAGAAAATCAGTTTCATGATCGTTGTTCTCCTTATATGCATAAATTGGTAAGTTGTTAAAAGTTGTTAGAGTTGAGATTAGTTGAGCATGTTTAAGTGTATTCTTGATGTAGCATGATTGTGTTTTAATAAGATAATTGCATATTGTGTTCTTTGATGTTGTTATGAGCATGACGTGCTTTGGAGAAGGAAGTTCGTCCAAACAAATGAGAAATGGAACAAAAAAAAAGGGGGGGGGGGGGTTTGACGCATGTTGATTTGTAGGTGTGATTCCTGTTTCCATAAATTTGAATGAAGTTGTGTTGTAATGGTTTGTTATGTGGAGTTGATGTTTCCTCCTTGATGAGTGCTTTCATATTGATATTGTACGATTGTTGTGGGCTGCTAGTCTTGAGTCATTACCCTTAATGTTTTAAAGTGTCATTCGAGGACGAATGTTCCCAAGTGGGGGATATTGTAACACCCATCAAAATGAAGTAGGATAAAGTAGAGCCTCACATAGGTCCTATGCATTAATAACTTGTTAAAATAATGAAGAATATCCTTTTTAGTCAGTTTTAAAGAGTTTGGAAGTCAAACATCAAGGGACGACCAAGACGTTCGGAAACTAGTCTTTTACGTGTTGGTGTGTTCTAGTATGTTGTTCATGTTTTTACGGGTTGTTTGGAGTATAAAATCAGTGAAGGTTACCCTAGTGTCTTAATAAATATTTTTAGGGTCAAAATGTTCGGGTACGACTCCCCGGGACCACCCTAAGGGTCCCCGAGGAGGACCCTAACCCTTGGCCAAGAAAGCTTGAAGTTGTTCTTAGAGGGAGTGGCTTCGCGTCGCGGACCTGCTCCACCAATGGAAAAAAAGTGGCTCCGCATCGCGGAGACACCGCAGACTCTACTGTCTTGAATTTAATTTTTTCAGAAAACTTGTGGGAACACCTCCGCGTCGCGAACTTGTTTCCCGACGAAATCTGCGAAAGTAAAACTCAAGTTGGACTTGTTTAAAAAGGTCCAACTAAGTGAGGGGTAGTTTGGGTACTTAGGGTTATTATTATTTTAAGTGTTTTTAAGTATTTTAAAGGTATTAAAACTGTTTTTGAATTCATTCTTCCAATATCATAACCCCAAAGTTCTTTCTCTCTCTAAAGTTCTCTCAAGTTCAAGGAAGAATAAGTTGGAGAGCTAGGGTTTCAAGAATTAGCCGCAACAAGAGTTGCTTTCTGCCCAAGTTTTGAGAGAAGACTAGTCAAACTTTCCAAAATTGTCAAGATTTTTTTCCTAGTTGGGATTTACCTTATTTCTTTATTTATATATAGGTTATTAATATTTTCCTTAGTCTATTTATGGTCTCCTAAGTACCATTTAATGCTTTCCTAGAAGTACTAAATTTGTTCCTAGTTTGGTTATTTTATTTCCTTTCTAGAGTAGGATTCCTTGTAATTGTCTTTCTAGGGTTTGGCTGACCTTTTAGCTTCTTATAAGGGGTCTTGGACATGCTTCCCCCTTCTCATATATATAGGAGTCCTTTTCATTCATTAAAGACATTTTAGATTGATATTAATAATATTTGAGAGAGTTCTTTGAACCTTTGCGACTTGTTCTTTGAGAATTTATCATTAAACCTTTACTAGTTTCATATTTTTAGGTATAAAGTAACTTCTTCTTGTGATATCTTTGGTTTCTTTTTGGTATTCTTTAGAAGGTGATTAGTTTCTACATACTAAGTATTGTCTTTAGTTACTCATAAAGCGGTCAAGATCCGAATCTATCGTTTTGATTCGTTTTCTCAAGTAAAGGCGTTAGATTTCTACCATAAATCTATACGTTGTTACTTGGATCTTTTCAAGGCCTTAGAACATCTAATCCTTGGAAATTCGTGGATCTTTCCTTCGAATTTCCCATATCTTTAGTTAGTTTTTTTTGTTTCTTTTCTTTGTGCTTCCGCATTCTAATATTCAATTCTGTATTTGTGATCTCCTTTAACCTTGTTGTTATCAAGTGGTATCAGAGCGGTTCTATCAATATTCCGTTCTTGATAAATCTTGGGATTTCTTTTTATACAAAAAAAAAACTGTAGCATGAACAGTAGCGTGAAAAAATACTGTAGCATGAACAGTAGCGTGAACAAAAAAAGAAGAAGTTATAACTTGTTCTCTAAGAAATCTGATTACTTGTCCTCCAAGAAATTTGATTATTTGATACCCAAGAAAGCTTATTACTTGCTATTCAAGAAATCTTATTACTTGCTCTCCAAGTTTTGCATTAATTTGTTTCCAAGCAAGAAGGTAGCAAGAAGAGGGGATTCTAGATTTAATTCTAAAATAAGTTTCTTTTTATTCGTGTTTTGTTTCAGCTAAATCCTACTTGTTCTAGGACTAGTTCTTTACTTTCTTTTTGTACCCCAAGATTCCATACTTTATTACTACGAACTTGATACACGTTTTGGTTTAATTATAAATCTACAAAGTATTCTCGTTCAAAGGTTATTTTGAGTGGAAAAAGGCAAGTGTGGGTGAGTTTAAAAGAGGGTAAAAGCCATATTAAAAGTGTGATACTTGATCATTTATTCTTTTTTTTAGATGTCTAATTCAGGTGGTGATGAGGAAAGGGCTCGTTTAGAAGGCTAGGTTAAAGGAAGGAACTACTTCACCCTTCAAGCTATGCACCAACAATTTGAGAGATGGAACCTTCAATTTCAAGAGATGAGGGCTATGATTATCGAGCAGAATGACACAATAGCTGCAATTAGGAGGGATAATGATGTTCTACCCCCAAATAATGTTAGACCCCAAGTTAGAAGGAATGTACCCCATATCCCTTTTGTAAATCCTGAATATGATAATGATGATTTTGATGTTGAATCTAGAAAGAAGAGATAGGAGGGGACAAAGAGGTAGAGTAGAAGATGATAATATAAATAGTATAAAGATGAAGATGCCATCTTTCGAGGGGACAAGGGATCCAGACTTGTACCTTGATTGGGAGAGATGAGTTGAAGCCATCTTTGATTGCCATAACTACTTGAGGGTAAGAAAGTTAAACTTGCTGTTGTTGAGTTTTCTGATTATGCTCCTTCTTAGTGGAAAAAGCTTGCTAGGGATAGATTACAAGAGGAGCTACCACCTATTGCTACGTGGGCAGAGATGAAGAGGGTAATGAGGAAGCGATTTATTCCATCATACTTCCAAAGAGATCTACAGTCTAGCCTTTAACACTTGAAGCAAGGCTCCATGTCGGTGGATGAGTATGGCCATGATCCAAGCAAACTGCATGGAGGAAGAAGAGGCTACAATAGCTAGATTTTTAAATGGTTTAAATACAGAAATAGTTAATGTAGTAAAAATACAACAATATGTAACTTTAGATGAATTAGTTGATTTGTCTGTAAAAGTTGAAAAACAAATTAAGAAAAAGCAGCAAAATAACTCATGGAGAAGTCGACCAAACACTATCTCTAAGAAGCCATAGTCAACTCAAGATGGGAAAACTCCTTCCAAACCTCAAGACGATAGAGGTAAAGGTAAAGTTGAGGAGGGAGGTAAAACCTTTAATCCTAAATCTTCTAAACCTTCAAGTTCTATTCAATGTCACAAATGTCATGGAAGGGGGCATATGATGCATGAATATCCAAGTAGAAGAAACATCATACTTAGAGTAAATGGAGAGTATGAGAGTGAAAAAAGTGAGGGGGAAGAAGAAGAGGGAGAAGGTGTAAGTGAGGAAGATGACTATGGAACTGCCTAATGATGGTATAATTGGGGTGGTTAAGAGAATTATGACTATCAATTTGGGTAGGGTTGATGAAGGGCAGAGAGAGAATTTGTTTCATACTAGGTGTGGGATAAAAGGGAAGACTTATTCTATGATTATTGATGGGGGAAGTTGTGCAAATGTGGTGAGTTCATACTTGGTGGATAAACTAGGAATTGCATGAATCTTGCGCTCTACCCCATATAGGCTCCAATGGTTGAATGATTGTGGAGAAGTAAAAGTAAACAAACAATGCATTATTTCATTCAATGTTGGTAGGTATGAAGATGAAATTCTTTGTGATATAGTTCCAATGCAAGCATGTCATGTTTTACTTGGCTGACCTTGGCAGTATGATAGGGATACTACTCATCATGGGAAAAAGAATAGGTATAGTCTTCTGCATAATGGTAAGAAGTATACTCTTGCACCATTATCTCCTTCTCAAGGGTTTGAAGATCAAAAACGATTGAGGGAAACAATTGGAAAACAAAGGGAGAGGTAAAAAATGAGCTTGAGGGAAAAGAAAAAGGCCAAGAGATAGAAAAAAAGAGAGATGGCCGAGCGAAAAAGAGAGAGGGCAGCGATCTAAGTAAAGACGTAAAAGAGGGTGTGAGTAAAAAAATAAAATGTTTTGGTGTGAGGAAAAAGGCTAAGGAAAAGAAAAATGATTGCCTTTATATAAATACCAAAGAGTGTTTGAATGCTAGGAGAGAGGGGCTGCCCATAATACTACTTACTTACAAAGAAGTATTGATTAATTTTGAACAACTAACTCCTTCTTTGCCAAATAGTGTTTCTTCTCTTTTGCAGAATTTTGAAGATGTTTTTCTTGATGAAACTCCAAAGGGATTGCCATCATTGAGAGAGATTGAGCACCAAATAGACTTTGTGCCTGTGTCTCAACTTCCTAATAGGCCTGCCTATAGGAGCAATCTTGAAGAGACCAAAGAATTACGAAAGCAAGTTGAAGAATTGCTTGAAAAGGGATTTGTTCGAGAGAGTATGAGCCCATGCTCTGTTCCGGTCCTATTGGTCCCCAAAAAGGATGGAACATGGAGGATGTGCGTAGATTGTGGGGCCATGAACAAGATAACGGTAAAGTATCGCTATCCTATCCCTCGTCTTGATGACATGTTGGACCAACTGTATGGTTCCAAAATCTTTTCTAAAATTGATCGAAAGAGTGGTTACCATCACATTCGTATGAATCCTGGAGATGAATGGAAAACTGCTTTTAAGACAAAATATGGACTTTATGAGTGGTTAGTTATGCCCTTTGGCTTGACTAATGCACCAAGCACTTTTATGAGACTAATGAATCATGTTTTTAAAGATTTCCATGGAAAATTTATTGTGGTGTATTTTGATGACATCTTGATCTTTTCTCAAAATCTGGATGAACACCTAGAGCACTTAAAACAAGTTTTTGAAGTTCTTAGAAATCAGCGCTTATTTGCTTATCTCAAAAAGTGTACTGTCTGTGTGGGTCGTGTGGTTTTCTTAGGTTTTGTGGTCAGTTCTAAGGGAGTTGAAGTAGATGATGAGAAAATCAAGGAAATAAAAGAATGGCCTAAACCTAATAGTGTAACTAAAGTTAGGAGTTTTCATGGACTTGCTAGTCTTTATGGGAGGTTTGTGCGAGACTTTAGCACTATTGCTGCTCCTTTAACTGAAGTTATTAAAAAAGATAAGGTTTTTACATGGGGAAAGGAACAAGATGATGCATTTAACTTGCTGAAGGATGCATGTGAGATTAGAGTATATGAATCTACTAGTTTCAATTAAAAGGCTTTTGTTATATAGGAAGCATGTGAGAATGAAGCTTGAATGACAGAGGCCGAATATGTACGTTGATCTTCTAGTTAGAAAGAGATGAGATATATCAGATTCCCTAAACATAGGAGTATGGGTGATATGGTATGAACTCTTCAACCCTAACGAGTTGTAATGGTTGTGAACCTCTGTTAGACAGAGAAGTCAATTTTGTATTGATTCAAGTCTAGATATTTCATCTTGATAACAACAAGGAAAAAAGAGGTGAATAGAAAGGTTACCTAGATAGAAGATACATGGGCCTAGTTCACCCACATCATTAGTACAAAAGAGAAGTAGAGCATTATACACATGTATAGATTTCCATCCAATTGAATAGAGCTACTACATGGTTCATTTAATATGCCTTCGGAAATTCGTCAGTCATAGTCCAGTTACGGGATAGGAAAAATTGATCATATGCTAGTTGTTCTTATTCGCTATCTTGCATGGGAAAAGAGTCGGAGCACCCTCACTTGTTTTAAAAAAAGAATCTATTAGTATGGCCAGACCTGTCTAGTTAAGCCCAAAGCAGCTAACTCTAAGACGTTATGAATCATGATATAACTTTATAGGTACCTGACATTTACATGTTATTAGAGTTCATGTTTTATGGTGCCTTCAAGCTTCAATATTTATTTTCTATTTCGACCCTCAAAAGGCACCAGTCATTGAGCGTGATATAACACAAGCTAGTAATGAAGGCAAAGTTGACCTCGGCCTCCTACTCCCAAAGATGAACTATTGAGGATTTTCTTTTTCTATATTAACTGTGGTATTTATATTGACCTAGAGGGAAGCAGAGTCCCAATAGTAGAACACCTATAAGAATTCTTAGGAGATTGAAGTGAGTAGATGGGAAAATCAATTGTATGTGCTTTGAGATGAGGATATGTCATAGTTTCCAATGATGGTTTGTTATATAATTGTACATGTTGCATGTTCTACAACTCATCTATTTGTATGTCATTTGCCCTTTTGTGGATTACTTCCTCACATGTTGCCTAATGTCATTGAATGCTTGCAGTAAGTGTGTAACGCCCTGTATTTTACGTGTACAGGTGCTACACATATGAAACTTGATTTAGCTTGGTGGTATAAGTAATGAACTTGATTTCCTAGATGAATGGTGAAATAAAGAAGCTATAAGGGTAACTCCCGTACATTGCAATATTGCACGATCGAGTGAACGTCAAATTTTACAAGTATTTAAATTCTGGATCGAAGGGCTATATGTAAGTCTGAAAGGTAAGGTGATCAAGTGTATATAAGTTTTGAGTTAAACTAAGCAGATTACGCTCGAAAAACGAATAAAAGAATTGAGGTGCTTGTTGGACTTTATAAAGCTAGCAGGTGTCACTTACTTGCTTAGCTCAAATGGGCCAGGTAGATGGGGAAGATTAGTTCATGCATTAGTGGGCTCACTTGAGGCCCAAATTAAATAAAAAGGAAAAGGGAATGGAGATGAGGCCTCACACCAATCTGTCCAAGTCCAACTACTTGAGCCCAATAAAGATTAATGCCCAAATTAAGGGTATAATTCTGGCCCATGGATTAATATTAGAAGGGAAAGATTGCAGCCCAAGATGAGTACATAAAGGGCCCATTTTGTGTATATATAATTCCAAGCAGGTGCATCACCTACTTGGACCAATTTGACAAATTAGTGGCTAATATTAAAACTTAAGAGGAGGGGAAAAGTAAGACCTTTATAATCCCCAATTTACTGGCCATTTCCTCACTTTTTAAGAATAGATAGTAATCAGATATCTCTCTAAGCTTCTCCTCTGTCTTTCAAAGCGTAGCAGCAGCCACAAGTTTCCTAGGGTTCTTGGATAAACCCAAGTCCTTGCAAGGTAAGATAAGTGGAATTACAAATGGATTTAGCATAATTCTCTCATGGAATGCTAGATAAACATTTTAATTAGTTAAGAACAAACAAAGGACTGAATTTGTTAAAATTAAAAGAAAAAACGAGTTATAGGAATTAAGGTAAAGTGACTGCCCTATCTTTGTCTTCCTTAAACACGAGTCTAAGTATTATATTTTAAGTGTATTGTTGATAAGAACTCGTAGGATGATGATGGGAAACTATGGTTTCATGTCCTCTATTGTATGTTGGATTGTTAGGACTGTTTTTAGGACAAGTTTATGTATAAACATATTAGGGATAGCTTGGTTGATATCTAGAAAGGGTGTAAATTGTTGATATTGAAATATAGTTGTGTAGTGTACAAATGCAATAAAAGAAGGAGGGGATTGAAAGAACAACCTTAGTTTGGTAATTACGGGTTTGTTGCCCGAGCATTATTTTTGAGTGAGATTGGACTGCCTAGCATGTTTAGTAACTACTAATACTAGTTTATCACCTACTTTATTGTAGATAAGTATTTGAAAAGAAAGGAAGGTACTTCAAGGTAACTACAAGGTGGTACAACAAGGTATGTAAGGCTTTTCAATTTCCTACTAATTGGCATGAAATCTAGACTCTTCCTCGACACAAAGAGGCAGCCTACCAACTCCAACACGACTTATAACCTTGTTCTCACTCTTTAACATGTCTGCACGTTCCAATACATGTTTATTGTCAAATCTGTACATATACATTGAATACCCTGCATGAGTTCTCCTTTTAACTAAATAAGGTCCATATGTTATTTCAACTCCTATGCATTTCACTAATTGTGTAACTACTCTCTATTTTGCTGTTCTTACATTATATAATTATTACATGTCACTTGTTGACTACATAGTCCCACAACTCAAAAATGCTATGACCACCAAAAGAATCATCTCAAATGTTAATGGAAAGATATTAAATGAATCTGCTTATTAATGGGTGGTATCCCAGGGGTGGAATAATCACCTAGCATGGATCGATCCCAATATTACGGGTGGTATCCCAGGGGTTAAAGAAAAGCCTAGCATGGTTCGATCCCAATATTACGGGTGGTATCCCAGGGGTTAAAGGAAAGCCTAGCATGGGTCGATCCCGATTTATATGTCTACCACTGATCAGCTGGTCATTTGTATTATATGTTGTGCAGAGTGTAAAGTAAAGAATGATAAAGTAAAGAAAAGAATGTAAAGTACCTGATTCCATAATATGAGAAATGGTGGTCTTGTATTCTTACATTGGTATATGATTTCATTTGAGTTCTTATTTCATATACAGTACTTTATGCCTTGCATACTCAGTACATTCTCCTGTATTAACATCTCTCTCGGGGGACCTGCATTTCATGATGTAGGTGCAGGAGTTAGTAGACCTCCCCAGTAGGAGAACAGGACATCCAACAACTATTAGTGAGCTCCAGGTTGATTCGGGGCTTCCGAGTCTATAGCATGTATTTTGGTATTGTATAGTAGATGAGTGTAAGGCGGGGCCTGTCCCGACCTTAACCCCATAATGTTTTATCATTTAGAGGCTTTGTAGACTATGTATAGTGAAGTGTGGTTGTGCCTCATGTCTTAGACATCATGGTCCCAACGGCCAAGTCATGTGCACTTTCTTTTGGTTTGTTAATACTGTCTACTTTCATGAAAACATGTTATCCACTATGGCAGCACCTTTAAATGTTCATAGATAGAGCATTGATTACAGGTTGGTCCTCCCGAGCCTTCTCGGCAACGGGTGCCGGTCCACCTTAATGGGATTTTGGGCGTGACAAAAGTGGTATTAGAGCAGGTCATCCTAGGGAGTCTACAAACCCGTGTCTATGTAGAGTCTTGCTTATGGATGTGTTGTGCACCACATTTATAAGCAGGAGGCTACGTGGCATTTAGGAGTTGTCCCTTTCTTTTCATTTTTTAGATCGTGCCTTAGCAACAAATATTGTAGGTGGACCATGCTTAACCTCATAATTGTTTTGTTACAAATACCGCAGAAAAGGAAAAGTAAAAGCAAAGGAAAGCAAGTAGAAGTGGCGGCTGGAGAGGCCAGCCAGACTACCCCTGGTGAGTCCCAATATGAGTCTCCATCACAAACATTCCCAACTCCTCCACTTCCTGAAGAGTTGAGAAGGGATGGAGTTCCCCAGAACCACTTACAGATGATACCGGGCAAGATTTGAGGAATGTGGTTCAATTATTGACTCGTATAGTTGTTGGCCAAGGTCAAAGGCAAAAAGGCCCAGTTGTGGGTATTGGTGGTGCAGATAGGGCAGCTAGAACGCTAATACATGATTTCCTTAATTTGGACCCTCCATCATTCACCAGGTCAGATCCTAAAGAAGATGCGCAAGACTTTATTGATCAAATCCAACGAACTTTGGATGTTATGCACGTGAGTGGTAAAGAAGCTGTTGAGCTAGCAACATATAGATTAAAGGGTGTGGCTATATTATGGTATGAAACTTGGAAGCAATCTAAGAGTACAGATGCACCTCCAGCTACTTGGAAAGAATTTAAAAAGGCGTTTCTTGATCATTATTTGCCTTTGGAGATTCGAGAGGCCCGCACAGATCAGTTCTTAAATATTCACCAAGGGGGTATGAGCGTGAGAGAGTACAATTTCCAATTTAATTCCTTGTCCAGGTATGCTCCCAATGTAGTTGCTACTATGGAGGATAGAGTTCATCGATATGTGGATAGATTAGATTTGTATCTGGCTAGAGATTGTACTATTGTTTCTTTAAATAAAGACATGAATATAGCAAGGATGCAAGCTTTTGCACAGATATTGGAGGATCAAAAGCAGAGAAGAAGGGAACAAGAGACAGAAAGGGGGCAGTCTAAGAGGGCTAGGTCTACCGGGCAGTTTACACCACCTCAAGGTGAGTTTAAGCCTCGATTTTCTAATAGACCAGCTAGGCTGTCATTTCCCTACTCTACAGCTAGCGATCCACCCCAATTTCAAGGGCCGAGAGGCAATCAGTTTAGGCAAAAGAGTGAGAGCCAAGGTTCACGAATAGCAGGATATCCAGAGCAGGGCAGTACAAGCCAATCAATGCCTCCTAGGCAGCCTTGTAAATAATGTGGGAGGAGTCATCTAGGTATATGTCGTATTGGAACAGATGCCTGTTATTGGTGTGATATGCCAGGCCACCTAATGAGAGATTGCCCTAAAAGGCGCATGGGTGATATAACACAACTTACTGGATCAGCTGTTGCATCGTCATCATCGGTGCCTCCTTTAGGTAAAGGTCTACAGGTTCCTACAGGTCATGGTAGAGGTGTTAGAGGAGCAGCTAGTTCTAGCAGAGTCCAAAATTGCACATATGCTCTAGGGAGTCGACAGAATTTGGAGGCTTCACCTGACGTGGTAACAGGTACATTGTTCATCTTTTCACATAATGTATATGCGTTAATTGATCCTGGTTCCACACTATCGTATATCACTCCACTAGTTGCTGGGAAGCTTAAAAGAACACCAAAATTATTGAATAAACCATTTGAAGTGTCTACACCAACCGGTGAGTCTATTATAGCAAGAAGGGTCTATCGTAACTGCATAGTAACTGTTTGTGATCGTGATACATTTGGCTGACCTGACTGAACTAGAAATGGTTGAATTAGATGTTATAATGGGTATGGATTGGTTGGCTTCTTGTTATGCCACGGTGGATTGCCGAACTAAGAGAGTGCACTTTCACTTTCCATACGAGCAGTCCTTGAATGGGAAGGCAATGTTGCAGCGCCAAGGGGTAATTTTATTTCTTTTTTGAAAGAGAGGAAGATGATGTCAAAAGGGTATATATGTCATCTAGTTAGAGTGAGAGATGTGGAGGCAGAACCACCGACTCTTCAATCTGATCCGGTAGTAAATGAATTTATTGATGTGTTTCCTGAAGAGCTTCCAGGTTTACCCCCAAAACAAGAAGTAGAGTTTGGTATCGATTTAATTCCAGGTTGAGCTCTATTCCTCCGTATAGAATGGCCCCGGCAGAATTACGTGAATTAAAGGAACAATTAAAGGACTTGTTAGAAAAGGGGTTTATAAGGCCTAGTGTGTCCCCATGGGGTGCACCAGTGTTATTTGTACGTAAGAAGGACGACACGTTGAGAATGTGTATCGACTACCGACAATTGAATAGAGTCACAATTAAGAATAAATATCCCCTCCCCAGAATTGATGATTTGTTTGATCAGTTACAAGGTGCCAAGTGCTTTTCAAAAATTGACTTAAGATCAGGTTATCACCAAGTGAGGGTGAAGGAGAAGGATATATACCCAAGACAGCTTTTCGAACACGATATGGTCATTTCGAATTTCTCGTTATGTCATTTGGGCTAACAAATGCATCAGCAATTTTTATGTATTTGGTGAATAGGGTGTTCAAGCCATTCTTGGATGTATTTGGATAGTATTTATAGATGATATCTTGGTGTATTCAAGATCAGAAGAGGACCATGCAAATCACTTACGACAGGTACTACAAGTTCTTCGTGATCGGCGATTGTATGCCAAGTTCTCCAAATGTGAATTTTGGTTAAGATCAGTGGCGTTCTTGGGTCATATTGTATCTGATGCCGAATAAGGGTTGATTCACAAAAGATAGAGGCCGTGAAATATTGGCCAAGACCAACAACACCTACAGAGGTTCGTAGCTTCCTAGGGTTGGCAGGTTATTATAGAAGGTGTGTTGAAGGATTTTCTTCTATTTCTGCACCTTTAACTAAGCTAACACACAAGGCAACTACGTTTTAGTGGAATGATGCATGTGAAAGAAACTTACAAGAGTTGAAAATTAGGCTAACTTCCGCACCTGTATTAGTACTTCCGGAAGGCACAGTGGGGTATGCAGTATATTGTGATGCTTCAGGAATTGGTTTAGGATGTCTACTCACGCAGCATGGTAGAGTAATAGCTTATGCCTCAAGACAACTGCGGCCACATGAGAGAACCTACCCAACACATGATCTTGAACTAGCAGCGGTTGTATTTGCTTTAAAGATATGGCGCCACTATTTATATGGGGTTCACGTTGACATATATACAGACCATAAAAGTTTGCAATACATCTTCAAGCAGAAGGATCTGAATTTGAGGCAGCGAAGATGGTTAGAGCTAATAAAATATTATGACATTGATATACTATACCATCCAGGGAAAGCAAACGTAGTAGCCGATGCTCTCAGTCGCAAGACAATATCAAGTATTAATGAGCAAACCATGGAAAAAGAAGGGATGGTAAAGGATCTACGTCAACTAGCTAGTTTGGGAGTTCATCTTCTTGAAACCCCAAAAGAAGGGATTGTAGTGCATAATGCAACAGAATCTTCATTAGTAGTTGAGGTGAAAGACCAGTTCAAAGATCCTACTCTACAACGACTTAAAGAGAAGGTAAATCAAGGTACGACAAAGGAGTTTGAGCTTACACAAGATGGAGTACTTTGTTGTCAAAACAGATTGTGTGTACCTAATGTTAATGGGCTAAGAAGGAGGATAATGACAGAAGCACATCATTCAAGATATTCCATCCATCCGGGATCAACTAAAATGTACCATGACTTGAAAGGAGTGTATTGGTGGGGGGACATGAAAAAGGACATAGCAGAATTTGTGGCTCAATGTCCGAACTGCCAGCGAATCAAAGTAGAGCACCAAAAGCTGGGAGGTTATATGCAGTCTATGGAGCTTCCAACTTGGAAGTGGGACATGATCAACATGGATTTTGTCACTGGTTTGCCTCGCTCGTTTCGTGAGTTTTACTCCACATGGGTAATAGTTGATAGACTCACCAAGTCAGCACATTTCTTGCCAGTTAAGACTGATTATACAGCTGAAGAGTATGCAAATTTATATATTAAGGAGATAGTTCGGCTACACGGGGTTCCAATCTCTATTATATCTGATCGAGGTGCTCAATTCACTGCAAAGTTTTGGAAATCATTCCAAAAGTGTTTGGGAACACAAGTGAATTTAAGTACAGCCTTCCACCCTCAAACGGATGGTCAAGAAGAATGCACAATCCAAACACTTGAGAATATTCTTCGAGCTTGTGTCTTAGACTTCAGAGGTAGCTGGGATGATCATTTGCCACTTATTGAGTTTGCCTACAATAATAGTTATCATTCTAGTATCAAAATGGCACCTTATGAAGCTTTATATGGAAGGCAGTGCAGATCACCAATTGGCTGGTTTGAAGTAGGCGAAACTGCTTTATTTGGACCAGACCTTGTTCTTCAAGCTATGGAAAAAGTTAGGTGATATGACAACGGCTAGCAACAGCTCAAAGCCCCCACAAATCATATGCAGATGTTAGAAGAAGAGGATTAGAGTTTTCTATAGGAGATTGGGTGTTCTTGAAAGTATCGCCAATGAAAGGGGTAATGAGATTTGGTAAAAAGGGAAAGTTGAGTCCAAGTTGCATATGGGTTAGAGCTACCTCAGGAGCTTCCAGCAGTTCATTGATGTTTCATGTCTCAATGCTTCGGAAGTGCGTAGGTGACCCATCCTATATAACTCCTATTGAAGATATACAAGTTACAGGGGATCTCATCTATGAAGAAGTACCTATTGCTATTCTGGATCGTCAAGTTAAAAAGCTAAGGAATAAAGAAATGGCTTCAGTAAAGGTGCTTTGGAGGAACCAATAAGTGGAAGAAGTAACGCGGGAAGCTGAGAAAGCGATGAAATCCAAGTACCCTTATTTATTTGAACCTAAAGGGGAAGTCCAAGGTGCAGAATGGGGCATTAATAGGTACGCATGAAAGAGGTATTTCTTATGTGGTTCACAGTTGATTTAAACTAAGGTTTGAACTTATTTAAGATTTCTGATTATGCTAGCATTCGAGGACAAATGTTCCTAAGGGGGGAGGTAACACCCCGTATTTTATGTGTACAAGTCCTACACATATGGAACTTGATTTAGCTTGGTGGTATAAGTAATGAACTTGATTTCCTAGATAAATGGTGAAATAAAAAAGCTATAAGGGTAACTCTCGTACATTGCATTAATGCACGATCGAGTGAACGTCAAATTTTAGAAGTATTTAAATTCTGGATCGAAGGGCTATATGTAAGTCTAAAAGTTAAGGTGATTAAGTGTATATAAGTTTTGAGTTAAACTAAGGAGATTACGCTCGGAAAACGAATAAAAGAATTGAGGTGCTTGTTGGACTTTATAAAGCTAGCAGGTGTCACTTACTTGCTTAGCTCAAGTGGGCTAGGTAGATGAAGAAGATTAGTTCATGCATTAGTGGGCTCACTTGAGGCCCAAATTAAATAAAAAGGAAAAGGGAATGGAGATGAGGCCTCACACCAATCTGTCCAAGTCCAACTGCTTGAGCCCAATAAAGACTAAGGCCCAACTTAATGGTATAATTCTGGCCCATGGCTTAATATTAGAAAGGGGAAAGATTGCAGCCCAAGATGAGTACACAAAGGGCCCATTTTGTGTATATATAATTCCAAGCAGGTGCATCACCAACTTGGACCAATTTGACAAATTAGTGGCTGATATTAAAACTTAAGAGGTGGTGAAAAGTAAGACCTTTATAATCCCCAAGTTACTGGCCATTTCCTCACTTTTAAGAATAGATAAAAATCAGATTTCTCTCTAAGCTTCTCCTCTCTCTTTCAAAGCATAGCAGCAGCCACAAGTTTCCTAGGGTTCTTGGATAAACCCAGCCCTTGCAAGGTAAGATAAGTGGGAATTACTAATGGATTTAGTCTAATTCTCTCATGGAATGCTAGATAAACATATTAATTAGTTAAGAACAAGCAGAGGACTGAATCTGTCAAAAGTTTAATTGCTCACCTTCCTTTGTTATTAAGAGGCTTTTCTCTTTTTCTTTGGCCTATGTGAAGGGAAGCTCAAGTTATTGAAGAGTTAAAATTAAAAGAAAAAACGAGTTATAGGAATTAAGGTAAAGTGACTGGCCTATCTTTGTCTTCCTTAAACACGAGTCTAAGTATGATATTTTAAGTGTATTGTTGATAAGAACTCGTGGGATGTTGATGGGAAACTATGGTTTCACGTCCTCTATTGTATGTTGGATTGTTAGGACTGTTTATGGGACAGGTTGATGTATAAACTATTGGGGACAACTTGGTTGATATCTGGAAAGGGTGTAAATTGCTGATATTGAAATATAACCGTGTAGTGTACAAATGCAATAAAAGAAGGCGGGGATTGAAAGAACAACCTTAGTTTGGTAATTACGGGTTTGCTGCCCGAGCATTATTGTTGAGTGAGATTGGACTGCCCAAGCATGTTTAGTAACTACTAATACTAGTTTATCACCTACTCTATTGTAGATAAGTATTTGAAAAGAAAGGAAGGTACTTCAAGGTAACTACAAGGTGGTACAACAAGGTATGTAAGACTTTTCGATTTCCTACTAATTCGCATGAAATCTAGATTCGTCCTCGACACATAGAGGCAGCCTACCAACTCCAACACAACTTATGACCTTGTTCTCACTCTTTAACATGTCTGCACCTTCCAATACATGTTCATCGTCAAATCTGTACATATACATTGAATACCCTGCATGAGTTCTCCTTTTAACTAAATAAGTTCCATATGTTATTTCAGCTCCTATGCATTTCACTAATTGTGTAAATACTCTCTACTTTGTTGTTCTTACATTATATGATTATTACATGTCACTTGTTGACTACATAGTCCCACAACTCAAAAATGCTATGACCACCGGAAGAATCATCTCAAATGTTAATGGAAAGATATTAAATGAATCTGCTTATTGATGGGTGGTATCCCAACGGTGGAAGAATGACCTAGCATGGGTCGATCCTAATATTACGGGTGGTATCCCAGGGGTTAAAGGAAAGCCTAGCATGGGTCGATCCCGATTTATATGTCTACCACTGATCAGCTGGTCATTTGTATTATATGTTGTGCAGAGTGTAAAGTAAAGAATGATAAAGTAATGAAAAGAATGTAAAGTACCTGATTCCATATTATGAGAAATGGTGGTCTTGTATTCTTACATTGGTATATGATTTCATTTGAGTTCTTATTTCACATACAGTACTTTATGCCTTACATACTCAGTATATTCTCCCGTACAAACATCTCTCTCGGGGGACCTGCAATTCATGCTGCAGGTAGAGGAGCTAGTAGACCTCCCCAGTAGGAGAACAGAACATCCAACGGCTATTGGTGAGCTCCAGGTTGATTCGGGGCTTTCCGAGTGTATAATATGTATTTTGGTATTGTATAGTAGTTGAGTTTAAGGCGGGACCTGTCCCGACCTTAACCACATAATGTGTTATCATTTAGAGGCTTTGTAGACTATGTATAGTGAAGTGTGGTTGTGTCTCGTGTCTTAGACATCATGGTCCCAACGGCCAAGTCATGTGCACTTTCTTTTGGTTTGTTTATACTGTCTACTTTCATGAAAACATGTTATCCACTCTGGCAGCACCTTTAAATGTTCATAGATAGAGCATGATTACAGGTTGGTCCTCCCGGGCCTTCTCGACAACGGGTGCCGGTCCGCCTTAATGGGATTTTGGGCGTGAGAAAGTGTTATCCTATTCGGAGCACCCTTATTTTTATTGCTATATGTTTTTGTAGGACCTTTTCCCTATATGTTATTTACTGCACTGGTTACTTTCCACACGTCATTTCATATTGTGTGGGTACTGCAGGCTAATTGATCATATGACCGTTTCTATATATTTTACATGCCTTATAGCTTTTTATAGCCATGTGTCATGTGCTCACTTGCTCATATTTCATATGTGTACTTATTGACATGTTAGTCCACCTATCCATGAGATATGACGCACTTGCTCAATGTGATTTGTGTTCCGTAGTCCATTTTCTTATGTGTCTACATGTCAATAGTCTACTGGCTTACGTATTATATATTTCTTAACTCATGAACTCATGCATCATGTGCTCATCTAGTCCATTCCTACATTCCCTATAGGTCATTCGCTCATACGCTACCCTATAATTCATATGCGCGCGTACACCACATATTTCTATAGCTTAATGCCCGTGTACCATGCGCTCCCTTTTGGGCTAGTTTGCCCATGTGGCATGCCCAATGTGACTTATTTATCCGTATACTATGTGCTTATTGATTTGAGTTTTGAACAATTTGGCCAAACGTTCCTTGTATCATTATGTAGTGAAGATTTTGACCAGAAAAGGTTGGGCATATATGTAAATTTTATCACAACCATAGATAAATAACTTAGCATAATGCCTTATCGGAAGGTGCGACATAAAACTTTAGTTTATATTGACAGCTATGCGTTCTTATAAGACTCACCTTTGGAAAGCGTCATAAGATAAAAGAGAAGGGAAATAGGACCCCGATAGGTTAGACCTATGATATTATGTGTCTGTTACACATAATTTTTTTTTGGGAGATGCTATAGTTAGTCTTGATTGTTAAGGCCCGGAAGCTAAGCTGAAAAGGTGTAATCTCCATTGAAGTATTGTTGAAGGACTAGAATATAACATAAGATACTTGGGAACAAAAGATGGTAGAGATCCTAAATAACCCTCCTCGTTCTAAACATCAACATAAGGATCTGAGATCATGTGGTCCCGGATATGATCATAAATCCTACTACCATTTATTCATTTGATATGTCATTTGCATGTCTTGTGCTTAGGTATATTAAAGTCCTTATTTGTATGAGTTCTACTTGTGTATATTCAGTGAGTTACATGGTTAAGAAAGGGGTTTACTTTTTCATATTATTATTTCATGAACCATATCTATTGAGACGTCATGCTAGACTTGTCTATATGTGTTTTAGGTTAGTCTATGGATTTTGGATAGTCCTATTTACAATGGGAAATCTCGCAATTCTCTATATGAAATTCTTGATTAACCGAACTATCAGGTGTAGCTATCATTCGAGGACGAATGATCATAAGGGGGGAGGATGTAACACCCCATATTCTACGTGTACTAGTTCTATTTATATGACACTTATAAATTTCGTTGTGGTATAGTTATGGACTCGGTTTCCTATGAAACTAGTGACAATAGTAAATAGGTTGAAAGTGAACTATCCGTAGATTTTGATGCGACCCGATTAAGTTGACGTCAATGAAAGTCTAAACTTGAGATCACAAGGTGGTATTTAAGTCTAAAGTTTAAATTGACATAGTGTATATACATTTTAAGTTAAGTTAAAGGTATTAAGGTCTAGAAATGGAATAAAATATTGAGGTGCTTGCTTTGACTTAACTAAGCTAGTAGGCGACAAGTAGGTGCATAACCTACTTTGACTTATTGACCAGTCCAAAGGACCAAGTAGGTGCATCACCTACTTTGACTTATTGACCAGCCCAAATGACCAAGTAGGTGCATCACCTACTAAGACTCTTTTGACCATGCAATTGGGCCAATTACACTACCACTTACATCCATTAATCTGGCCCAAGTTTAGTAGAAAGCTAAGGGGAAAATGGACAGCCAAGTGTCACAGACTTAGAGTGTTGGCTAAAGTTCTGTGCGGCTCTTGACAATTTACTCACTACTCTTTCAAGATCTTGTAAATTCAAGGAAGCCTTTAAGACTTGGATCGCTAAGAGAATGCTTAAGGAAAGACTTAGAAAGAACAAAGAGAGTTTTGTATGAAGGCCTTTTGTATTGCTTTGGAGAATGCTTTACACTTGAGTGATTCTTGGTTGGTTGGATGCCTTGCAAATGAATGGCACCCCCTATTTATACTAACTCCTAAGGACTAAAGTGTAAATTAAAATTACTCACAAGTCCCTAAGATATTTACACAAAAGCCCCTTTCTAGAATTCTCTACACACTCTAGAGAATTCTAAGGCTTTCTTTGGAAACTATCTAAATTATTCTAGAGAATTCTAAATTATTCTCTAGCCTTCTTGAATAATCTAAAGGATTCTAGAGTCTTTCGGAAACCTCTCCACAACTCTAGACCCTTCCGCCCCTATTCGGACGCAAAATTTAACTGTGGTGTGGCGGGACGTGACACTCTCCCCCACCTATTGATGCGACGACCGCGTCGCATTGCTGCTACATCATCATCCGAACCTTGTGCGTGCGCGACCAATAGTCCATTGACTCGATCAAGGCCCTTGCGCAACGCCTTCATCAACATCTTCCATTCGCTTCTAGCTCGGTCTTCTGGTCTACCTCCTTCCTAGGAGGCAAGCACCTCGGCGGCTTCTTTAGCATCACAGCATTGTTCTCTTTTGGTACCTTCTTCATGCACGGTGGCAAGGACCTTCTTGCACCATTGTCCTTCTTCGAACTTGCACTGGTGGCTCTAGACATCGACTCCTTCTTCTTAGGGTTTTTCTCGAGCTGCATGGCCGTTAGGCGGACTTGTCCTTTCGTCTTCGACACCTTGACCATGGGCACCATACATGATCTTCCTTGCTCCATGACTAAAAGTCGTTGAAGGTAGGGGTCGATCACCGCGTGGCACTGCTGGAAGAACTCCTGCCCAGGAATTATGTCAAAGAGATCTAAAGGAGCGACAGTGAAATTGGTCTTACCTTGCCACTCGCCTAGCGTGATGCTCACTCCATGTGCGACTCCACTCACAGGAGTCGGGGGTGCATTGACCGTCCTGAGTTGGGCGTTGCTTGAACTGTAACTCAGCCCCAATCTCGTTGCTGCCTTTTTGGTCATGAGATTGACCTCTGCACCCGTGTCGACCAAAGCACAAGCGGGTTTTCCATTGATCTTAAGGTCGACATATTGCGCGTCGTATCCTCTTGGCTTCTCAGGCTGCTTCGTGATGGCTCCGCATTGTCCTATCAAGCCCAACTGCGTCATCCCTTCGCCTTGTCATTGCTCCTGGGCGTCTTTCTCCTTCCGCTTTCGCAGGATGGCACCAAGGCTCTTCAGTTCAGGGAACCTTGCATAACCATGCGGCCCGCCGCATATGTAGCAACCACCTTTGTTGGCAACCTCTGTCTTCCTCTCCGTGTTGCCATGACGTCCAGACTTCTTGCCATCGGACTTGTAGGTATCATGATGCTTGGGATGTGGCCGTTGCTCCTCGCTTTTGCCACAGTCTCCCCCACCATGGTCATGACTACCTCTCATCTCTTCTCCTCTCCTTTGGCTCTGTCGGGCTTCTCCTGCCTGAAGTCTGTCAAAGCTTCGGCCTGCATGATGGCTTTATCTATGGTCCTGACTTGCCGACGTTCCAACTCCGTCCTGGCCCAATTTTGCAGCCCATCCATGAAGTGGAACAACATATCATCATCCGTGAGGTTAGGAATTTGAAGCGTGAGGGTAGTGAACTCCTGCACATATGCGCGGATGCTGCCCGTTTGCTTCAGCTCCCTAAACTTGCGCTTTGCCTCATAGATGACGTTGTTAGGGAAGAAGGCTTTCTTGAACTCCTCTCGGAATTGCTCCCAGGTGTTGATGGTGCACGTCCCCTTCCCTATCTCGGCCTCCTTGCGCCTCCACCATAGCATGGCCATCTCCGAAAGATACAACACAGCGGTGTTGATCTTACTCTCGTCGCTCTTCAGCCCGTTGCACTTGAAGTAATTCAAATGCCAAAGGAAATTCTCTACCTCTTGCGCGTCACGGACGCCTTTGAACATATGTGGCTTGGGAGCCTCGACCCTGGCCTTCCTATCTCGGTCAAGCGACAATGATCCTCCAGCTGCCCCACCTTCCTTGAGTGCTTTAATGTCGGCCTTCATGGTCTCAATCGTGCTCAACGCCTCCATGAGCCGACACTCCAAGGAAGTGATAGCCTCCTTCATCTCAAACTCGGCCCGCTGGCGTCCCTCCAACTCCTTACGGATGTTTTCGATCTCTTCAAGGGTGAAGTCCTCAAGAGTCTTGAACTTTCCATCAGCCACGTTCAAACGCCAGCCTAATATGTCCACGGCCTGCCTCGCCACTTCAACCCTTGCGACTCATTCTTCTCCAGCGGTGACGTCAATAGGCTCCTCGCCACGTTCATCGTCACTTGCTTTGGTGGTCGAAGGTGGATGAGATGTTAGCGCCTTGCTTGGTGTGGGATCCAGCAGCATTTCCTCATGACTCTTTTGGTGCTTCTTACCCTTTCGGGGCTCCTTTCCACCATCCGGACGGACGTTGGTGGTGCTAGCGGCGTTTACGTCCCCTTCGGTTGCCATTCCCTTAGTATCAAACCTGGCTGTGATACCACGTTGTCACGGACTTAGAGTGTTGGCTAAAGTTCCGTATGGCCCTTGACAATTTACTCACTACTCTTTCAAGATCTTGCAAATTCAAGGAAGCCTTTAAGACTTGGATCGCTCAGAGAATGCTTAAGGAAAGACTTAGAAAGAACAAAGAGAGAGTTTTGTAAGAAGGCTTTTTGTATTGCTTTGGAGAATGCTTTACACTTTAGTGATTCTTGGTTGGTTGGATTCCTTGCAAATGAATGGCACCCGCTATTTATACTAACTCCTAATGACTAAAGTGTAAATTAAAATTACTTACAAGTCCCTAAGATATTTACATAAAAGCCCCTTTCTAGAATTCTCTACACACTCTAGAGAATTCTAAGGCTTTCTTTGGAAACTATCTAAATTATTCTAGAGAATTCTAAATTATTCTCTAGCCTTCTTGAATAATCTAAAGGATTCTAGAGTCTTCCGGAAACCTCTCCACAACTCTAGACCCTTCCGCCCCTATCCGGACGCAAAATTTAACTGTGGTGTGGCGGGACGTGACACAAGGCCCAATATTCTTAAGTCCAAAAAAGGCCCAAGTGAAAAGTCCAAGTAGGTGGATCACCTACTTGCATTAATAATGTCCCAAATTGACAAGAATAGAGGGATAATTGGCAGCAAGGCCTAACAATTGTTGAAGTCACAAAGGCCCAAGTTAAAAGGCCAAGTAGGTGGGTCACCTACTTGACAATATATGGCCCAAAATTGGCCAAGAAAGTCGGCCAATGCATCTCCATTTTAAAGGGATAAAGATCAGATCTTTTGCTTCATTTTTAACTTGCAAAATTTCAGATTTATTAAGTTTCTCTCTTGTTCTTTCTTGTATTAACACAGCAGCTCTAAAACACCTTAGGGTTCTTGAATATTGACACATTTTTCCAGTAAAAGTTTGAAGGAGAGTTTCAGTTCTTGAAGTTCGAGTTTAGAGGATAAATTTCCAGAAACTAAGGTAAGGCTATTTCCCATTTTTGCCTCTCTTTAAATACAGGTTTGGGGTGGAGAATTTTGTTTATATTCGTCAAGAACTCATGGATAAATATAAATCATTGAGTTCAATATTCTCCTGTTATGCTGAAAGATTTTTGGGGAATGATAGTGGCTGCCTTATGTATATTGTTGTTGGGTGCTTGGGTATCTTGGCAAAAGATGTATGAAGTTGTTTTAATGTATAGAAGAAGGGTGTGGTGGTTCACCATTTGTGTAAGGGTTGTATGGGCCTACTTTCCGTCAAGTGTTTAGCTACTGTTTTTCGAAGGCCTTAATGTGATTAGCTGCTAACATTAGATTAATCATGACTTATATTGTAGATTAACACCAAAAAGGGAGGCTGAATCGTGATAGCTATATTGGTAAAAAAATAAGGTACAGGTACTCAACTAGTAGATCTCCCCAATAGAAGCACATGATACTCAACAGTTGTTAGTGAGTTCCAGGTTGATTCGGAGGCTTTGCCGAGTCTTTACTATGCGTATTTTCATAGTGGTACAGTCATGGATCCCAGTAGAGGCTTTGTAGACATTGTAAAGCTATCATATGTATTCATAGTTTCACTTGTCACATGTATCGATTCAGCTAGTTGACATGTGTTATATATGAAACTTCTCATTAGTAAATCTATCAGCATAATAGTTGACTTTCTCATCATAGGTCACTTGTAAGGCATGTGTTCATATGGTACTTGTTCATCTCACCTCGGGTTGGGGTGTGACAATTAGAGCAGTTTGTCCTAGGGAGTCTACAAAACCGTGTCTAGTAGAGCCTTACTTATGAATGTGTTGCGCGCCACATTTATAATTAGGGGGCTACTTGGGCATTTAGCAAATGTTACTTTCTTCATAATCCAAATCGTGCGATAGAGCAAAGTTAAGAAGTCAATTTCCACTTGCACCAGATCATATTATTCATATTATGCTTACTATGGTTAGGTTAACGGAAGCTAAAATGTCAACATTCAACTACAGAAAAGGATCTTAAGTTATTAAATTTAGACTAGATTGAGCTCAATTTATTCAACCGTCCCACTCCACAAGGTATGTAAAGGTTTTTATGTTATTTGCATTTTAAGTTGCATTTGTACAATTTGTATCACGTTGGTTCAATTGAGAAATATATAGTATATGCTTAAAAAAATGTTTGGTTACCTAGTTACATATATGAGTTGCAGCATTTCCAGGAAGATCTAGGAGGATGTAACCAACTCTTGAGTTCTATATTTCCTCCATATTTATATAATCTATTCCTATAGAGGACAGTTGTTCTTAGTCTGTACTATACATTGAATTGTCGGTATTACGCATGTACTCGAAATTGATGTTGTTGAACCAGTTTCTTATAGTTGGAAGAAGGCAGTGGCACAATCTGATAGGTGAATGTATCAGTGCAATAGTGTTACTAGTGATACCCCTAATTGGCTGACAAGGCCCAAATTCTCACCATATATCATCCTGAATATGTAAATAGGTGGATTTTTATATGTTATGTACCAGCCACCCCGAATAAATACTAATAGCATTTTTATTCTTTTTATGGTTATAAAACTTAGGGATAAGTGCGCCAATTGCTGTAAATGATATATGTATGGTAGTTTCCTATTATGATCTATGTGTTGGCCATAGAGGATTAGTATGTGACTTCAGGGTAAGGTTAACAAAATGAAAATTGATTGGTTAGACCTGAGTTGTGATTAGTCGATTGTACATAGTGGGATTAGAGTACATGAAGCTACTGGTTTCGATTAAAAGGTTCTTGTTAGATAGGAAGCATGTGAGAATGAAGATTGAATGACAGAGGCCGAATATGTACGTTGATCTTCTAGTTAGAAAGAGATGGGATATATCAAATTCCCTAAACATAGGAGTATGGGTGATATGGTATGAACTCTTCAACCCTAACAAGTTGTAATGGCGCGCATCTGGGAACAACTTTGTGAACCTTTGTTAGACAGAGAAGTCAATTTTTTATTGCTTCAAGTATTGATATTTCGTCTTGATAACAACAAGGCAAAAAGAGGAGAATAGAAAGGTTACCTAGATAGAAGATACATGGGCCTAGTTCATCCACATCATTAGTACAAAAGAGAAGTAGAGCATTATACACATGTATAGATTTCCATCCAATTGAATAGAGCTACTGCAGGGTTCATTTAATATATGCCTACGGTAATTCGTCAGTCATAGTCCAGTTAAGGGATAGGAAAAATTGATCATATGCTAGTTGTTCTTATTCGCTATCTTGCATGGGAAAAGAGTCGGAGCACCCTCACTTGTTTTAAAAAAAGAATCTATTAGTATGGCCAGACATGTCTAGTTAAGCCTAAAGCAGCTAACTCTAAGACGTTATGAATCATGATATAACTTTATAGGTATCTGACATTTACATGTTATTAGAGTTCATGTTTTATGGTGCGTTCAAGCCTCACTATTTATTTTCTATTTCGACCCTCAAAAGGCACCAGGCATCGAGTGTGATATAAACACAAGCTAGTAATGAAGGCAAAGTTGACCTCGGCCTCCTACTCCAAAAGATGAACTATTGAGGATTTTCTTTTTCTATCTTAACTGTGGTATTTATATTGACCTAGAGGGAAGTAGTGTCCCAATAGCAGAACACCTATAAGAATTCTTAGGAGAGTGAAGTGAGTAGATGGGAAAATCAATTGTATGTACTTTAAGTTGAGTAAGGAATATGAGCAGAACTATCCTACCCGTGACTTAACGCTTAAGACAGTGTGTTTGACCTTAATATGGTAGAGTGGTTCTATAGGATATCTCATAGTTTCCAATGATGGTTTGTTATATAGTTATACATGTTGCATGTTCTACAACTTATCTATTTGTATGTCATTTGCCCTTTTGTGGATTACTTTGTCACATGTCACCTAATGTCATTGAATGCTTGTAGTAAGTGTTATCCTCTCCGGAGCACCCTTGTTTATATTGCTATATGTTTTCGTAGGACCTTTTCCCTACATGTTATTTACTGCACTGGTCACTTTCCACATGTCACTTGTCCATATTGTGTGGGTATTGCAGGCTAATTGATCATATGACCATTTCTATGTATTTTACATGCCTTACAGCTTTTTCTAGCCATGTGTCATGTGCTCACTTGCTCATATTTCATATGTGTACTTATTGACATGTTAGTCCACCTATCCATGCGATATGACGCACTTGCTCAATGTGATTTGTGTTCCGTAGTCCATTTTCTTATGTGCCTACATGTCATATAGTCTACTGGCTTACGTATTATATATTTCTTAACTTTTGAACTCATGCATCATGTGCTCATCTAGTCCATTCCTACATTCCCTGTAGTTCATTCGCTCATACGCTACCCTATAGTTCATATGTGCGCGTACACCACATATCTCTATAGCTTAATGCCTTGTACCATGCACTCCCTTTTGGGCTAGTCTGCCAATGTGGCATGCCCAATGTGACTTATATATCCGTATACTATGTGCTTATTGATTTGAGTTTTGAACAATTTGGCCAAACATTCATTGTATCATTATGTAGTAAAGATTTTGACCAGAAAAGGTTGGGCATATATGTAAATTTTATCACAACCATATATAAATAACTTAGCATAATGCCTTATAGGAAGGTGAGACATAAAACTTTAGGATTTATATTGACAGCTATGCGTTCTTATAAGACTCACCTTTGGAAAGCGTCATAAGATAAAAGAGAAGGGAAACAGGACCCCGATAGGTTAGACCTATGATATTATGTGTCTGTTACACATAATTTTTTTTTGGGAGATGCTATAGTTAGTCTTGATTGTTAAGGCCCGGAAGATAAGCTGAAAAGGTGTAATCTCCATTGAAGTATTGTTGAAGGACTAGAATATAACATAAGATACTTGGGAACAGAAGATGGTAGAGATCCTAAATAACCCTCCTCATTCTAAACATCAACATAAGGATCTGAGATCATGTGGTCCCGGATATGATCATAAATCCTACTACCATTTATTCATTTGATATGTCATTTGCATGTCTTGTGCTTAGGTATATTAAAGTCCTTATTTGTATGAGTTCTACTTGTGTATATTCAGTGAATTACATGGTTAAGAAAGGGGTTTACTTTTTTCATATTATTATTTCATGAACCATATCTATTGAGACGTCACGCTACACTTGTCTATATGTGTTTTAGGTTAGTCTATGGATTTTGGATAGTCCTATTTACAATGAGAACTCTCGCAATTCTCTATATGAAATTCTTGATTAACCGAACTATCAGGTGCAGCTATCATTCGAGGACGAATGATCATAAGGGGGGGAGGATGTAACACCCCATATTCTATGTGTAGTAGTTCTATTTATATGGCACTTATAAATTTCGTTGTGGTATAGTTATGAACTCAGTTTCCTATGCAACTGGTGACAATAGTAAATAGGTTTAAAGTGAACTGTCCGTAGATTTTGATGCGACCCAATTAAGTTGATGTCAATGGAAGTCTAAACTTGAGATCACAAGGTGGTATTTGAGTCTAAAGTTTAAATTGACATAGTGTATATATGTTTTAAGTTAAGTTAAAGGTATTAAGTTCTAGAAATGGAATAAAATATTGAGGTGCTTGCTTTGACTTAACTAAGCTAGTAGGTGACGAGTATGTGCATAACCTACTTTGACTTATTGACCAGTCCAAAGGACCAAGTGGGTGCATCACCTATCTTGACTTATTGACCAGCCTAAAGGACCAAGTAGGTGCGTCACCTACTAAAACTATTTTGACCATGTGATAACATTGGTAGCATGGATGACTCTAACGAGTGGCATATACCCTTCAAGACCATTCACACAGAGTCAAGCAAAGGATCTCCAATGCCTACAACCAATGTTCATGAAAAGTGAAGCATCAGAGGAGCTTGAAGGTCACCAAAGAAGGACATACAATGTGTGTAAGGTACATTAAAATGAGAAGGAAGAAGGAAAGAGGCCATGTGTGCATATGGCCATTTCGTGAATTCAAGAATTCACAAAAGAAGGCAACCAAACAAGACCCTTATCTCATTAAGGGTAAAATTGTCAAAAAGTGTCTTGTTTATTTTTTTTAGTATAAATAGTAGTATCTTTTATTTTGGAAGACTTAGACTATATTGAATATTGACTCTCAAATTATAGTATCTTCTTAGTGAGTAATTAGGGTGAACTCTTGGGATTGCTTGTTAACTTCTTGTGTTTGATTAATCAAAGTGTTACCCCTTTGTGATTCTTGGTTTCATTTGATTATTCTTCCTTGGGTTGAATTTAGGTTGTTGAAGTCAATTGGGAGGTGAGGGTTTTAGTCCCTTGTTGCCCATAATTTCAATAACCTGAGTATTAATCCCCATATCCTTTCTTTCTTTATTCCTTTCCTTTCTTGATCTTTATCATTTGGTATCAAGAGCCTAGGTTTAGATTTGTTCTTACAAATCTAGTCTTGGTTTAAAAAGAGTCCAAAAAAATTGTCAAAAAAAAAATCTGAATTTTTTTTGTTTGGATTTGTTGTTTTTGATACTAGATCCTTGTTTCCTAGTGTTTTTTGAGTCTAGATTTCAAATTTTGTTCAATTTGGAGTTGTAGAAGTGAAGTTACCATTGAAGGGTTTCAAGCTTTTCAAACTTTTCAAATTTTGAAAGTGGGTCTTTTGATTGAGGAGAAATTGGAGGTTAATAATTAGTGGGCTTTGTTCTCTTAGTTGAAGGGAAGAAAATCCTAAATTTTGAGCCAATTTCGAGTTGATTTGAGTGTATTGGGGTTTAGTGTGTGTTTTTGGTGTTCTATGTGTTATTGGTGTCTTCAAGTTGTTCTTGAATAAGAAGAAAGAAGAAAGTACATTTGATCGAACTTTTCAAGTCAAAGTTGGTCAAAGGTGTTTTTTTTTTTAGTCCATTAGTGGAATTTTGAAAAAACAAATAAAAATAAAAAAATTAAAAAATTCAAAATCTGAAAAAATAAAAAAATTAAAAAGAATTCCACGTGGACTGACACATCAGCAGCCACATCAGACGCCATCTGCCACGCCAGTGCCACTCGGCGTTGCATCAGCAACCAGCCTAGCAGCCAGCACAGCAGCGCCCAGTCTCACCTGACGCGCGTGTGCGTCAGTTTCAGAGACCAAAACCTGCAGGTTTTTCTAAAAACCCCAAAAATATTCAAGTATTGAAGTTTTTTGGACCTAGAAATTTTTCTAAGTGTCCAAACTTCGTGATTCTTTTTTCTACCATTTTTCCCTTCAATTCCTCAACTATTTAACAATTAATTAACATCTTTAATTACTTATTAACTAGTTTTAATCACCAAATCATCCAATCAAAGTCTTACAAGTGATGGACTTCTTTGAGGCATAAATTTTTTCTAAATGTCCAAATTCACTTCTTCTTCTAAACTCATTTTTCTTCTAATTTTCAACTATTTAACAATTTATTAACATATTTGATTACTTGTTAACTAGTTTTAATCATCAAATCATTTCTTTGATCCTTCAAATTAAGTAACAACAAGTAATTCTTCTACTTTTGTTACTTGGTTTATTTTGAGTCCGAATCTTTTGGTGCTTCTTTATTCTACTTTTCTCATCTTAATTCGTTGATAATCTTCTTGATTCAAGTCCATTAGTTTTGTTTTGGGTCATCCTTCTTTCAAGAGTCACAAGAATCCACTCCATCACAAAGGATAGGTGATCTTGAGTTGATTGAACGGAGCTAGTTCACTATCAATTTTGAGACGACGCCATAGAAGGTGAGTTGAGAGTTAAATACGAGTGACGTGAGGCTTTTCTACTAACCTCGTTTGTTGAGTTTTGTAGGTATGTCTAATACAAGTCCAACTGGGGAGGCTTCGGAAAACATCATGGAGGTTCTCGCCAGCGTCTCTAAGCAAGTAGCGAAAATGAATGGAAGAATGGGAGGTATGGAGGAAAGGCTGGTACGGGTGGAAAATGAGAATAGAAGGAAAGCAATTCAACCCGAATATGATGAGATAAGGAGGGCATCGGTGCATTCCACCACCCTTGTTTCGGGACAAGCTCATAATCTATGTTCTCCTCCACAAAACCAAACCCGAAACTACCAACGCCCTACTTTCCAAACTCCCAACCCTCCAAACCACCTAAGACAGCCTACGCCACATCCAAATCGACAACCCTATCACCCGCCACAGGAAAATCTTCCTTTTGTGGCAAACCAAGTCCAATACCAAACACCATTTCGAAATGTTTCAAATGCATCTTTTCATGAACCCTACACATCACATCCACAAAATGCACCACAAATGCCCTACCAATACCAAAATCCTCTCTATGATGAAATTCATGAGGAGTTCAATAATGATGAGATTTGGGAGCATGGGGGTAGGGATAGAAATGGAGTACAAAAGGGAGGAGTACGACCTCGGGACTTGGGGTGGGACCAAGGCATGGGAGATCAAGAATATGGAAATAGAGGAGATTGGATGGGAAATAGAGGAGATAGGATGGGATATAAAGGCGATAGGATGGTAAATAGAGGAAATAGTTTTAGGGAGAGGAATGATCATCAAGATAGGGGATTGAACACTATCAAGGTCACACTTCCAAGGTTCAAAGGAAGTAGTGACCCCGATGAGTTCTTGGAATGGAAAATTCAAAGTAAGCGAATTTTTCTCAGAAATAATATCTCAGAAACTTTGAAGGCGAAGTATGCTCTCACGCAATTTGAGGGGTACGCATCAACTTGGTGGAAGTCCAAAAGGAGGGAAAGGGAGAACCATCATGACTACGAGTTACCTACTTGGCAAGAGTTGATTGCACTTATGGAGTTTAGATACTTGAATCCAAACTACTACCAAGAGGTGCTCAAGAAGGTGTACATGTTGAGGCAAGGTACCAAATGTGTGGAAGAATATTATGATGAGTTTGAGAACTTGCAGATGAAGTCTGAAATTGAAGTGAATATGGAGTGTACGGTAATACGATTCATGGCAAACTTGAGGTATGATATCTTGAAGCCCTTGAAGCTTAAGCACTATGAGACTCTTGAAGCGGCTTTTCATGATGCCTCAAAGGTAGAAGCAGATTTGAAAGAAGAAAAATCATACAAGGCCAAAAGTTCTTTAACTTCCACATGGAGCAAAGGTAGAGATAATTGGAAGACGACATCCTCTAGGGAGCAACCTAAAGGTGGAGGTCAAGCTGCCCAAGTCAAGCTTGATTACAAATCCAAGGGAAGTGAGCAACCACAAGGAGGTAACTATGTTAACTCTAACCTTCCTCTACCCTCTACAATTCAATGCTTTAGATGTCAAGGGAGGGGACATGTTGGTAGTCAGTGTCCAAATAGGAGAACAATTGTTGCTCTTCGTGATGGATATAAGACTGAAGATGAAGATGAGGGTGAAGAAAAAAAATGAGGGAGAGGGAGACAGGGGTGAAGGAGAGGAAGGTGCTTCAGGGGATGAAGAAGAAAGGTTGGATGAGAGGTGAATTTTGCTTGCTTCATGGAGAAGGGAAAGTCTTTGCTTGATGATGATGAAGACTTGAACATGAATGTCAATCTTTCATGTGTTGTGAGAAGAATTATGGGAGCCCTTGCAAAAGAAGAACAAGACCAAAAGGAGAATCTATTTCATGCTAGGTGCAAAATCCAAGATAAAGTGTGTTCTTTAATCATTGATAGCGGAAGTTGCACCAATGTGGTGAGTAGTTCCTTGGTGGAGCGTATGAAAATACAAACCAGCAAGCATCCCAATCCTTATAAGCTACAATGGTTCAATGAGAGTGGAGAGATGAAGGTCCTCAAACAAGCAAGTATCTTATTTAGTGTGGGAAAGTACAATGAAGAATTGGTTTGTGATGTGGTTCCCATGTTGGCATGTCACCTACTATTGGGGAGACCTTGGCAATTTGATAGAGATGTTGTGCACCAAGGGAGATCCAACAAATACACTTTTGTGATTGAAGGTAAAAAGTATGTGCTTGCACCTCTCACTCCATATCAAGTGAGTGAGGACTATCAGGCTATGAAGGAGCTTCGGGAGAGAATAAAAGATGAGGCGGCAAAAGGTGAAGGTGAAAGTTCCACCATCGTTCCAAAGGAGGGGAGTGCCTTGGTTAAAAATATTAAGAACATGTGCATGATAGCAAAGCCAAGAAAGTGTTTAAAGGGTGTGGATGAGGAATGCTTTCTAGTGTGCCTTGTCAACACCAACCTTTTGTTACATGCTAACCAAGCTACTAGCACTTTGCCTAGTATTATTTCTTCTCTTTTGCAGGGCTATGATGAGTTATTTCCAGATGAGATGCCCGCTGGATTACCACCCTTGAGGGGAATCGAGCACCAAATAGATTTTATACCGGGTTCACAAATCCCCAATCGTCCAACTTATAAGAGTAACCCGGCAGAAACCAAAGAGATATCAAGGCAAGTGGAAAAGCTTCTTGAGAAGGGGTTGATCAAAGAAAGCCTAAGTCCTTTTGCCATACCGGTAATTTTTGTTCCCAAAAAGGATGGCACTTGGAGAATGTGTATTGATTGTAGAGCCGTAAATAAGATCACGGTGAAGTATCGACATCCCATTCTTCGACTTTATGATATGCTTGATGAGCTATGTGGTTCTATTATTTTCTCCAAGATTGACCTTCGAAGTAGGTATCATCAAATTCGCATGAAACCGGGTGATGAGTGGAAGACGGCCTTCAAGACAAAGTTTAGGTTGTATGAATGGCTTGTGTGCCATTTGGATTGACGAATGCCCCAAGCACTTTCATGAGATTGATGAACCATGTTATCAAACCTTTCATCAACAAGTTTGTTGTGGTGTATTTTGATGACATACTTGTGTATAGTAAGACAATGGAGGAACATGTATCCCATTTGAAACAAGTGTTTGATGTCCTACTACGAGAGCGTCTCTTTGCTAATTTCAAGAAATGTTCATTTTGTGTTGATCAAGTTATGTTTTTGGGTTTTGTGGTTAGTGCAAATGGGATTGAGGTCGATGACGAGAAGGTGGAGTCCATCAAGACTTGGCCGACCCCAACCAGTGCAACTGAGGTAAGAAGTTTTCATGGGTTAGCAAGTTTTTATCAGTGATTTGTGAAGGGCTTTAGTTCAATTGCTGCTCCTTTGACCGAACTGATCAAGAAAGATGTACCTTTCGTACGGGGTGAGGAGCAGGAGAAGTCTTTTCAAGCCTTGAAATTGATGTTGAGTTCTGCACCTTTGCTCCAACTACCCAACTTTGACAAGGCCTTTGAAATTGAATGTGATGCTTCAGGTGTTGGTATAGGTGGTGTGTTGATGCAAGAAGGAGAACCATTAGCTTTCTTTAGTGAAAAGTTAAAGAGAGCTACACTCAAGTACTCAACTTATGACAAGGAATTGTATGCACTTGTGCGAGTGTTGGCTCATTGGCAACACTACTTGTGGCACAAAGAGTTCGTGATAAGGACCTATCATGAGTCCTTGAAGCATCTCAAGGGGCAATCCAAGTTGAACCAGCGACATGCTAAGTGGGTTGAATTCATTGAAACCTTTCCATATGTGATCAACTACAAGCAAGGCAAGGAGAATGTGGTAGCGGGTGCTCTATCAAGAAGGTTTGTATTGGTCAATACCTTGGTTTCTAGAATGATGGGGTTTGAAAGCATATAGGGATTCTATTCTATGGATTCCGACTTCAAAGATACCTTTGATAATCTTAGTCAAGGGAAGCGAGTTGATAGGTACCAATTGGTTGATGGTTTCTTGTTCAAAGATGGCCGAGCATGTGTGCCCATGAGCTCATGGAGAGAGTTATTTGTCAAGGAGGCTCATAGTGGTGGTTTGATGGGACACTTTGGGGTACCAAAAACACTTGATATTCTTAAGGAGCAGTTCTTTTGGCCCAAGATGAAGCATGATGTGGAGAGGATTTGTGGACAAGGTCTAGAATGCAAGCAAGCCAAATCCACGACTAGGCCCCAAGGTAAGTATACTCCTCTTCCTACTCCAAATGGTCCGTGGATGGATATTTCTATGGACTTTGTGTTGGGACTTCCTAGGACTAAAAGAGGACATGATAGTATATTTGTGGTAGTGGATAGATTTTCTAAAATGCCTCATTTTATTCCATGCCATAAATGTGATGATGCATCCCATGTAGCATCTTTGTTTGTTATCAATGTGCTTAAATTGCATGGAGTCCCTCAAACCATTGTTAGTGATAGAGACTCCAAGTTTCTTAGTCATTTTTGGAAGAGTCTATGGGCTACACTTGGTACCAAACTTATGTTCAGACTTCTTGCCATCCTCAAACGGATGGACAAACCGAAGTAGTCAACCGGACTCTTGGAAGCATGCTTCGATGCATGATTAGAGGAACCCCATCTACTTGGAAAGACCGTTTACCCTTGATTGAATTTGCATATAATCGGTCTTTCCACTCCTCTATTGGAATGTCTCCATTTGAGGCATGTTATGGTTTTAAACCTTTGTTTCCATTAACCATGATTCCTTTGTCTAGCGATGTTGTTGTAAGCCTAGATGCCAAGGAAAGGGCAAAGGAGATGATGAACATTCATGCCAAGGTCAAAGAGGCCATTGAAAAGAACAATTCAAAAGTGGCCATTCGAAAGAATCGAGGGAGAAAGGAAGTGATCTTCAATCCCGATGATTGGGTGTGGGTGCATTTCCGAAAGGAGAGGTTTCCACAAGTACGAAAAGGGAAGCTAAGCCCAAGAGGGGATGGACCCTTCAAAGTACTCAAGAGAATGAATGACAATGCTTACATGATTGACCTACCAAGTGAGTATAATGTTCATAATATTTTCAATGTTAGTGATTTATCTCCTTGTGTTGTAGGTGATCCTTTGGATTCGAGGACGAATCATTTTCAAGGAGGGGAGGATGATAACATGGCAACATGGATGACACTAACATGAGTGGCATATTGGTGAGTTGCTAAAAGTTGTTAGAGTTGATTAGTTGAGCATGCTTAAGTGTATTCTTGATGTAGCATTATTGTGTTTTAATAAGATAATTGCATATTGTGTTCTTTGATGTTGTTATGAGCATGAGGTGCTATGGAGAAGGAAGTTCCTCCAAATAAATGAGAAATGGAAAAACAAAAAGGGGGTTTGAGGCATGTTGAGTTGTAGGTGTGATTCCTACTTCCATAAATTTGAATGAAGTTGTGTTATAATGGCTTGTTATGTGGAGTTGATGTTTCCTCCTAGATGAGTGCTTTCATATTGATATTGTGTGATTGTTGTGGGCTGCTAGTCTTGAGTCATTACCCTTAATGTTTTAAAGTGTCAATCAAGGACGAATGTTCCCAAGTGGGGGATAATGTAACACCCCTCAAAATGAAGTAGGATAAAGTAGAGCCTCATATGAGTCCTATGCATTGATAACTTGTTAAAATAATGAAGAATATCCTTTTTAGTCAGTTTTAAAGAGTTTGGAAGTCAAACGTCAAGGGACGACCAAGACGTTCGAAAACTAGTCTTTTACGTGTTGGTGTGTTCTAGTATGTTGTTCATGTTTTTATGGGTTGTTTGGAGTCTAAAATCAGTGGAGGTGACCCTAGTGTCTTAATAAATGTTTTTAGGGTCAAAATGTTCGGGTACGACTCCCCGGGACCACCATAAGGGTCCCCGAGGAGGACCCCAACCCTTGGCCAAGCAAGCTGCCAAGGCAGCTTGAAGTTGTTCTTGGAGGGAGTGGCTCCGCATCGCGGACCTGCTCCACCAATGGACAAAAAGTGGCTCTGCATCGCAGAGACACCGCGGACTCTACTGTCTCAAATTTAATTTCCAAAAACCTTGTGGGAACACCTTCGCGGCGTGAACTTGTTTCCCGACGAAATTTGCAAAAATAAAACTCAAGTTAGACTTGTTTAAAAAGGTCCAACTAAGTGAGGGGTAGTTTGGGTACTTTGGGTTATTATTATTTTAAGTATTTTAAAGTATTTTAAAGGTATTAAAATATTTAAGAGGTGTTTTTGAATTCATTCTTCCAAAATAAAAACCCCAAAGTTCTTTCTCTCTCTAAAGTTCTCTCAAGTTCAAGGAAAAAGAAGGTGGAGAGCTAGGGTTTCAATTGAGGGTTCCCTTCCATCAAATTTCGTTCAGATTTCATCAATTAAGGTATGGTGGCTCTTCATCTAGGACTCATCTTCATCCTAGAGTCAATTTCAAAGGATTTTACAATGTTTTCAAAAAGTAACTAAAAGCTTGTTTTTGAATTCTATCAAGGGTTTTTGCATGAAAGTTATTTGAAACGTTTGGGTATGGATTAATTGATGTTTTTTTTGTGGTTTTTGAATGAAATACTCCATGAACCCTTGTCATCTACAAAACCCAAAAATTTGCTATGAAGTGGGTCTATTTCTATAAATTCAAAGTTGATGGAATTATGTGTAAAGTGAATGATATTGATATCTCTTGTGTTGTTTAATGTTTATTTATGATTAATTGTTGATAATGGATGAATTAAGGGTGGTAAGCCTTATGGGTGAAGTATTGGTGATTTTGGCTATGGCTTTGGATTATGGTAAGAAGGCTTGAACCCTCTTTATTGAATTGATTGGTGTTGGTAGGTTGGATCCACCTTTGGTGGAAGTGTTATATCTTATTCTTGTGAATTGTAGCCATGAAGGCATTGGTGAAGTTGTTCTATAATGTGGGAATATTGAATTATTGTGAATTGAGCCCACAAAGGGCATTATATGAGTGTTATTACATTGTGTATTATTATACACATATGAGGCTATATGTAAAGTCCTATATGAAGCTATATGTAAAGTTTGTGTGAAGCTATAATGTTAAGATGTTCTAATGGTATTAATGTGATATATTGTATAAAGTGGTATTATGCTAATGTGAAAGCATGTTTCTCTTGAAATGGTGATATGTGGTGATGATGGACTATGATGAGTCTTTATAAGATGATGTTGTAGCTCATATGCTAGACTTGAGTATCTTGTCTTGTGTCATGAAAGCTTGATTATGTATATGAGCATATGAATGTTTGGTTGGGCTATGACTTCGTAATGGAGCTCTTTCTATAAATGCTAAAAGAGGAATGATAGGCCAAGACTTGAATTGGTAAGACGTAAGCATAGTGACTTTTCATGAGCTAGCTTTCCTAAGTAAATAACCTTGAAGGATGGGCCTTAGGGTGATGTTCCCTTCTTGAGTGAAATGATAGACTTAGAGATGGATGGAGCCGGAACGGCATGAGAATCCTTATCTAAGAAAGTCAAATGAGCTATCCTTATGAACCTAGATTGGCTATGACTAAGAAATGGGGCCTTTCTTGGGAAGAGGTACTATGAGTTGGTTGAACTAAGCACCGAGTGGATGTGGTTAGGATGGTGGCCCAGTTGAGCATGAGATTAGGCACAATGAACATCCTTGGACATCTCTTAAACCATGTGCCAACATGGGTTGCTTTTAGTTCTACCTTTGGCAAGTAGAACAACCTCCACGGAGTAGGTTAGACTCCGGATTCCATACCTTGCTAGTATGGTCTATGTCGGTTAAGGCCTATTTCCATCATATGGGATGTGCACTCTAATATTTGATAGGTTCTACAACGTGTAGGTAGTAGTATGGGATGCTATCTACACATGGCACGAGTAGGCTTAGAAGATACTAAAGTGAGTTCCCTAAGCCTTAGGGCTATTATGTGATTGTCCCCTATATGTTTGTGTGTCTCCTAAATGGTTTTATAAAGAATGTTGACTTAGTATGTCATAATGTAATGATAAAACCCTTATCTACGGTAACTCTTAAGAACACTTAGGTGTATATGAAGAGGTTGTATGGGCGGTCACTTCATTATTCACTTAAGTGTGGCTTAGGGTGACTTGAGATAGAGGCTTTAATGGTAATGAAGGACTTACTTTGCTATCTTTTTTAAGTATTGTACACTTGTGTTAATTGAGTTGTAAATGATGTGAATATGGTCTTATTTGTGAATGGTGACTTGAAATGTGGGTTTATGCTTGTGGTTGTAAAGGTTTGTTAAAGAAGGTCTTAAAAGCATACATTCCTTGTAAATGTCCGTTGTGCATGTTTTCTTGCATGGTCATCATACTTAGTACTTATTGTACTAATTCCATATCTCTCTATTGTTACAAGTGTAGGTGGTGGAAAGTGAAGAGATCTTTTGAGGAAGCTTGGGATAATGACTCTTCTCAAGAAGCTTGGTATGTCCTCATATATTCGAGGACTTGGTTGTTACCTTTCTAGTATTTCCACTTAAACATTGTATAAGACTTATATTTTGTTGTAAAGGGGCGTGCCCCTAAGATGTTCTATTCGTGTCTAAGATGGTACATGAGACTTAGAAATTCTACTTCGTACATTTGAAAGATTTTGAGTATTATGAATTTGTTTTAAAAAGTGTTTAAATTCCTTACGGTTTTTATTACCGAATGCGATGAATGAATGCTAAGAGGCTTGTATTAGACCTCCGAGAGGTCGAGTACGCATGTTACGGCTTGGGGGTGCTCTCGGGTCGTTACAAACTTTGGTATCAAAGCATAAGGTTTTGGAAATTGTCCCTTAGGATTCAAAGTCTCATATGCCAAGTCTACTAGAGTCTTGTTCATCAGTGTGAGTCGCGACACATCTATGAGCGAGAGGCTATAGGACGGTAGAAGTTTCACTTATTTCATTAATCTTGACGTCGTGGTTTAGACTTTGATCTATAAGTATCTTTCCTAATCCGTCTCTTGAGTTTATAGGATATGAATACGAGGGCTAATCCTAGGAGAGCGGAAGAGGAGAATGTGGATGGGGGAGTTCCTCCCCAAGGTCTTCAAGGTGACCAAGTCCCCATAGGCAATCAAGAGAATGAGGTTCCGGTGGTTCCCCCGGCCTTGACTAATGAAGAGATTAGGGCGGCTTTTCTAACTCTAGCTCAAGCCATGACGGCTCAAGCAAATAGAGATGTGGGGCCTAGGGTGAATGCTAATGAGAGTACGACTCCCTCAAGGTTGAGAGACTTCGTGAGGAGGAATCCTCCTATACTTTTGGGCTGTAGAATTGGAGAAGATCCCCATGGATTCTTGGATGAGATTTACAAAATTGTGGATGCTATGGGAATATCTTCTTGAGAGAAATCGGAATTGGCTTCATACCAATTGAAGGAGGTGGCCCAAATTTGTTACACTCAATGGAAGGCAAATAGGCCGTAGGAAGCGGGTCCTATAGAATGGGAGGAGTTTAAGGAAGCATTCTTGGGTAAGTACTTTCCCCTAGAGAAGAGGGAGTGCAAAATTGAGGAGTTTATTAATATTAGGCAAGGTAATATGAGTGTGGAGGAGTATACTTTGAAGTTCTCTATGTTGTCTAGGTATGCTCCATCTTTGGTGTCTAACTCTAGAGAGGAGATGAGTAGGTTTGTTACCGGTGTATCCGACTTGGTGAAAGAAGGGTGTCGTACGGCAATGCTCTATGGTGACATGAACATCTCTAGGCTTGTTGTGTATGCTCAATCTATTGAGGAGTCCAAGATGACTAGGGTGAGGAAAGATTTAAAAAGGGGTAGGTACGAGGATCAGGACAAGTTAAGTTTAAGAAGAGGGCTCCAAATGATTTGAAACGTTTGGGTATGGATTAATTGATTTTTGTTTGTGATTTTTGAATGAAATACTCCATGAACCCTTGTCATCTACAAAACCTTAAAATTTGCCATGAAGTGGGCCTATTTCTATAAATTCAAAGTTGATGGAATTATGTGTAAAGTGAATGGTATTGATATCTCTTGTGTTGTTTAATGTTTATTTATGATTAATTATTGATAATGGATGAATTAAGGGTGGTAAGCCTTATGGGTGAAGTATTGGTGATTTTGGCTATGACTTTGGATTATGGTAAGAAGGCTTGAACTCTCTTTATTGAATTGATTGTTGTTGGTAGGTTGGATCCACCTTTGGTGTAAGTGTTATATCTTATTCTTGTGTGGTATTCTTGTGAATTGTTGCCTTGAAAGCATTGGTGAAGTTGTTGTATAATGTGGGAATATTGCATTATTGTGAATTGAGGCCACGAAGGGCATTATATGAGTGTTATTACATTGTTGTATTATTATACACACATGAGGCTATATGTAAAGTCCTATATGAAGCTATATGTAAAGTTTGTGTGAAACTATAATGTGAAGATATTCTAATGGTATTAATGTGATATATTGTATAAAGTGGTATTATGCTAATGTGAAAGCATGTTTCTCTTGAAATGGTGATATGTGGTGATGATGGACTATGATGAGTCTCTATAAGATGATCACTACAAGGGAGAAGGAATTTTTCAACAAAATATTTTGTTGCAATATATTCAATGTTGTTGCCAAAAGTACTTTTAGTAACAATTTTTTTTTTTGTTGCAAGTTGTTGCCTAAAATGTTGTTGGGAAATGTTCTGCAACAACAAAAAAATATTATTGTAAAAAGTTAACTTACGTAACAAAAAAAGTTATTACCATAAATTATATTTTGTTGGTAAAAAGTACACGATTGTTGTTTACGTAAATCTTTAGCAACCAAAAATATTGTTGCAAGAAATTATTATTTTTCCCAATAAAATTAGTTGTTGCAAATAATGGACAGAAAAATCGGTTAACAATCTATTATTTAGACTTTTAGCAACAACCATTATTGTGGCTAATTACATTTTTTTTGTCAACAATTAGTCATCACATTTAAGCTATTTGTGAATAAATATTTCTGGTAAATCTTTAGTCACAACTTATTAGTAGCTGCTACATGTATAGTTTACATTTAAAGTTAATAAAATCCATGAATGCATATATAAATTAATGCATACATACATGCATACATATATATATATATATATAATAGTATCAAACGTCAATACATAGAATTGATGCTCTAGATATTTGGACTTTTAAAAACTAAAAATTTCTACATAGGATGTCTTAATTTACGAAATGAATAAAAACATAATATAAGAAATATCATTAAGTAGTACTAATCTACTAGTAACTTAACAAGTAAATATTCCTCCGATAGCTTGTGCATGACATGAATCATATTGTAAGTAGTGTTGATTTAAGCACGTTCATCCTACAAAAGAAGATAAATATAATTACATTTTAAAAAAAATCAATGAATATAATATATTCAATGTAAATTTATAAACGAGGTATGAAAATAATAAAATATATGCAATCTTATATTTACCTTTGTGGAAGTTGGGAAGCTAATTCAAATAGACCTTTCACTTAGAAGAGAAATAAGACTAAATAGTGACCACATAAACTCACATAATATATGCACAACATATAATGGGGGAAAGTAAATCATAGTCCAATCAAATCATTTTTTCAATGACTACTCAAAATTGAAAGAGAACTTCAAATCTGTTATTTTGACTACCAAATGAGCACCATGAGCTGATTTGTTAGAGAACAATACATCTTTTTTGTTTGATGCATTGTTCTCTAACAAATCAACTTATGGTTCTTATTTGGTAGTCAAAAGAGAAGATTTGAAGCCTTGTCTTTATAGAAGTACAACTAATAATAACAATCATATACTTATGTCATTGAAAATAAATAGCTATAAACATAAGAGGCTGACTTTCAGTTTCACATGTCATTCAAACCAACAATCCAGTGATAAGACATAAAGAACATTAGCATATTGAAATTGGATTTTCTTACGGAATGGACAAGTCATTGTACAATCTAAAGTCCATCATTAAAAAACATTAAGAATCTAAGCACATTTTCATTTTTTATAAATTTTACATTGTAGTTGCCATATCAAGATACCATGACAATTTAAAAATCAAATCAGTTATTTTTTTAAAGAATCTACTTAGAAATCATATGACTTGTCTTAGATGAATAAGCTCTAACTATCCTTCTGTAATAAAGTCTCTTGTAATAAACTTTAAAATTTAAACTTACTTACCTCAGTGTCATTTATAAGACTTGTAGGATTTGCAACATCTGAATCACTTGAATCGGTAATAATGTTAAGAATTGTAGATGGAAGACCACTCTGTTAAGCATAGAAAATGTGAGGAATTGAAAAATGATTGATCTAATAAAGAGAAACTATGTTATAACATCAAAATAACTAGGACAAGTTTTTTAAGAATAGCATAAGCAAAATACTCTTAGGATCAAAAGCAAGAAATTAAATCATTAACGCTTGTACCTTAGAAATTTGCATATGGGATACCAGTGCCTTTATGCCCTCTTTTACCATTTTTTGATCGCGCACTAAACGTGTTTCCATAACTTCTCGATTTTCTTGCTCCTCTTCAAGTTTTTTTTGAACTTCAATTAGCTTGTCTTCAACACTTTCACGTTTACGACGTTCTTCTTCTGTCTCTTTTTGTTGTGCTTGTAGTTGCTCTTGAATTTCATTCATACATCTCCTGCTTGGCTTAGTTCCTGAGCTTTGACCACGATAATATCCCGACTTTTCTCCCATAATTCTCACAAATGCTGCATTAGCAATAGGATCTGCATCAATTTCCTCTTCATTTTCTTGAATTTGATCAGCAACAATTTCTTTCACCTTATCCTGCAAAAGAGTAATACAAACTTACGCTTTTAATATAATGCTTTAATATTTTTATGCTCTAAAAATAAAGATAAGAGTTATGCATGTACATTCAGTTCAGAAGATGCATCATTAACCCAATGTCCATTCTTCATGTGAGTCAACTCCCAAAGTTTCTGAAAATTTGGCTCTTTTCCAGTGTTTGTATTTCTCTAACAAAAGAAATCAAATTATGAAGTTGAATGAAGAATGATTGAAGTTCACAAAAATAAAGAAATATCTCATCACCTTTTCAAAAGATACTGCTCGGAAGGATTTTCTTTCACAAATATGAGGTATTTTTTGTTTTGCTTTATTAGCTTTATTTCTTTCACTCATTTTCTGCATTAAATTTGAATTTTTAAGTGTCATAAATTTAATTATAACAAGAAAACCAATAAAGTAAATAATAATATTGTTAAATTCATTTAATTTTGATGTACTCCTAATTACCTTAAAAGAATCTGAGCTAAAATACTCCACCAAGAATTTCCATTCAACTTCATTAACCTCTGCTGGCATGTTCAAAAAGCTCTCCTCTTTTGTAACATATTTCTTGAAATGATCATGGAGTCTACTACGACGATATCGATACAGTTTATTAGCTTGATCCAAGATAGTATCCCGAACGTGTCGTGTGTCAGATAGTTGGAAGGTGTCCTACTCACAATAAAATTTAAGTGGACTTACTTGAAATAGAACTTTGATTGTATATGACTAATTAAAAAATGAAATAATTATTATTTGATTCTTGAAAAAAATAGGAAACATAGATGTAAGTTGCTAATAGAAGGATAACAACCATAAAAATAATCAGAGTAATACAGTGAATTCATGTAAGAATGAAGAGAAATATCAAGGTCATAGTAACTTGTCCCCAAATTTGTTTATTAGAAGATATCTACAACTTATAACAACAACACAGTTAGGAAATCAATTGTCATTGACAAATAAATATAAGCAAAAAGTAGACTTAGCACAACTAGAGTTAAAATAATTCTTGACTTGTTGGACAATTATCTTAAATGATTGAGACTATAATATTTAGACAAAAGAACTAGACAACAATTGTTCAACATAAGAAGAAAACTGAGCATTAGATAGATCAGATTTTTAAGGAGAAATGAAGTAGATTACCAGTATATGCGCAATGATTCTATCTTTTGCTAGATCAGAAACATTCTTCCAATTCTTGACATCATACCTAGCATGCTGAAAAACTTTCACAGAAAAATCGGTAACAAAATCGTTAGCTCCAGGACCTACTGCAACTCTTTGATCCGGTGGAATAATCACATTCAACTTGCCATTTATATTTTTACGTTTCTTTTGAATTGAAAGCCCTATTGTCTTTCCCCTCCTCTTTCTTTTTTGTCCTAAAAATTATAAGAAAGTATTTAGATCTACAATAAGCAAAATATATAAAAGCTAAAAAAAATTAAAAGATAATATTTAGTTAATGATTAATTTACCTGATTGGAGATGCGAAATTACATCAGTAGTTCCTATACTTGCAGAAACAGGCACATTTGTCATCATGATATACTGAAACACATGTTAAAATTAATTGTACTATTGAAATCTACAATATAAATAAAAAGAAATGTTAGAAAGTAGACAAAACATGCTTAGAAATTGAGAGAAATAATTCAAATTATAAGGTAAAGATAAAATATTAACAAGTTGTTTACGCGTTGTTTGACACAATATAAACAACCAACCAAAGGAGTTAGTTTCATGTAATAGTTATCCTTGTTGACTAATAGAAATAATTGAGCACATCAACATAAACTATCATAATCTTACAATTTTCATGAAGTAATTATAGACCAAAAAAAAAGAATCAGCAAAATGGAGCAACACCAGATGTCCAAAAAATAATTCAGATAACATTATTTTCAACACCAAGCATAACGGTTATGTTGGATGTAGACGGGAGGAGCTAAATCTTTTAAAAGAAGTGATTGTAATAAGTAAAATTGTCTTGTGCACTAACTGAAAATCACAACCAATCATCATCTTCGTCAGCTTCATGTTCATCTTCAGAAGGATATTCTCCATCTGATGAAAAATTATTGAAGTTATCTCCATTTTCACCATCAGATTCATCAATAACTTCTAGGTCTATTTCTTCCTCGTTATTGAGAGAAGGTGCTTCAACACTCACTCCATCAATGTCTTCTCTTTGTATTGTAACATTATCATTATCCGATTCTACTTGAAGACTTGTTTCTCCCCTTTCAACCAAGTCAATTAGTTGATATGGCTCTGGTTCACTTTCTTGCTCAGGTACATCATACAAATTTCGTGGTCTTATCCTTACCACTGCATGCCATTTTTCATTTTGACTATGTTTAAGATAATACACAGATTGAGCTTGTGAGCGTAAAATAAATGGATCATTTGTGTAATGAATCTGTGTCACATCTACAAATACAAATCCATATTCATCTCTTTTGTAACCTCTACTTTGACTTCGACCTTGAGGTGGAACTTCAAACCAGTCACATTGAAATAATATGACTGAATTACCACCTATGTATGATATCTCTAAAATCTTTCTAATTCTTCCATAATAATCAACATTTTCTGTATGTTCATCACTCTTTACTACCACACTACTGTTTTGTGTTTTTAAAAATAATTCAGATTCCTTTGTACGAAATCTAAAACCATTCAAGGTATAACCATTATGACTATAAACACGAGAATCTGGGAGTCTTGCCAAAGCAAATAATTCATCGGTAATTCGATCATCACCATTCTCTTTTAATTGTACCACCTATAATATTTCAACAACAAACATTAATCCTACTTAGAAAGTAAGATATATAGATTCTTCCGAATAAAGATAAATTAACATAAAATAATATAATTTACCTTTTCTTCAAACCATAAAAAAATTCCTCCTTGTGCCTCTTGAAAACATTTTTATTGTTTTCTTTTGTTAATATTTCTAGATGTTCCCTATGAATTATAATTTTTTTCATAAAAAAAATAGAAGAAGAAAATATTAGATTATAGTCATGGATAGGTTCATTTAAAAAAAAAAGTAAACTAAGTAAAAGGCGTCTTACTCAATCCAAGGACGAACTTCCACACAATTTTGGAGGATGTAAAAATGAGCTTGCTTTATTTTAAGATCACTCATATTTTTCCAAGAACCTCCTGATAATGGCTTACCACAACATTTAAATATAAATAACACATTGGCATCTTTGTTGGAAGAATCAAAGTTTCTATCTAGACAATTTTGCTTTGTCTCTATATCTGGTAAATATTTGCAACAGAATGTCATGCAATCCTCTGCAAGATGGCCCTCAGCAATTGCTCCTTCCGGACGATATTTATTGCGTACATAATTTTTTAATGTGCGCAAATATCTATTTGTAAATATATATCAGTTTTGTAACAAATTTTAATAAAAAAATACTTCACAAGAATAAGAATCTAACCTCTCGATGTAATACATCCATCGATATTGAACGGGACCAGCTAACTTTGCCTCATTTGCCAAATGAATTGCCAAGTGAATCATAACATCAAAGAAGGTTGGCAAGAATAGACGCTCTAACTTAGAAATTGTTATTCGTATACTTTTGTCTAGTTGATCTAACTTCTCTACATGTAACTCCTTAGCACACAAATCAGTAAAGAATAATGACAATTCAATTAACAGATCATAAGCATCCTTTGGCAAAATTTCTTTGATGATAAGTGGAATGATACGCTGAAAAAGAACATGATGATCATGACTTTTAAGTCCCAAAAGTCCAGCTTCCCTAACACAACGACTAATGTTAGACGCATAAGCATCAGGAAACTTGATTTCTTTGATGAGGTTACAAAACTGAATCTTTTCCATTTTAGACATTGTATAACTTGCAGGAGGAAGTATATACTTATCCCCACTTTTTATTGGATGGAGGGACTTTTTGATTCTCATCTCTTGTATGTCCAGCCGTGATTTTAGTGTGTCCTTTGTTTTCCCTTCAATATCTAACAATGTTCCAAGCACACTTTCACTAATATTTTTTTCAATGTGCATTACGTCCAAATTATGTCTCAATAACACACTCTTCCAATATGGAAGCTCAAAGAATATACTTTTCTTCTTCCAATTGTCAGATCTTCCAGCATCTCGTTTTCTTTTTTTTTTTGTGTTGGGATCAATTGAGCCTTGTGAGAATGTATTTAGTTGTGCAAGCACATCATCTCCACTCAAAGCTTCTGGTGCAATTCTTTCTTCTCTTGTGTTATCAAAATCACTTTTATTTCGACGATAAGAATGATCTTTCTCCAAAAACCTATGATGACCCATATAGCAAAGCTTTCAACCATGTTTTAAGTAAGTGAAACAAGTATGTACATGACAAACCGGACAAGCTAATTTACCTTTAGTGCTCCAACCGGACAACATACCATAAGCTGGAAAGTCATTAATTGTCCACAACAAAGAAGCATGCAATTTAAAATTTTGTTTCTTAAAAGCATCATAAGTGTCGATTCCACTCTCCCATAAGATTTTCAAATCATCAATCAGAGGTTGGAGATACACATCAATATTCATACCAGGGCCTTTTGGGCCGGGAATAAGCAAGGACAACAAAATATTAGATTGCTTCATGCATAGCCATGGAGGAAGATTATATGGAATCAAGACTACTGGCCAAATGCTATAAGAATTACTCATAGAACCAAATGGATTAAAACCATCTGAAGCAAGCCCAAGTCTTACATTACGTGGATCTAAAGCAAATGTCGTATGTTCTTCATCAAAAGTTTTCCAAGCTAATGAGTCAGCTGGATGCCTTAGTACTCCATCATCAACTCGCTTATTTTTATGCCACCTCATATCTTCTGCATCTTGTTTTGTCATAAACAATCTTTGTAATCTTGGTATCAAAGGAAAGTATCTAAGAATCTTTCTAGGAATTCCTTTAGTTTTCTTATTCAAATTTCTGGAAGTAGGCTCATCATCACTATCTTTTTCTTTTCTTACAATCCATCGTTTCTCACTGCATTTAGGACATTGCTCAAGATCAACATATTCCTTTCTATATAAGATGCAATTATTAATACATGCATCTATCTTCACATATTTTAGACCCAAATTTTTTATGATCTTTTTAACTTCATAGATAGAATTAGGGAGCACATTTTCCTTTGGAAAAGCATCACTCAATAATTTCAACAAAGAGTCAAATGAAGTATTACTCCAACCATGTAGACACTTCATTTGAAACAGGCGCACTACAAAGGAGAGTTTGGAGAACTTTTTACAATCTGGATATAACTTTTTCTTTGCATCCTTTAATAAGTTATAAAATCTCTTTGCTTCTATGTTAGGCTCTTCATATCTAGGCTCAGTGGTCTCATCAAACTCATGATTATTAGTGGGGATACCACAATACATGTCATTTAACATTTCAAAAGTGGAAGTATCATCGTTGTCAAAATTTATATCTGCATCAGAATTCATTTCATCATCTGAAGATGCCTCCGACTCACCATGAAAAATCCACCTATCATAAGTTGGATTTATTCCCCACTTAAGAAAATCATTCTTTACTTGTTCTCTTGTTTTCCAAAGAACATTATTACACTTAGTACATGGACATTGAATTTTTACACCAACCTCAGGATTGCAAAAGGCATAGTCTAAAAAATGTTCCATACCATTCAAGTACTCTGGTAATGTCCTATTCTTAATATGTATCCAACTTTTATCCATCATATACTTACCTACAATGACATATAATATATTAAATATAAAATATATGATTAACTATATCTTAAATTGCTATTGTTTATAGTACAAAAAATTAGTAGAGAAAAGCTCACAAAAATAATTCTTTAAAATGGACTCCAAATTCAAATATTAGAGCAGATCGAGAAATGGTTATTAGAATACAATGTTAGACAAAAAGTTTCACTTTAAGCTATTTCAATTTTAAATTCATCGTATTCTGATTTAATCAAAATACCAAACTATTTTATGATACAAAACTATATAACATTGTTTTAGCTACTCCTCGTATATGAATTTTCTTTTAGTATCCTTCATATCGATTGTTGATTATCAAGAAAATTAATGTAGTGTATGATAGATTAATATTCTCGTACAATTTCATAGAACCTCTTATCCCATCCACCCTGTCACACGCATATGTAACCAAATCAAATAACTTAGCACAATTCAATGAAATCTCTCAGAGATACATATATGGGTATATCACTATTGCATATTTAAAAATTACAATTACACGAAAGAGAAAGAGTGAGCGACAAAGAGAGAGAGAGAGGAGAGAGAGAGAGAGAGAGAGAGTCCCATTAATTGGAGAAACAAACAACTAAAAAGAAAAGTTGAAAAGTAATGCACACGACAGAGTAAGATATTAAGTAGAAAACTTACCCAATTGAGCAAAAGTTTCAGAAATCTTACAAAGTGCTTAACTCACTTTACTGAGATCTACAAGAAAAAAATAAGCAGCTACTGTTTTTTATGTATCCTTATGTGTCTCTGTATTGACATATATGATATACACAACGAGAAAACAAGAAAGAGATAAAACAAATTCAGACATAATGTGCAATTTTACATTTCTGTCAGACACAAGCAAGATAAAAACAACCCAAATTTTTTTTGTCAAGTGTCTTACAAGCAGGTTAGCTGGTAAGATCTCTCAACCAAGAATGATTTATCAGTTTGTCAAGAAAGTCTTGTAAAAAATTGATCAACTTAAACAGGTAACTGGTGGCTTCAGTACACAGTATGAATACGTTATTAATCAGCACCAGACTGAATTAAAGCATTCTTTCTATAACAATTTATTTTTGCAAGAATCAGAAAATGTGAAAAATAATACTGGAGAAAGTCAAAAAGTCAAATTGTGCAAATAGTCCAATTTGAATAAGAGCTAATGTTTTTTTAATAGTCAATTTTTCTTTTTGCATAAGTGCAAATAGTCTCAAAGGTAGATGGATTATTTTTAATAGACTCACGATCCAAGAAAAATAGTCCAAGGCAGTCTAGAAATGGAAGTACAGATAGCATTTAAATAAAAGCTACTATTGTTTTATGATGTTGGTGTCAAGATCAACTTGCACACACATCGACTATTCAACTGAATACATGTTACGACCCACCAATGTAGATACTAGATAACTCTACCCCCAAGGTTTAGTCAAAAGAAGGAGTGTACACGTTTGAATCTGAGATCTCATTGTTCTTGACTCACTTCATTGACCACTAGGCAATGGAGGGTGTTTCAACATTTGAACTCGAGATATCATCTCCAGATTCGAAAAGGGACTGTGAGGGGGAGGGAGGGGAGATACTCAGTTGACCTATTTATGGAACACTGGAGTATCAATTAGTAGAGCAATGGAGCTGATTGATGAGTGTTTTGGTCACATTTTTATTTCTACCAATGAGTTTCCAAAAGCAACCGGAAAAAATTAACAGTAGATTACCACGAGAACAACAACCAGTAGAGATGGTAGACAGATGGGAAGAGCATTTGGCAGACATGGCAGCCAGACGGGAAAAGAAGCCAGAAGGGATGGCAGAGACACGAGGGCAAGGGGAAGCTATACTGGTAGATATCCCAAGTAAAAGATTGAGCCCCTTTGAGTCCAAGCTAGTGTGCTAAGTTAAATGCCCAAGTTATAAATCAAATACAAGAACTAAAACACCTTCATACGTTATGAAAATTAGCTAATCTCTCAAAAAGTTCTCTCAAGTTTTTGATACCAAAGTAAGGAACCATTTGAGAAGCTTATTGTGTTCCACGTTGTTTCTATGATAAATACAATCTCAACAAGAATAAATATTTTTTTTGAATAGCAAATTTTGAAGAATCAAAATAGCATAGTATACAAGACTCATACCAAAGAACCAAATCGAAGTCAATTCACTTGATATATATTATCGAAATTCGAAATCGAAGTACCAACTGAAGTTCTTAAAAAATCGAAAGGAAGAATCAAATGCCCACTCAAAAATTTACTATCAATTTGGAGAGGAAATTTCATCCTTCCACACCCAACTAAAATCTGTCTCTAACCCATCTTCATTAAACCCCTATAATAGAAGAGTTATAACCATTATCGGGGGTAAAAGAGTGACTGTAACTAAGGAGTTATATGATTATAATGATTTCAATACGCAATTAAGAACTCTATTCACAAAAGACCATAAAAAATTCTTTAGATAATTACAAAACGCATCAGATAAAGAAATAGTCATTGAAAATTAAATATTCTTACAATTTCTTCTCTATTCAATAGCAAAAGGACCCAACAGATGAAGAGGAAGATGATGCAACAGAGAGAAAGATCAATATAGCGCAGAGAAAAATAAAACCTAGATAGAGGTGGGTTAACTCGAAGAGTGGGCTAAAAAATTGAAAAAGAAATAAAAAAGAAATTTGGCGCATTTTTTTGGCGAAAAGTTGAAAAATAAGCAGTTATTCTAATATTTTATGCGACAATTAACTTGCGTTGTTGGCAAAACAAAATTTATAGCCAACAATTCTAATTTGTGGTTGCTAACTCTATTTGTATTTAAAATTTATTATATTTCCCACTAATATGGCAACAACTAATTAAACATTTTGTAACAACAAAAAAATTGTGATTAATATTTTTTATAATATAGCAACAATTAAATAGAATTGTTGCTATTTATTCAAATTTGCTAACAATACTATCAATTGTTGCTAAAATGTTGTTGCAAATTTTTAAAATTTAATAGTTATCATTTTGACTATATAATATTGTAACAACATCAAAATATTTGCTAACAACAAAGTAGTCGTGGTTAAAAGTTTAATGATATAGCAACAATTTTATTAAGTTGTTGCCATTTATCGATTTTAGCCAACAATTTTACCGTTGTTGCTAAAAAATTGTTGCCAATTATATACTCTCTTGTAGTGTGTTGTAGCTCATATGCTAGACTTGAGTATCTTGTCTTGTGTCATGAAAGCTTGATTATGTATATGTGTATATGAATGTTTGGTTGGGCTATGACTTAGTAATGGAGCTCTTCCTATAAATGCTAAAAGAGGAATTTTAGGCCAAGACTTGAATTGGTAAGACTTAAGCATAGTGCCTTTTCATGAGTCTAGCTTTCCTAAGTAAATAACCTTGAAGGATGGGCCTTAGGGTGATGTTCCCTTCTTGAGTTAAATGATAGACTTAGAGATGGATGGAGCCGGAACGGCATGAGAATCCTTATCTAAGAAAGTCAAATGAGCTATCCTTATGAACCTAGATTGGCTATGACTAAGAAATGGGGCCTTTCTTGGGAAGCGGTACTATGAGTTGGTTGAACTAGAAAAGGAACCCTCTGTAGTACATATGTGATTGAATACTCTATGAAAACCAAGGCTAAGCACCGAGTGGACGTAGATAGGATGGTGGCCTAGTTGAGCATGAGATTAGTGGTTAGGATGGTGGCCTAGTTGAGCATGAGATTAGACACAATGAACATCTTTGGACATCTCTTAAACCATGTGCCAACATGGGTTGCTTTTAGTTCTACCCTTGGTAAGTAGACAACCTACACGGAGTAGGATAGACTCTGGATTTCATACCTTGCTAGTATGGTCTATGTCGGTTATGGCCTATTTCCATCATAAGGAGTTATCAGTTGTATCAAATGCTCGTATAAGGAGATTCCGTGTTGCATATAAAACAACTAGTTTATTAAGAAGATTTTAGTGGTGGATTTTTTATACGATATCAATGTGTTTAGGTTTTAAAGTGTATCTTGAGAATTTTAACTGAGGACTAGTGATTTCATCTTAAGCTCTAAGGGAGTGGATCGATATCGAAATGAAAATCTTATGGCTAAAGGAAGTCTTAATGAGTATTCTTGTGTGAAGGCAATTGAAAATTTTAGTAAGAAAGTACGTATAAAATTTGGTTAATCTTTTGGATTTGGATGGTATAGTTGGGTTTAAGGTGTCACGTCGATGATAAGGTGTACTTAGTGATGATGGTAGTGAATACCAAGCATAATGGTAATAAGAGTTTGTGATGGATTGTGATTGAGATACAACTATATGATAAGGATTATTGACTAAACTAATTTTTATATTGTAATGACGTCCTACGAGTAGCTAAGGTTGTGGTTTGCTACTATTTGGTGAGTAGCCTGGTAATATGAGAAATTATAGGATGTGTTGAAACACTGCTTGAATAAAATTGAAGTAGCTAGAGTTAGAAATGGAAAGAATTAGTGGGATATAGTTTCACTTTCTGAAAGAGGAGAGAACAATGACATTACTCTGATTGTGAGGGTCAAAGATGTACCCTCACATAGAGTGGAAAATTAGGTTCATAGACACGTGGTTCCATTGGTTTTGATCTGGTTATGGTAATAGTGTCACATGTTCATCAAATTGGTTAAAAATTGTTGGGTAAGATTTGAAAAAAGAGTCTACATAAGTTTGATTAGAGGGTGGTGATAAGTTTTGTTATGACTTTGAGTTGGTTATCTGGTACGGTTTATATTCTAACGATGAATACAATAAGATTGATGGAGGGGAGATCAAGGTTAATATAAGGTATGCAATTTCATAAAATCATCGAGATATGAGCTTAATATTGATAGAGAAGGGAATTAGGTTACATGTCTAGAGTCAAAATTCAAGTTCTTCATTGTAAGTCTACATTCGTGATAGTAAATTTAGTCAAGGTATGCATTGATAAGTAAAAAATAATTAATTGTGTGGTGTATTGAGGAATTGGAAGGACTGGTGAATTATTTGGATCGTATAGTTGTTAATTTTGATTGTTAAAGGACCTGAGGAAGGGTTTCACTTAAAAGTTTTGGTTTAGAGTATAAGATAAAATGTCATGGGTTGTTGGTCAATGGATAAGTTTGGTAAGCGAGTCAGTGAAAAGAACAAGAGTCTGGGGTATTGAAAGGTATTTGGAATTTTGACATGGGAAGAATTTAAGAAAGGTGAAAGACTAAGACCTTTCGTATAGATCATTGGTTCGGAGTTGAAGGTTGTATGAATTTTTTATCTTTGTGTTCAGATATGACTATGAGATGTGAATTAGTTCGACACCGACTTACTTAGAGTTTATTAGCGACTTTACGAAGATTGAGTTTTTTAGGTGACAAACAATGATGTGTGGAAGATTCTGCGTTGTTATGTGAGGCTAAATTATTCAAATTATGGTAGATGACTTATGGATGTGCAACAATATGAACCTAAAGTTCTGCATGGTTAATGAGGATTTTGAGGGGATCGAAACTACTTTATTGATGGAACTACGTAGACTATTATGATGCATTACATATACATTTGATGGTGAGTAGAGGTTATGATCTTACAATATATAGAATTATTAGAGTGACTACGATTTTCTCTAAGTTTTGGTATGAGGTATGTGATGATTTGAAATGATAGTTGACATGGTATGTGAAAATTGTGTAGACTTAACTGTGGGTGTGATTTAATAGCTTTATCTCTATGGGAAGGTACTATCTAATTTGAAATTTGTGCTATTAGCCTTGGATGAAACCCAATGATGTGTTTGCGAAGAAGACTTTGATAGTGAGGTTTGAGAGTAAGGTAAAAGATCGGTGTGGTTATGATGTTAGTTAGTATTAAGAGATTTGGAAATCAAGGAGATGTAGTCAGATGAATGGAAATGTTTGATATGGGCACTATGTGAAGGAGTATCTTGTGTTATTCAACCTTGGATCTATACATTTTTATGTGAACACGTTCTTCGTTCCGAACGTGGTTTGGAGTAGGATTAGTTGCCTATGCCCACACGTGTTTTCACTTCTGTGGATGGATTCCTAGTGGTAGATCGGGTGTGCCGATCCTGCGATGTCCTCTTGGTAGGGTATGATGATGGGATAGACTTGGTCATTTTAGCTATGACAGATTTGGTGTTGTCTTAGCACAGTTAAAGATTTCCAGTATCTCTATGTGTACTGCCTTGCTTATGAGACCTTATAAAAGAGCTACCATAAATAATTATAATTGTACGACAGTTTTAATATTCATCTCATAATCGAGGTCACTTTTCGACTAGGTGTGATTGAATGTGGGGACCATTGGCTCTAGTCTTACTATTTTTTTCAAGTTTGTCTATAGTCACAACTACTGATCTAGCATCCCGATAGTGTTGTTAGAGGTTTTGTATACTTAGGTGTATCGCTCTCTAGGTGGTTACATGATCATTTTCTTCTTTGGGTTAGATAAGTTTCATCCTCCCTTGATGAGTACTCGATGTCTAAAGATCAGATTTTTATAGCTTAAGTTCGTGGAAAGATTGTGTTATGAGAAGGAATCTTGATAAGATCTATGACGGTTTGTGCATTATGAGTAACTGTTGGTTGATTCAAGCTCACTTCTAGTTGTAGACGATACTGGTTCAAAATTTTTCGTAGTAACGTAAGAAAATATTTGTCTTGATAATTGTGTTATGGTCCAGAGTTTTTCGATTTGAATTGGATTCATGGGATAGTATGTGGCTTAGTAATCACTCTTGATCTATGGATCTGCTAAAGTTTGATTCAAAAGTTCAGTAATTAGTAGTTGACCTTGATGGAATGGTATTAAGGAGAAGCTCATTTGGAGAGGTGAACACCGACACTGAAAAATCATAACTTAGGTTTTTGCTAGTACTTTATGACCCTCTTAGTCGTTTTAGTGGTGGATAATGTAATGACCCTCTTAGTCGTTTTATGATTTTTTAACCATTATTTTTATATTAACCTTTTTAGTAGCTTTTATAAATAATTTATGACTTATAAGAATAAGTGACATGATTTTCAGATTTAATAAAGGATTATTTTGTTGCTAATAATAATGAAAAAAGGAAAAAAATAGAAAAGGAAAATAAATGAATAAATAATAATAATAATAATAATAATAATAATAAAATAAGGGTAGAAAGCACTAAAGTTTAAAGTCAAGGCAGTTGATGAAAGAATGAAAAAGAACGAAGGAACAACGGAAAAAATAAAATTACACAAACGAAAAAAGAAAAGAAAGGGAGAAAAATAAGGGAAAAGGGAGGAGAAAATTTGGGATTTTCATCCCAAAGCGTTAAGGTAATGCTTCTTGTCCTTTCCATGAATTTTTTATGTGATTATGAACAGATATTTAGGTTAAAAAATGTGTGTAATTTATGCAAAATTAAGAAAATATAGGTCTAGGGTTCTTAGAATAAAATCATGGTTTGGGGTTCGAATAACGATCCATTTTAGCTGAAATTTTGCATGCGAGTTTGTGTTTATCATGGGTAAACATAATCTGAAAGAAAACTTCAAATTCGAATTTGATAGCTCGGTGTCACACCCCAACCTAGGTGAGGTAGACAAGTCTCATATGAATACATGCTTTACAAGTGACCTATGATGAGAAAGTAAACTACTATGCAGATAGATTTACTAATGATAAGCTTCATATACAACACATGTTTGACTAGCTGAATCGATACATGTGACAAGTGAAACTATGAATACAGATGATAGTTTTACAATGTCTACAAAGCCTCTACAAGAATCCATGATTGTACCACTATGAAAATACGCATAGTAAAGACTCGGCAAAGCCCCAAATCAAACTGGAGCTCACCAACAACCGTTGAGTATCTACTAGTTGAGTACCTGTACATGCAACATGAAATGAAGCATCCCCAATAAGGGACGTCAGTACAAAAGGATGTACTGAATATACAACAATATGTAAAATGAGTGCTCAAGTGAAACCAAATACCAATAGATAAAGATTAGAGACCACCTCTGCTTATACTTGTGGAATCGTGTATGTTACATTCTTTTCTTTACTTTTCTGTGCATTATAATATTTATAATACATATGATACAAATGACCAGCTGATCAGTGGTAGAAGAGGATGACCCATGCTAGGCATTTAAACCCCTGGGATGCTGTCCTCATAATTTCACAAATTGGGATCAGCCCATGCTAGGCTTTCGCCCCTAAGCTGCCACCCTTCTATACCAATTGGGATCGACCCATGCTAGGCATTTTGCCCCCTGGGCTGCCACCCATAATTATACAAATTGCTTCACTTAGAATTTTTAATCTTTGAGATTGTTGTTTTGATGTTCATAACTCTTTTGAGATTGTTCTTTTAATGATCATAACTCTTTTGAGATTGTTGTTTTGGTGGTCATAATCATTGTTGAGATTTGGAACTATGGACCAGTAGTAGAAGACATATGAATATGGACGTAACAATGACATGGGAAGTAAATGTGACATGAACGTGTAATACTTAGGAGCTTATATGACTCAGTAAGCATTTTGACATATCAAATTGAAGTACATATCAAGTGAAGACACTTACAGTCAGCCAAGACATTTGAACTCTATATGATAGCCAAATATTCACTAACTAATATCAAATACAAGGTATAGATGAACGTGGAACCAAGGGAGAACGTGGACAGATTCAACTTAAGGATGGATACATGTTCCAAATAAGCACATATAAAATGTATAATAGAGCAAGTAGGGATCTTGTGAGGTAACATTATAGTCTAACACAATGGGAGTAATAACCAATAAAGGGAACATATGAACATGTGAAAAGATGACATATATGATGGAATAGACAATTGAAGCAAGTTGGCAAGATATGGGCAAATCGTATATCCAACATATAAATATATGTACCATATGTAATCTAGGATCATTTTGATTTGTATAAGGGGAATACGTGCCAAGGGTACTTTGACGATGAAACAAGTTTAATCCCTACATACTAATACTTGGCAGAGTAAGCACGTACATTTAGTAATGAACTCATATTAGAGTACTCACTTTGATGTTCTAGGTAGTAGGAACTATAACTATGGATCAGTCACTATCAAGGGCACTTAGAAAGCTTACTTTGTAATACAAGTGTTGGATTCATGCCAAAGAAATAGGAAATCGAATAGCCTTACATACCTCTATTCCCAATTCATATAGCTTACGAAGTGTCAACCTGTCCTTTAACGTCATAGTCTTCATCTACAACAACCAATCATTAAGGCTAATATTAGCAGCTTACCAACCAACTCGGGATATTTCAACTCACCAAAATAGTAGCCAGGCAGCCAGCCCATAATCCTTCTAATTGATTGTTTTCTTTCAAAAATTATGTCTGTTATAGTTATTTACACGAAACAACCTTCCCATGGAATGGGCAGTGAACTTACCAAAATTTTAATTTAATGGTGCATCACCATAGCTTATAAACCTGCCCCCTATAGCTTTCCGCAATCATTCTCCAAGTACATCCATGACCTCCCATAAACAAATAAATACAATAGTATTCCTCAACACCAAAAAATAATCAAAAGACTTGAATTTATGGTTTTCAATCACCATCCCACGAGTTGCAATAAACAAGTAAGTCTAGAATTCTCAAATAAACTAATAAATAGAGGTTATGGCAGTGCAGACCTTGGTTATCTAAATCTGTTATTCTCCTTCAATTACTGTTTTTGTAACCTTCTCTTAATCTTTGGAGGAGAGTGGCAGAACCTTGGTTGCCAACACATATAGCTATCTCTAGTTCACTCCCCTTGAAGAACTGTTCAGTATACTTGAAACAATAGAGGAGAGAAGGTGATCTTGTGGCTGCTTAAGAAGAAACAGGATGAAAAATGGTTAGAACCCTAGTGGGAATATTGGGTGGTTGTTTCATCTTGAGAGAGAGAAATATATGAACTTGAGAGCTTAAAATTTGGCTATGAGGAAAGTGAGACATTTGTATCAGATTTTTGGCCTTAATAGGTTCTCTTTTTGCCACCTTTCTTGTACTTCATTTGCAGCCAACATGTGTCTTTAATTTAGGCCACACATTTAAGAAGGTGATGCACCTACTTTTCCATTCAAATTATTTCTTGTGGGCTTGGAAAGATTGGGCCTTGGCTGTCCATTTTCCGCTTATTCTTCTATTCAACTTGGGCCACATTAATGCAAGTAGGTGTAGTGTACTTGGCCCAATAACATGGTTAAATTGAGATCTCTAAGTGATATTCATGGTAAAAGACACAATGTGAGGGTGTACAATATCCAATGTAGCTAATGGTCATCCTTATATAGTCCAAGTTTTCAAAATATGTCAAACTACTCTATACGTGTTCATTATCCAATATTGGTGTGTTTATTCTTCCAAGTACTAGTTGACTAAGGTACTTTAAACAGTAAGTTTCATGAGTTATCCACCAAGTCAAATGAGGTTCATTGAGTCAATGAGATCCTACATTATACATGTTACAAGTATTTATATGTCAAATACATATTATGTCCATTGTTCATTTTATGTCCCCTTACGTGGAATGTACAACCCTTATTTGGGTTCTGTCATGTGCTTCATTAGTTAGGGTGTTTATGTACTCTTTCATTTGATATCATCTATGAAGTTCTTAGCTATTGAATCATCTTATATAGTCCTTTCCTCTACATTTGAGAAGTTACAGTCTTTACTAAGTATTTAGCTATCGTATGCCCCATGTGAAATATCCAAACGTGTTTTAAATGAAGCATCTTCAAAGCAGAATTACTTTCTCACTTGTTATGAATCATTTGCTACATGTATGGTAGTTTCCACAAACCTTCGTGGATAACCTGTATATGTTCTTTGTGCCCAAATGAAGTTCATGAGTCATGTAAGTTCCTAAGTAGTACAATAAAGTTACATTTTCTTCCTATATCGTTAGTTTCTACCGCAATTAATTTATCCAAACGTCCACATCATTGGTATATAGTCCTAAATCACAAAAGAGTTATGAACACCAAAACAACAATCTTAAATATTAAAGAGACATGGTAAAGTGAATCTATATAATTATGAGTGGGTGCTCAAGTTTAAAATACCTAGAATGGACTGATCCTAATTCTTGTACTTAAGGGTGGCTCCTTAGTGGTGGTAATACCTACCATGGGCCGATTCCAATCTATATAATTATGGGTGGCAGCCCAAGGGCTAAAAGCCTAGAATGGGTCGATCCCTATTTTTGTATTTATGAGGACCGCATCCAAGTGTTAAAATGCCTAGCATGGGTCATCCTCTCCTACCAATGATCAGCTAGTCATTTTGTCACATACTACAAAGTCTATAAAGAAAATATGAGTAAACTAAATCCAAGAAATGTAATGTACATGATTCCACAAGTAGAAGCAAAGAATGTAATGTACATGATTCCACAATTATAAGGAAAGGAGAATGTAATGTACATGATTCCAAAAGGATAAGCGAAGATGAATGCAAGGTATGTGATTACACAAGTATAATCAAAGGTGGTCTCTTATATTTATCTATACAGAATATTTGTGCATTTCTACCTGATTTCACTTGAGCTTTTATTTTACATATGGTTACTTTATGCCTTACATATTCAGTACATTCGTTTGAACTTGCACCCCTCCTGGGATCTCTCAATATAAGCATAGGATACTCAACGACCTTTGGTGAGCTCCAGGTTGCTTTAGGGCTTTGTCGAATCTCTAGCATTTATTTGAAATTATATATTAGTTATTGGGTAAGATGGGGTCCTATCCCGTTATAAGCTAAGTGTCTATCTTTTAGAGGCTTTGTGGACTAATGTCAAAGTAAAACATATACTAGGCCTTGTTTTCTAGTAATCAAGGCCTCAACAACCAAGTAATATACATTTGTTTTGGGCCTATCTATGATGGTCTTTTATTAGAATATCTTACTATACTCATTAAAGATTTATAATTATTATAGTTGCATGTACAATAAGCACAAGTCATAAGTTGGTTCTCTCGGGTCTTTAGGTCATCGGGTGCTTGTCCGTCTCAATTGTACTTGGGGCGTGACATTTTCACATTTCAGGTCAAACCACACTTGGTATGGAACTCAGAGCAAAGAATTGATTGCACCTTCAACAAACTTTTATCTTGGCATTAAGAACTAAAAGGAATCATCCCATCGAGAAGGCTACTAAGGAGGTCGAGCTTGACATGCAGATCAATACACTTGAACTAAAACTTGAAGCTATGAAACCCTACTTCTTGTTTGAAAGGAGTTTGATCCTACTGATTTGTTTCTTGAGTGTTATGCATGAATGGGGAGGGTTATGTCGACTAAATTCCCATTAATACCACTTAGAATAGGCTAAAACGACATATTGTAGGGATTAAAAGAGTGGGAAAAGACCAAAACAATACTGAAAGAACAATTGACATCGGCAAGTTCCATGATCCCATCTACGGTCCGTGGATTGATCTACGGACTGTAGATCCCATCCGTAGAATTCAAGCTAAATGTTTAACTTTCTGAAGTTTCCTCTACGAAATCAATCTATGGTCCATAATTGAATTACGGTCCATAGACTTAGTCCATAAAAGTAAGACAAAATGTGAGTTTCAGAACATTGATCCACGAGACGATCTACGACCCATAATAGTATTTACAGCTCGTGGTCCTTGTTTGTGAAACTCAGACTGGATTTCTAATCTCTGAAGTTGATCTAGGGATCCCATATATGGTCTGTGGTTTCATTTATGGCTTGTAGATGGCATTCGTATGTCCCAAATTTTTCTGCAGACTTAATTTTCTCAGCTTCTTATGATTTGATGTGGAGTTATAACTTATGAAATGTTACACTTCTTAAGGCACCTTATTTTTCGCAATTAACTGACATTCTGATTAATCACTAGTAAATATAAACAAAGCTAGAGTCAATCAAACCTGACTTCTCATTGCAAATATCCAGCACAACTACAAGTCCACCAATACTATTTTTATACTATGCTATAGAGACAAAATATGAGTAAAGAGTTTCACATTTTTCATAACTCATATGCACATGTTTGTTTTTAGCTCATGTATCACTATTTCCTTATTCCTACTCTTCTTTTTGAAAATTTTGGCATTTCTTCCCCCGCATACACCATGTACCACAACTGTGAAGCATGCCTTGATCAGAGCCCCTCTTAGGGTTCTTGACTTGCATGTTTGTTGAAAAGTGCTACTTGATTCTAGATTCCCATATTGATGATATTCAGTCCTCTCGCTCCTTTGGGTAAGCTTATTTTATCCCATGACACAAGAGCTCGCTTGGTGGTTCGTGCTTTGCTGACCATAAGTAGTTTATTCATGTAACCTCTACCAGTTTAATAATCTTCTGGGGAGCAAAATAGTTGTGACCATTAAGCTTGCACTCCCATCAAGACTGCTCTAATTAGTTGAATTCTTCCAGCAAATGAGACCCTTCTAGCCATCCATAAAGTAATTTTAGCAGTTATATTCTCTATACTACTAAATATTTAAAAGGAAGCTCCCCCTCTTTGTATCTCAGGTTCTGTCAGATGGATTCTTTAGTATCCCTTAGGCACCCCTCAAAATATATTTGACTCTTATTGAGATTGGATTTCAGACCAGATGGTTCAGAGAACATCAAGAACTTGTTTTTCAGGATTTGGACAGACTTCATATAACCTTTTATATAAATCAGCAAGTCATCCGCAAACTAAGGTGGGTGATCCCCAATCTTAAACATCTAGGGTAGTAATTCAACTCTTGATGGCCAATCTTCTGTTTTGATATTCAATAGACTATACAAACAGATAAGGGGACATAGGGTCACCTTCTCTGAGGCCTCTTTGTGCCTCCGTACTGTTGGATAATCTTCCATTAATCGGGAAGTTGTATCTGATTGTTGTAACACAATTCATTATCCGTGCTATCATTCTATTGAGAAATCCCAATTTTGTAATTACTTGTTCAAGAAACACCCATTCAAGAGAGTGATAGATTTTTGTTTCATTGTTTTGCAGGCTCTAGGAATCCACTTTTGCACTTGAATCTCTTTCCTCTGGAATCTTGAACCCTCATATTTGGAGGTTGTCTACCCTCAAGGCACCTATTGTAACACCCCAAAAATTTGTAAGTTAAGATTCAAACCATTCTTTATTTGTGAATAAGATCGTATCGGGTGATTCTTAAATTGCCCATCTGTGTAAATTTAAATTCTTTAGTGTGGGAATGATTTGGGATATCCATTAAGGTCACTAAAATCTCCTAGCACAAAGTTTAGTTGAAAGTTTCTTTGCCGATTAAGTTTTGATGTAAGATTTTACTTGGGTCAACTTTAAACAACTGTATCTCTCAGAATATAAAGAGTTATGTGGCTCATAACCCATCAAATTAAAGGTAATTGAAACTACTTTCCAACGCCATAAATTTCAAAACAATTAAAGCTTTGAGTAAAAAGATATGACCATTTCAGTAACATGATATAGTGCAATGAAGAGAGGTAATTCCCCATGTCTTTAAAAGATAAGCTAGGATATGTTATGATAGGTGATGAGCTTGGATTGTTGCTTGAGTTGCCTTTCAAGATGAGTAAGACTAGTGGCGGATTACCCATGTCTTGACTAAGTATGAATTGAGGTTACTTTAAGAACCCTTATATGTTTAAATAATCTATTATGTGCATTGATTATGTTTTATGACTTATGTTGTCTAACTCTTATGTTTATGTTATGTTTTTGCAAGATATCATATTTAGTACATTTTGTACTAATGCATACTCTTGCCTACATTTCTTATCCAAATGTAGGGTCCGACGTTCTCGACTCTCATCCCCATGGCTAGGATCAATAGTAGAGGCAAGGTTGAATATTGGAGAGTCCTCATAGCATCCGAGGATTTGGCCACTATTTTCCTTATGCTCTTTCATTTTATGGTTTGACCATTGTTGTATGGGCTATGTCCCAAAATTCTATTGTATTAGATGGTTTTTTAGACAAGTGTATTAGACTTCCGCTTCGTTTTATACAAAAATTGTTATGTTTGAAATGTTTTAAGTATTATCAATTTTCTATTATCTTGACTATGAATTCTAAGTGGCTTATATGAGGCATCTCGGGTATGTCATGTTATATCTAGGGTGTACCCCTGGGTCGTGACATTAATGTACTTATGTCATTTGACCTGCATCTTTTATGATGCAGATACAGGTGTTCAGGATCAGGGTTTTGTTGAAATCACTTTGCGCTTCAGATAGCTTTGGTGAGCCTCTTTACTTTCCGAGGGATTTCACATTTATTTTCCTATTATTGTTGAGTTTTCGTGGGTCTTATCCTGACATTTATCTTAGTATTACAAGCTTCACAGATAGTTACAGTTGAGGAGTCTCTCAGTATTTTCCTTTTATTTTGAGATGTTTTGTAGACTATTTTATTTATAACATTGAGTTGGGTCTATTTGAGATATATGAGTTAAACTCTGCATATAAAGCTTATTTCTACTTGAGTGAGTCTTCTGCTAAATAGTCAGCATGGCCATGGAATGCTTGGGGATAAAAAATGGTTTGGGGATAAAAAATGGTTCTCGAGTGTCGATCACGTCTAGGGTGTAGGCTCGAGGCGTGACATTTTACATACCCAATACCCCTCTATAAAGAGTCTGAAAAGAGAATAATTTTTGAATTTGTTTATTGCTCAAAGATTATAATTATATAAATACATGAAGAGTACTAACTAATTATTGTAACTAGAAAATCAAATCCCTAAAATCAACTAGACTACCATATACACAATATTGCACAACTGGAATGATTATGTAATAATAAGGTGAAGCTATCTTTTTTATTTTGAATTTTATTGGATAGGGTTATCCTTGATATTCCCCCGCAAGATGGAGGATCCATTAGCTAGATATCCATTACACCATGATTCTTTCTTATTGGGGAAATTGAAGTTCACACAATTCTTCAATCGTATTTTTCTTCATTTTTCCTAAAAAATCTTTCCATTAGATATCTTTTACACTATGATTTTTTTTTATTGGGGAAATTGAATCACACTAATAAATAGAATATCATCATTCAACGCATTTTCTCCTAAAGATCTAGTGTTTGGAGATTATATATCTTTCATTTGGGAGTAACTTATTTTTTTAAGTGATTTTTGTTCTAAATCTAATGAGTAAGAGAGATTTTTCTAAGAATCCTATCAACAATTGAAATAATGATTTTTGATTTTGAAGATTTTACTACCAACGATCTAAAATATGACCTATTAAGAAATTTTTTGTCTAGTGGTACTACAATCGAGGATCTCTCAAGTAGAGGCACATGCAGAATATCATGGGTATACAAATTGGTAGAGGAGAACACATTTTGAATATGACACTGCCACCATAAAAGATGAATTTGTATAAATTGATACATCTTCAAATTAAATGTATACGCAGTATGATATTATGTATACACAGTTGACGATATGTATGCAAATCTAATCGTATGTATCAAAATATTTTGACGAAAGTAATATATTTATCAGAGATATATATCAATAGTTGTGCAATGTACCGATGTATACTATTAATGTATACCAATAAAATATACATAACATATACATACTGCATTTGCCATGTCACAATCAATGTATACATAAATTTTAAATCAAATAAAAATAAGTATACGATAACGAAATCAATACGTTAAATAAATGTATGTAACAATAAATTTTAATTTAATTAATGTATACATAAAAAATTAAACTACTACATGTATCCGTAAAATGACATTCCTAATTAAAAGGAATATAAATACGATTACTTTTCATGTTGGTTAAAACGGTAGATAATGGACTTGTAGGAATACCCTTTGAAAGAAGAATAGTCATAATCAAATATTTTTGCAAATTTTAATGAGAAAGGTAATTCTAAATAATATTTTGTTAGTTTTAACTAGAAATGGTTGGAAGTTCGAAGAGAGATGATATTAAATATCTTTTATTATTTTAAAAAAAAATTGAAAGGAAAGAGATAATTCCAAATAATGTTTTTGATAGTTTTTGGAGAATTGATTGGAAGTTAATAGAGAAATGATATTAAATATATTTTATTATTTAAAAAAAGTTCATAAATATTGTTATATTATTACTTTTGGGCTAATATGTGTAAGTTTATTATTTATCTATCAATTGTTAATTAGTATTCAGCTACATATTGCCAATTGTATGCAGTAGTTGTCTATTTGTGTCAATTCCTCATATTTGAAATTACTTGCAATATTCAACATGTTATAAGGCCCGCAAAATTGAGTTGGGGTAGTTCAACTTATTTTACTAACTACCAAAGCATATGTTGCAATAGATGAGATTGTTTTTCCTTTAATCAGAGATTTCAATTTTGAATTCTGGAAAAGTCCTTTATAGAGAGCATTTTCCTCAAATGAATCATACACGACATGAATACAGATTCGTTAGACTACAAAGCGGGTACATACAACATATGAGAATTAAAAAAAGGTCTAATTCATCGGTGACCCCTTAAAGTTGGCACAATGTTTCACTTAGACACATCACTGGGCGATGTTCATTTTAGACACTTCATGTAGGGACTCGCTGTGTCATTTTACACTTTTTTTAATATCAACAAAAATATATAATGTGTATGTGTTACACTCGCAGGTGATGTGTAAAGTGATGAATTAAAGGATGACATTTGTCATTTGTGTAAAAAGTAATTTTAAAATAATTAATTCTGAGTAAGAATAAAAGTTGACCAATTAATTAATGAAACATAGCCTAAATATTACAAAATAAAATAAAATTTAAATTAATAAAAGAAACTCCCCAACCCCAACCATTTTCTTCTCCAAATAACCACCCACCCACAACGATCAAATACTCCCACCCACTCACCACCCCCCATCCCCAACCAGCGTTGTCTTCTCCAAAACCCCTCCTCCCCCTCCCTTCCCCACCAAAAAATTCCCCTCCTGATTTGTCATGATCGGAGCCTACACTCTGTACGTGGCCGACACTCGAGAACTATTTTTGGTCCCCTAGAGAACCCTCATCCTGACTGACTACAAGCGAAAAACTGATTCATGCATACAAAGCTTAAAGCTAGATAAAATTTATAGAATTCAAATACAAAGCTCTAACTCAAATAATTAAATCTGAATATAATAGATATTCAATTAGCCAAAAATAGGCAACTCAAGTTTTTAAAATATTTAATAAACTAAATGAAATAGACTTCTCAAACTCTACTGTCTATCTATGAAGCCTCTAAATGACAAAGATGGAAGTCGGGACAAGAGCCACGACATCCTAACAAAACTGAATAGTAAATGAAATCCTCTGTAAGCAAGAAGGCTCACCATAGCTAACTCGGACTGCAAGTGGTATCAACGAAGTGCCTGTTGATGACCCTAGCTACATGTAGATGCATCATAAAACGATGCAGGCAAAAAGGGGTCAGTACATGGAAGGGTGAGGGATGTAGATTCTAAAACCCCTTCTCTTGAGTCGGTCCCTATTGGCAATGAGTTTCAGAAACTAATCCCAAATGACTTACCCGGTATTTCTCCTGAGTGGCAAATAGACTTCAGTATTGACCTTCTTCCAGATAGACAACCTATCTCTATTCCTTCTTATCGTATTGCTCCGGCAAAACTTAAGGAGTTGAAAGAACAATTGAAAGATTTGTTGGATAAGGGTTCATCCGACCGAGTATCTCTCCATGGGGTCCTCCAATTTTGTTTGTTAGAAAAAAGATGGCTCTCTTCATATGTGTATTGACTATCATCAGTTGAACAAGGTGACTTTTAAGAATAGATATCCTCTCCTAAGGATAGATGATTTATTTGACCAACTCCAAGGAGCAAGTTATTTCTCTAAGATTGATCTTTGATCCGGCTATCACCAATTGAGGGTGAATGATGATGACATTCCAAAAATGGCTTTTCGAACTCGGTATGGTTATTATGAGTTTTTGGTAAAGTCGTTTGGGTTGACTAATGCTCCGGCAACATTTATGGATTTGATGAATAAGGTATTTAGACAATACCTCGACATGTTTGTGATTGTGTTCATCGATGATATTTTGATCTATTCAAGGAGTAAAAATGGACATATTGATCATTTAAGGATCGTATTGCAAGTTCTTAAGGACCAACAACTTTTTTCAAAGTTTAGTAAATGTGACTTTTGGTTGAGATCCGTAGCTTTCCTTGATCATATTGTCTCTAGCAAGAGTATTGAGGAAGATCCTAAGAAGAAGGATGTGGTCAAGAGTTGGCCTAGACTTCTAACTCCTACGGATATTAGAAGCATTTTGGGTTTGGCCGAGTATTATGAGAGGTTTGTTGAAGGTTTTCTTTTCAATTTCCTCTCCTTTGACGAATTTGACTCGAAAGAAGGCTAACTTCATATGGTTAAAACATGTGAGAAGAGTTTTCGAGAGTTGAAAGATAGACTAACTTCCTCTCCGGTGTTGACCTTACCGAAAGGAACGGATGGTTTTGTGGTTTATTGTGATGCCTCAAGAATTGGGCTAGGGTGTGTGCTTATGCAAAATGGGAAGGTCATTACATATGCCTCAAAGCAACTTTAAAGTCCATGAGAAGAATTATCCTACTCATGACCTTGAGCTAGCGGCAGTCGTATTTGCCCTAAAGATTTGGAGACACTATTTGTACGGAGTTCATGTTGATGTGTTTACTGATCACAAGAGCTTGCAATATGTGTTTAATCAAAAGGATTTGAATCTTCGCCAAAGAAGGTGGGTTGATTTATTGAAAGATTATGATATAAGTGTTCTTTATCACCCCGGTAAATCTAATGTGGTAGCGGATGCTCTTAGTCGGTCATCTATGGGTAGTGTTGCTCATATTAAAGAAGAAAAGAAAGAGTTGGTTCGAGATGTTCATAGGTTGGCTCGATTAGGTGTTCAACTAGTAGACTCCATCAAATGTGGTGTTATGGTTCACAATGATTCCGAATCATCTTTTGTGGAAGATGTGAAAGCCAAGCAAGGTCTTGATCCAATTTTGGTAGAGTTGAAAGAGGCGATGCTTATGAAATCTGTTGAGGCTTTCTCCCAAGGGGGATATGCTGTACTTAGATACCAAGGTCGATTATGTGTTCCAAATGTTGATGACTTAAGGGAACAAATTTTGAGAGAAGCCCATAGTTCGTGGTATTCCATCTACCCGAGAGCCACCAAGATGTACCGAGATTTACGAGAAGTATATTGGTGGAATGGGATGAAGAAAGATATCGCAGTATTTATGGCTAAGTGTCCAAATTTCCAACGAGCATCACCGGGAGGTTTGTCCCAAGATATTTGCATTCCTACTCTGAAGTGGGAAGACTTGGATATGGACTTTATTGTCAGTTTGCCTCACACCTGGTGACAACATGAATCTATTTGGGTAATAGTAGATCGGATGATGAAATAGGCTCATTTCCTTCCCCTCAAGGTTTCCTATTCGGCAGAGGACTATTCCAAGTTATATTTGAGAGAAATGGTAAGGCTGTAGTGACTTTGTCCGTTATTTCCGATTGAGGTACCTAATTCACTTTTTAGTTTTGGAAGTCATTCCAAAAGGGGCTTGGTACTAAGATTAAGCATAGCATAACTTTTAATCCCTAAACCAATGGGAAAGCGGAGCGTACTATCCAAACTTTGGAAGATATGTTGAGGGCTTGTGTAATTGATTTTTAGGGTAATTGGGATGACATTTTGCCATTAATAGAGTTTTCTTATAATAATAGCTATCACTCAAGTATTGATATGGCTCCATTTGAGGCTTTGCATGGTAGGAGGTGTAGATCTCCCATAGGTTGCTGTGAGGTGGGTGAAGTTGCCTAATAGGTCCCGAGCTAGTTCATGAGGCTATTGAGAAGGTTCGACTCAATAGAGAGAGGTTGAGAACTACCCAAAGTCGGCAAAAGTCTAATGTTGATGTGAGAAGAAGGGATCTAAAGTTTAATGTTAACGATTGGGTTTACTTGAAATCTCACCCATGAAGGGTGTAATGAGGTTTGGCAAGAAGGGGAAGCTTAGTCTCCGGTATGTAGGCCCATAGATTTTGAGACGTATTGGTAAGGTTGCTTATGAGTTAGATTTGCCAAATGAGTTGGAAACCATGCATCCCGTTTTCCATGTCTCTATGCTTAAGAAGTGTGTTGGAGATACTACATCCATAGTTCGACTAGAAGGGTTTGGAGCTGATGAGAGCCTTTCATATGAGGAAGTTTCGGTTGAGATTTTAGACTGGGAAGTTAATAGGTTGAGAAACAAGGAAATATCTTTCGTGAAGGTTTTGTGGAGAAATCAATTAGTTGAGGGTGCTACTTGGGAGACCGAGGCTGATATGATGTCCCGATATCCTCATCTCTTTCCTTCTACTCCTATTCTAGCTTGAGGTAATGAGTTCCCTCTTGAGTTATCCTTCTTTTGGGAGTAATGTGTTTTTACGTGTTTCCATTATTTCCTTATGATTATGCATGTTCATGAAAACTTGTATTTTGAAAGAAATGAGTTTGTATTCTGCATTTTCCTCATGTTGTTGTGCATTGAGTATGAGTTGCCAATTTACTTCATGAGTTCAATTGATGAGCATGCATTAGCTATGTTTTTTGGGAGTAAATTGCATAGAGGCTTCATGAGACTGTGTTGAGCATGTTTTTAGCTTGGAGAAGGTAATTCCTCCTTGAACATGAGAAATTTTGAGAATTCATGCATATTGGGTTGATAGATGTAGTTCCTACTTCCTTTTTGATGCATTTGAGTATGATGAGCTAGGAGTTAATGTTTCCTCCTTATTTATGAGCATTGCATGCATAATGGGCTGTTAGGGTTAGTTTCAGCCTCTTATGATGTTTTGAGAACATCCTAGCTTGGAGTCGATAATTCCTTCTTGGTCGTATTCATTGCATTGTTAGGTTGGGTTGTTAGTTCCTCTCCTACTCTTTTAGAACCAGTTTAAATCTCATTCGAGGAAGAATGATCCCAAAAGGGGATATATTGTAACACCCCGGATTTGAAAAAGGGAAGCTTAGCAAATTGCAGAGTACAAGGTGCCATCCACGGTGGCGAACCACAGCCCGTGGGTTGAACCACAGACCATAGGTAGGTCCATGGATTAACCACTCAGGAAACTTGTCCAGGCCATAAACCACGACTGGACCTACGGACCATAGGTGGGTCCACGGTCCGTGGTAAAGTGGCCGTTGGTCCAGGCGAAATTCTCTAAATCTACTAACAGACATGCACAACGGACCGTAGATCCATCCACGGTCCGTCGATGGGGTGTCGTGGGTCGCTGCTGTCAGTTAATTCGTAGGGGCAGTTGGGTCATTTCCTAATTAGTTAGTTCCTATACTACGTCGTTTTGCCTATATTTAGGGCCCCTATATTAGTCTTTTAACCCCCAAATTCACCCCATTTTCTTCATTCGTCCAAATTCACAAAAGAAAACCAATTTCTCTCAAATATTCTCTTTCTAGAACTTGAAGAAGAAGACGAAGGATATTCAAGCTAGGGTTCAAGAGCAAGCTTCCATACTTCAAATTCTTTGGGCTTTGATAGTAAGGTACGATAGTTTTCATCCACAAATTCCTTTCATCCATGGAGTTCCTAAAACTCTCTATTTCAAATGGTAGATTTTCCCAATTGAGTTAGGGTTTTCTTCAATTAGCATGGGTTCTTATCATTTTTTATTTAAATGCTTTAATATGATCTTCTAAGTATGAAGTCATGAATTGAAATGCTTTTATGATGAATTCCCTTATATCCATGTGATCCCTATGTTTTCAAGTTATGAACTATAGGTTGAGGGATTTTGATCTTCAAGGAAGAGTTTTATGAAATTGCGCATGTATTACTAGTTTTACATGTATATATGATGAAATCCATTTATAACCCATGTCTTCTAAGAGTTGATGATTGAAATTGGGTTTTGACCTCAAGGAGGTAAATTATGGACTTATGCATTGTTTTATGAATCTATACAAATGTTTTAAGGGTGCTTTTAGAGTAAAGTACCAATGATGATTATGTTGTGTTGTGAAAGGACATTCTCACTAAAGCACATACTAGCATGATGTGAAAGGTTTTCTCACATAGAAATGATTCTTAGGTTGAAAGGTTTTCTCACCTAATTGAATCAAAGACTAGGAGCTATCTTAATGAAACTAGCTTGAATTGGTTGTCCAAGGTTACCTTTTAATGAGCAATCAAGTCAAGTAAGAAATGACTTTTCCATGGGAATTTATGCGTAGCACCGAGTGGATATTGACAATGAGGTGGAATCTCTCCCGTTAGTAGAGGTTTGGTTCCCAAAGTAATCTCATGAGATGGAAGCTCTCCCGTTAGTAGAGGTCGGGATTCTAGTAGCGATCTCCTTATCTCATAACTGTGTGCCCACATATTGATTAGCTAGTGGATCCACTTAAGCTAGAATTTCAAGGTTCCACCTTAGGCAAGTAGAACACCTTTTTTCGGTGCGGGGTAGACACCGGATTCCATGTTATAGCTCACATTGTATCAATGTCGGTTAAGGATATTTCCCCATAATTAAAATGAACTACGGTTACTCAAGGAGTATCTTATATAAGTTAAAGATGTTAAAGAAGAAGTTAGCTTGTATTAACCATGATTTATTATTTATGTTTTATAACTCTATCATATTATGTTTTAGCTTGGTCAACTGCATGTCATGAAATGAAATGTCCCTTTTTAACATGTTTTAATTGTTTTATATATGGCTATCATACTTGGTACATTGTTCGTACTAACACATACTCTTGCCTACATTTTTCCCAAATATATGGTCCGATAGACAGGTTTCAGGGTCTCGTGGCTAGTAGTTGAGTTCGTGATTACCCGAGCTTTGGTGAGTCCTCATGCTTCAAGGAAGGAGCTATTGTTTTGGTTTCTTTCTTGTATTTCCATTTTGAACTGGTGTATCGGCTAGGCCCAACTTCATTCTATTGTATTAGATGGCTATGTCGAGACATGAGTATTAGAATTCCACTTTCGTTTTACAAAAATGTTTTGGACTTTAACTATTTTAATCTTATTGTTCTATTTCTTATGTTATGAGAGCTTAGTGGCTTGTATGGAGTCCTTGAGGGTTCTATACGCCATGTTACATCTAGGGGGGTACCCCTGGATCGTGACACCACCTAATGTTTAAAAACACCGCATTCAAGCTTAGTACTCTAACAACACCAAGGACTCCTACTAACCAACTCCTTAAGAAATTCTCATTATTTCATCATCTCTGTCACACAAACTAGAATTTTCTGCATTACTACTCGGAACCAACTAAGGGCTCTCATTTAACTATTTCTCATAGTGAAACCTCATCCTCTTCTTCCTCCATATTTATAACCTTAAATGGAATTATCACACCATTCACCATCATGATAAGATCATTAACCTTCTTCTTCTAACATCACTCAACTACTAAAAGGACCTCTGAAAAGATATCTTCTATACTCTTTTGAACTCATTACTATCTTATTCTCAACACTTGACTTGATTTCTCATCTTATCAAGTCTAAAAATGACACTTGAAAGCTATGTACCTATTCCATCATCTCTAAACTGGTCTAAATCCTCCTTTCACAACTTAAGTACTATTTGCCACTCATTATACCTCATTACTTAATCAGTTCTATAACCTTCTGAACATCATGACCCTCTCAACAAATCATAAGCCTAGCTTAGATTTATCACTTCATGAATACTCTTTTCTCTTATTCAAGACACGTACTTAGTCTCCTCTAACACGATGGCACATCGACATTAACTCTATTTTGGTTTAAAATGTACTATATCTCATCATGACTAGTAACTATTCCTCTTCCTTCTATCAAGAACTCTCAACAACATTATTACTCATTATTCTACTCATAAAGTAACTCAACACTTATAACTGACTCGGTGCATGATTGCAATAACATAATCTGCCCCATTACTATTTCCCCTTGATAGATTTCTATACCTCTGCATGTTTTTCCCTTAACTTAAGGGAACTCTTTACTACTAATCATAATCTTGTAATACATACTATCCATTAGGGTGAAAATACTACCCAAGTTCTAAACATACCATCCACTTAAAGGTCTTAGCTGAATAAAGTTTAGGGAAGAGTGTACAACTCGCTTTTAGCTGAAACGCATGATTCATATGAACATGAGTGAATTCTTTTTAGTTTCTACAATTAACTCACTCACAAGCTCCTATTAAGCCTCTCTATAGTCTCAGGACTTCCTGAAGAGTTTTGCTGAGAAGAACTCATCAATAAAGAACTGAGTTTGCTTTTTAACCATCTTTAGTATGAGGGGTAGTCGAATGAATCTGAGAAATGCACGAGTATGAATAAATCTCTACGACACAGCTCTATTGCACGATTAAGAGTATGAAAGAAGGGAAACTTTTCCTAAATGTCTGTAGTCTATCAATTATAGAAGTGGGCCCCTCACAACCATAAACAAGACCCTACTGACATGGTTTCATAGAAACCCTAGGATACTTGAACTCTGTGCTATGATACAAAGTTTTTACTACCCGAGCCTACACCTTGGATGTTGTCGGCAATCGAGAACCATTTCTGGTCCCCAAGCGATTGGCTGACTACAAGCAGAAAACTGAGTCAAGCATACAAAGCTTAAAATTGGATAAAATTTTTAGAATTCAAATAAAAATCTCTAACTCAAATGATTAAATCTGAATATAATAGATATTCAACTAGCCAAAAATAGGTAACTCAAGTCTTTAAAATATTTAATAAACTAAATGAAACGACTTCTCAAACTCTACTGTCTATGTATGAAGCCACTAAATGACAAAGTTGGAAGTTTAGACAAGACCCATGACATGCTGACAAAACTGAATAGTAAATGAAATCCTTCGAAAGCAAAGAGGTTCACCATAACTAACTCAAACTGCAAGTGGTATCAATGAAATGCCTGTTGATGACCCTAGCTATATGTATCTGCATCATAAAATGATGCAGGCAAAAAGGGATCAGTACATGGAATGTAGGATCATGTGAGGGGAAGTCTAAAGCATAAACATAAGCTTGAACTAGTGGAAAAGAAACATACTTACCTCTCTCTTCTCAACTCACTCAACTCAAAGAAACATAGTTCGACTCAATATTAAGAGACTCAACTCTGTGAAACTTAGTTCAACTCAATAATAGAGACTCAACTCTGGATAAATCAACAATAAAAGATGCAATATACAGAAAGTTTTTAAAAACAGTAGATTGCAACTCAATGTATTAAAAAATACAATAATAACCCAATTTGTATTTAAAAATACAATATAACTCTGTGGGAGATTCTCTAATCGACAACCATCACTGTGAGGTATCTGATAATACATCGTCTAGCCCACGCTACGAGAACTGTCCTATACTTCGCCAAGGTATAAAACCTACTACTAAGTGGATCCACTAGTCTATGCTGAAAAACATTAACGAATCATCTAAAAAGTATGACCCTTTCTACCCACGTTAGCTACTGGGTTTATGAGGACTTTGAGTTATCTGAACTCGTCCCCATATTGGTGATCAATACTATTCGCAAAAATATAACTAGCTCATATGTTTAAAAACATAACTCTTTCTGTGGTTTGAAATTATTACTAAAAAATCTCTCTTAAAAGAGATGGTACTGAAAACTACTCATGAAATCTCTTTTGGAAATCGATGTTTCCTCGCATCTTAAATGTAAAAACATTTGTTCTTGGGAATTATTAGTTCCCATATATCATTTTAAGGAAAATGAACTCAACTCTAGTCTTTCTCAAACTCAACTGCTCAGGTCATAAAACAAGTTTAGAAAAAATTGTAAAAGACTTCTCAAAATAGGGTTCATGCCGACTTATGGACATGAAGACTCAATTCAAGGTTTTCAATAACCATACATAGAACTCAATACTCGAAACTCAACAACTCCAGAACTCAAGAACTTCAATGATACTACTATGTTCAAGAATGCTCAACTCAGAGGGTTCATGCGGGATTATGGGCATGAACAACTCAACTCAAGGACTTTATGATACTACTCATCTCAAGAATGTTCAACTCATAGGGTTCATGCGGAATTATGGGCATGAACAACTTAACTCAAGGACTTCATGGGTAATATGTAATAGTCCTATGATTAGGAATATAATTTCAAAAGGGTTAGGAACCCAATACTCAAGACTTAGAACTTGAAGATACTACTCCTCTCAAAGATGCTCGGTTTACAAAGTTCATACAAAATTTATTGGCTTGATAAACTTGACTTGAGGGTCTACTTAACAATATGTGACTCATGTATACTACTCTTCTCATTCTCATACTTACTTCCTCAAAACATAGCTCAAATCGATATTGATCTCAAAGGATTCACAATTGAACTCAAAGACTTTCTTGGACTCTACTCTTAACACTCTCTTGAATTTGAATTATGAATTCAAGATTTATGGTTCATGATATGAAGGATCTCGTGATGATAATGTAGACTCATGAGTACATTCTCCTCATTCTTATACTCACTTGCTTGAGTCTAGAAACAAGTTTTTAGAAGTATGAAAGAACTCTCAAGACTTAACTCTTAACTCTACCATGAATTTGAATTATGAATTCAAGGTTGTGATTCATGCTATGAAGGATTTCAAGATGTTTAGAAGTAGTTTAGAGTGTTTAGAATCGATAGGGATTGAATGTACTCTTTTAAAGGACTCAGACGGTCAAAACAACGAAGAAAGAATGGGGCCAGGTGACCCTGGCTTACTGAGTGGTGCAGTACGCCAGCCCTCTACCTACAGAGGTGTGGTTGGGGCGCACTGGCTGGCGCAGGGCACAAGGCCCCAACCCTGAAAACCCCGACGACTTTTTCTCGTTTTCTGACCCTAACTCGCCTAAAATCAAACAGTTTCTTCCCCAATCACTTATATTCGAATACCCAACCAATGTAAAAAAGAATCTACTAAAAAACAACTCATAAAATCCATACGATTATCTCAAGAACTAACCGAAACCCCAACAATCAAGATTACAAAAGGAATTTCAAGAAAATACTTCAAGAGCTCAAATCCTTCAACTTTAAGAACGAATTTGCACTGAAAATAGCATGATTAGTGTGTGGGTGAATGAACCCAACACTATGAGAACTCACATACCTCTTAGGATAAAATCCTTTGCGAATACCCCTCGAAGATCGCAAGAATCTTAATCGTCTTGAACCTTCCCTGTTTTCTCCTCTTTTCTCTTCTTGTCTCTTCTTGAACTCTCTTCTAAAACCCTAAGCGTATTGGATTTAAGAAAACTGACCCAAATCATATTTTCCCCTAAAATATTACTAAAATTCGTTTTAAGCTGATTGGGTAAGGAAGAGACAAAAATACCCCTCCTTAGTTCGGATTGAAAGGCCCTATCTAGAGAGGATGCACTCAAACGGTCATATCTCCCTCATCCAAGCTCGAAACTTAGCAAACTTAGTGGCGTTGAAAAAAGGTCTCAGAGATCTTTCATTTGATATCTTATGGGTTTCCTGACTCATCCTGTGCTAAAAATTTGGTTGTTTGAAGTTGACCCAAAACTTAGAAGAACCTAAGAATGACTTGAGTGAATTTATCTTTAGTTCTTGTTGGAACTCAAGGTGCTACATCTAATGACCTTAATACTTAAGAAAATTTAAGTTCCTTGGTAAAATATCACTCATAACGAATAATGGTTCGAGTCTTAGGTCATAAATTTTCATGGGTGTTACATGATTATGTTTTGCAAAATACCCCGGCGGCGCTTATCCTCACTAAATCTGCACACCATTGAAATTTTTTTTCTTAAAAAAAATGCCAATCACTTTCTTCCTTTTCTTTTGGCTAATAAATAGCTTGATAGTGAATAGAAGATTTTTGCTAGTTCAAAAAAAAAAAATTAGTTTAGTTCATTCAAATTTAACTTGGGCAAAAATGGGGACTATGAATAGGGAAGAAGAACAGAAAAAATAACTAAAAATTAATTAAAAATTCATTTGATGTGTAGGTCAATGAGTATGATACACTCATTATGCCATGTAAGCAAAAATTGTCAACACAACGAAATGTTGCCAACTTTAAGGGGCCATTGATGGGTTAGGCCTTAAAAAAACTTATGTCATCCATTTCAATTTGTTTGTCTTACTTCGTTATTTTGTCTATTTTAAAAAAATGTCTATTTTGTTATAAAATGTTATAATATGGATGTCCACAACACTAAAAAGTTACTCTCACATTTATGACCATTACTCTTGTAACCTTACACCTTCATAATTTCTTCCATTATCTTCATATTGATGTCATGTTTATGACTAATTTTTTGTAGGCCTCCATGTAAAACCATAAATATAGGCATAAGAGTTCATGTTGTATACACTTGTATATTTGGAAGAATAAGAATATCTATCATCTCGTCTCCCTATTTCTAGTGCTTATATATTTATTGTGTACTTTGTTACCTATATTATTGCTCTTTTAACTTAGTTTTATAACATAGTTCATTTTTTTGACAATTCTTTAATTCTATTTTTTCACATGATATATTTAATACTACAAGATTAAAAATATTTTGTACAACGTACATATATATCTTTAGTCTAAGACTACAAAAATTTAATTTTTTTTTATCTTCTTAAATTTTGTATCAAATCAATATCAAATAAATAAATTAAAACGAAGAAAGTGTTTTTAGACAAAACAGTCACAGGTTGGTTCGTCCAAAGCACGAAATATGATGACACACTGCTTTTCAAGACAATATATAATCTAGTAAATAAAAGATGGATGTCTCTTTTGATAGAAACAAGAAAACAAGTGGAAATATAAAACAAGAGGTCCTGGATTTCCACATCTATAATTAGACGTTTATACCTAAAAAGTAAACTAGAATGAATTGTTATATATATATATATATATATTCAGGAATTTTGTATTTGCTATTGATAGATAATGATTATAATTTGGATGTTACATGTCTATCTTTCTAGTGCTACACACGAAGACAAGAAAATCATTAATTAGGCTCTTGCAATCCTCTTGCTATTCCAAAAAATAATTTATAGTCATATAAATGTTTATGACTTGTTTTAATTTAAAGTTGTTAGTGAAAATTACAAAATTGCAAGATTACAATTGAATATAAAATGAAGAAATAAAGATCTCTTCATGCTGAGGCGCGGATATCTCATTCTCTTTAAGGAGATTCAAGTCACTACAACAAATGTTTTTACCGGTCCAGCAATAGTCCTTCTTGACTTGTTCCCTCCGGGATACAACATCCTAATCACAAAGTATAACTCAAAAAACTCTGGACAAGAGTTGAATCCAAAGCTCCACAAAGAGAACACCTCTCTTCAACTAATAAGAGCTCTCTTTTTGACAAATTTTATGCACTCTATAATTTTGTGTTTCCAAACCAAATGAAGACCACCACTATTTATGGTTGAGGAAGTCTTCCTAGGAATAAATAAAAAGATAATGTGGTAGTAAATAGTGAAAATAAATGGCCTAGAGGTTACATAGATTACAATGTATAATGGAGGAATAAAAAGTGAGATAATGTAGATTGAATGGGGGATAAGTGATGGCACTAACGGCTAAAAGATGCTGCCAATGCTGCTAGAAAAATATTAGTAACATATATGCACTAACTGTAGGAGTAATGAACCAACATAAATGTTACAACGGCAAAAGGAAAACCTCTCACCCACAGTAGAATGACAGCAACCTGGACATGCAACATTTTGACCCCAAAACTAAGAAAATTAATATTATAAAATATTAGTATCAAAATGCTAACAAACCAACTATCCCCACTCATTTTAATATTATTAAGAGAGTCCACCAGCTAAAGGAAGGCTTACTATGCATAATGAAGGTGTGTTCTGCATTGAACCTCCACTTAGTAGAACAATAACTTTTACTCCAGAGTTATAGTGGTCTCAGACTTAAACTATTAGTGCTTAAGGAAAATAAAATATCATTGCCTAAACATAATAATCAAGTTAATATGAGCTTTAAAAGACAACACATTACAGCCTTGTGTTATCCCGGTTTCATAAGTGCTTTTGAGAATAAGCCCATTCTCATAGGAAGCGACCTCATATAGGTGAAATATGTCGAGAGTGCTCCTGCAAGTTTAATACTCCACTCATATGGGCTACAAATTTATATTAAAAGTTTTGTAAACTCAACCTTCACAAATTACTACAGGATACAATGCACTCACATCATAGGGAGAGAAAAAAAATAGTGCATTTTTTCACAACAAGTCATCATATGATTAGTTTTCCCTTTGAACCTGGTTATAGGATCTCTAGTCCCTAGGTTGGATTTCCTCATGTATGACTCAAGGATTTATAGGCTTCAATCGCATCCCCCTCGATGTTCTCTAGACCTTTTATCTCAATAAGACCCTTAGTAAGAGGATCTGCAAGATTATCACAAGATTTGACATAATCAACATTAATGGTACCACTTGTCAAATACAATCTTACATTACTGTGTTTCCTTTTTATAGTTCTGGATTTATCGTTGTAATAATGGTTTTGAACTCTTCCAATTGCCGCATGCTATCACAATGAATTAAAACAGGAGGAATTGGTTTTTCAAAATAAGGAATTTGAAATAATAAATCTCTCAATCAATTCACTTCCTCACTAGATGAAGCTAAAGCAATTAGTTCAGCCTACATGGTAGAGTTAGCAAGTATAGTTTGCTTTTTTAATTTCCAACAAATAGCACCACCACCCAAAGTAAATATATAACCAGTGGTAGAACATGAATCACCTGATAATGTGTTCCAATTTGCATCAGCAAAGCCTTCAAGTACAACAAGATATTTTTGATAGTTCAAACCATAATATTTTGTTCCATTTAAATATCTCATCACTCTTGTTATAGCATGCAAGTGTTCATTACCTGGTTTGCTTGTAAACAAACCAAGTACTCCTACTACATATGCAATTTCAGGCCTAGTGCAATCAGTCACATATCTCAAACTTCCAATTATGCTAGCATATTCCTTTTGATTTACTACATCATTTTCACTTTAAACGGGAAATAAGTGAACACTTGAATCAAAAGGAGTTTCAACATGCATGCAATTAAGAAAGTTATATGTTTTCTAAATTTTCTCCACATAATGTGACTGGTCAAAAGAAAATTCATCACATGTTCTTATTATTTTTATTTCAAGAATAAAATTTGTCTCACCAAAATCTTTCATATCAAAATAGCTTCTAAGAATAATTTTAGTTTCATCAATATCATTCTTGTTAGAGCCAAAGATCAATAAATCATCAATATATAGGAAATATTAACATGTGATATATTCCATGACTTATGATAAATGCACTTATCACACTCATTTGTTTTAAAACTATGCATGAATCAAACTTTTTATGACATTGCTTTGGTGCATGTTTCGAGTCATATAGGGATTTAGTAAGTTTACATACTTTTCTTTCTTGGCCTGCTTCAACAAAATACTCGGGTTGATTCATATAAATTTCCTCATTTAGCTCTCCATTTTAAAAAATAGTTTTTACATCCATTTGATTAATGTGCAAATCAAAATATGCAGCCATAGCCATTAAAAGTCTTATGAATGTAATTCTTGTTACCGGAGAAAAATATCAAAAAAATTTAGGCCTTGTAGTTGTTTAAAACCTTTTGCAACTAGTCTAGCCTTATATTTATCAATAGATCCATCCGGTTTTAACTTTTTTCTTAAGACACATTTGCAACCAATTGTTTTACAACCCGGTGGTAAATCAATTAACTTCCAAGTTTTATTAGAAATTAGTGATTCCATTTCATCATTTACAGCCTCTTTCCAAAAAATGAAATCATGTGAAGATAAAGCTTCTTTTAAATTTAGAGGGTCATCTCCAACATTAAACACATAAAAATCAGGATCAAAATCATTTTCTGCTCTAACTCTTTTACTTCTTCTTAACTCAAAATCATCAATTTCTTTATTTTTAAAAGTAGAAGTAGAAGAACTAGATAGTGACAAAATATTTTGTTCAATCCTTTNCCCCCCCCCCCCCCTATTTTTAGAATCAAAAGGAAATTTATTCTCGTGAAGAATAGCATCACCCGATTCAATTATAATATTATCTTCAAGATTAAAAAATCTACAGGCAGTACTATTTCAAGCATTTATCCATGAAAAGCACAAGTACTAACTTTCTTACCCAACTTTGTAATCTTAGGATCCATTAGCCTCACAAAGACTAGACAACCCCAAACTCTTAGATATCCCAAACTTGGCTTGTTACCTTTTCAAAATTTAAAAGGTGTCAATTTGGACTTTTTATGAAGAACACGATTCAACACATAACAAGAAGTCAAAATAGCTTCACCCCATAAATTTAAAGGTGCATGTGACTCAATAAGCATGACATTTGTTAATTCAACCAAAGTTCTATTTCTCCTTTCCTCTACATCATTAGATGAAGGAGAATAAGGAGGAGTAGTTTCATGAATTATTCTCAATGATCTAATAAAAGAATTAAACTCATTTGAATCATATTCATGACCTCTATCACTTCCAATTCTTTTTATTTTTCTACCAAACTGATTTTCAACTCATGGAGATAAGTTTTAAAATTTTCAAAAGCATCACTTTTTTTTCATCAAGTAAACATATGTAAACTTAGAAAAATCATCAATGAAAGTGATAAAATACCTATTACCTCCACGAGTTAAAATTCCTCCAAGTTCACAAATACCAGTATGAACTAATTCTAACAAATCAGTTTTTTTTTTCTATTGACACATAATTTTGACCCTCCAATATATGAATTAATTATCAAGCTTCTTAAATTACAAATGGTTTAAAATGATTAGTATTTTTAAAAAAAATCAAATTTTTAGTTTTTTTTAATTAATTTTCATCATTTTTATATTTTTTGAACAATGAATATGTTTTTATATAATTATGTATATAATTAGTATATTTTATAAGTATTAAAAAATCATCTCAATAGATTTTACGCTTTAGTTAAATATTTTATTAAATTAGTTATAGTTTATATTTTTGGATTAAGTAATTTATAATATAGTCAATTATTTTATTTTGTTAAAATTAAGAAGCTCGTTAATTAATTATATTAATTCCTCTCATTTTAAGTTTTAGCCAAATTTGTGAATTAAATTCTATTTGGTCAAATTCTTAACTTTAATTGTTTATGATTGCAATTCGTTTGGCTATTTATCTTAATTGCAATTTTAACCAACAATACTGAAAACGACCTGATCCCACCCCTTCTTCTCTATGTTCAGGCAAGAACAACAGAACGCTCCAAACACAAATGCCTTTGGCGTCTTCTTCACCCAGCGAATCACGATATTAGTGACCAAACAAAATTCGCAAAATCGTCCAACAAACTCAGAAAAAGCAATGTAAGACTCGGCAGCAACATCAACATCAACAGTAGCTCCAAACGCCGCCAACCATACAAGCCCATACGTGTCGTGCCATCTTCGCTTTTTCTATCTCGTCCTTTCGAAATGGATTAAATTTGTAGTAAAAATCAGCCTTTTCTCTTATTTTGGGGAGGAATTTGTGGGAATGGGTACAAGATTTTAATTTTTCAAATTTGAATCCATCTGATTTTCGCACTCATTCTGCCCTAATTTCTTCTATAATATCCCCTCACTCCCTTTAGTGTTAGAGGGGGAGAAAAAAAGAAGGCAACTTTGGGGGACCTTCTAAGAACACAAATTTTTCTCGTAGATAATGATATGATTTTTGACTAAAAAGCTTGACAAATTTAGGAGTTCAAAGGCTTAACGATTTCCAGCTTTTGAAACCATTAGAGTTCATTAGTGGTGCTAGAAATCAGTTCAAGTCTCGTCGTCTCAGTCGCTGCCCAACAATAGGCCAAATGGAAGCAAATATACAGGAAATGGAGCTAGTATACAGGCAAATAAACACTACTACACAATGTTTATATACGCTGAAAAAGGGCCCAAAGAGGCCTCTGGAGCAAAACATTGGGCTGAAACCCATTTATTGCTAGTAGGCTTTACATTAGATGATTAGGGAAGGGAAAAAGGGGGCTAAAAACCCAAAACCGCAACAAAAACTTGGGCCTAGTAGTCCAACAAATTGAAGTTGGGCAGAAGCTCAATTTTATTCTCTACTTTACTTTACATTTTTTTATCATCGTATTTGCTTAACTTAACTTTATTTGTTTGGTTAATTTAATTAAATCCCCTAAAGATGTTCACTTTTGATTGTGATAGTTTATTTCATGTAAATAAATCTTATTTAATCACCTTTCTTTACTTGGTCATTTTTAACAAAGTTTACTTTCCTTTCTAAATTATTTGAAAGTGTTTAAGTTAAATTATTTTCAAATAATTTGTATTCCTTTTAGTTAATTCTCAAAGTTAGTCAAATCCTAGTCAAGTCGTAGGTCAATCGCACGTTAGTGGATATTTCGAGGGCCAAACACCTCCTCGAAATGTAAATTGAACCTCATACCCCTTTATTTCAATTGATTTTATTTTGTTTAAATCTTTTGGAAAATCAAAAGTTTTTTCTTGATTTTTTCTTAAAAAATTAAGTGGAGACTCTTGAAAATCGATTCTTTGAAAACAAGTCTCTATTTCTTTTTAGCGTATAACAGAAATGGCGACTTCACTGGGGATTTAATTAGGTTCTAACCATAACGATTTGAATTTTTTGACTATTTGTTAATATTTGTTGAATTGTTTTGCCTTATATATCCTTTATCTGTTCAAATAGTGATATTAACTATCATTGCATGCATATCATCTATTTCGTCAATTGACTTTCTTCATTTCACTTAAAAGACTTTTATGCGGGTCGCAGACGTTTGTTAACCAAACTTTTTCTCGGGGTACCATAGCAAATGTAGTTGGCCACTGAATGGTCAACGGTCGCTAACTGCCCCAGCTCAAGTTGTCCGCTTGGGTCACCGGTCCACTTCAAATAAACTCCACTCTTAGTCAACTAGCGTATAGCAAAATCAAATCCCTCAATTTAGCACATTGAACTGAGACGACATAACACCCAAGGCGTGTTGGGCCTATTAGAAAGACCACCTTGAGTGAAAAAATAGCCCACGACCTAAATGGACGATCACACTTATGTGTTTAAATTTGAAGGATGTATACACCATTTGGTAAACCATTGTATCTTGGGGTAGAGAGTTTAATAATTTGTTCGAGTGGAAGAAGGATCAAGTTATCATTGCATCCAAAAGAGTGGACATCCAGAGATGACAAGAAATCAAGGACGAAAGACTATCCATGGAAACATACTTTAGGATTGTACCCTTGCATAAGACTGATTATTTGTATCCATTTTCCCTATTATGTATCCCTATTCAATTTATTCAGAAAGTTTGTATAAATTTGGATTTTGGGGGAAATGGAATGTTCCAAATGATGTTATACATCCTTCAAATCGTTGGGCCTACCCTTGGCACAAAAGGGTCACATATCTATTTAAAACGTGCAATAAATGTTAATGTGTCATAACTGTTTGTTTGAATATGTTGCTTTATTTGAAGATGTTCTAGCCTACTATTTTGGAAATTTTTGTAGAACTTCTTAAGAACAAATATCAAGTCACTATCAAAAATACGTCCAAACACTCCTTGAGTCTTTAGTTTACTAACAAATTTTGAGGTTCACTTTTAAAATTTAAATATTACTCTCTCATGTCAGAAAAGGATTCGTCATCTCAAATCGAAAGAGATTCAAGCTAATCGAACTACGTAGGACCTGAATTCTCCTCCGAGAGATACGTAGAGGCTAGGTCCCCACTTTGAGAAATTTTATTTTTCCCACTCTTGCAAGGAATTGGATTTCATCTCAATAAAAAATCAGAAGAACGTCAATGAAAGATACAAAAGGACATTGGCTCAATGCAAGTCAACTTTTTTGTCACTAATCCCAAATCAAATAGACAAATTTCTATTTGTTAGTCATTTTCTTGTGGACTAGTTTATCTTCAAGTGAAGAAACTCTTATGTTTTGCAGATATGTGTGTTATATTTTGTATCATTATCTTCTACATTGACTAACACATTTGTCTTTTGAGTTATTTTCCTTTTCAGGTAGACAAAACTTATCTGTGTCGAGAAAATGGTTACATCCATACTTCACAAGGTCCAAAGACCCCAAAGATTCATTTTCTGATCAAAGTTTGTCAAAAGGCAAAGGAAAAGTGGTTGAAAATGCTGAGAACACTAATTTGATCGAGATTACTGTGAATGACCCTATCATTGCTGAACAGAACAAGTTGATTGCACAATTGTTCCAACAGATTAATGAAATGAGGGCTGAAATGGATAAAACTCAAGATTTGACAAATCTGGCTCCTACTCTAGACAATGGAAGACCTCCACTCCATTTTTCTACTTCCGATCCAACATTCGAACTTCTTCCAAACAATTCATTCACTGCTACAATAATAGAACTCTCCATCATCAACCTAAATACCCCTAACCCACATCATGCTAGCTCCTCACACCAAAAGTTACCTACTCCTCCAAATACTAACAATCTCTAGGTTTTTCCTCCCGCCCATCAAATCCCTGCCCAAATTGTTCAAAACCCACCTACCACTCAACCCACACAGCTAAAAACTACTTTTCATATTCCAACGTCATCAGAATCATACCCTCTATTTACCACACATTTTGAACTCGATCATTATGAGAAGAAGGAGAAGGAGAGGAAGATCATAAAGGAAAGATTGAACAAAGCATCAAAGAGGAAGTTATAACTGCAATGAAGGACTTTCAATACACCCCAAACATTGTGTGGTTGAATTATGAAGATTTGTGCATTCATCCCCATTTGGACCTTCCGAAAGGTTTTAAATTATCAAAATTTGACACTTTTAGTGGAGTTGAAAATCCTTTGACTCATTTGAGAGATTATTTTGACCAACTTGTAGGAGTTGAGAAAGACGAGACTTTGTTAACGCGGCTGTTTAGTCGAAGTCTGAAAGGAGAAGCTTTTGAATGGTTTATTTCTCAATAAATGAAACAATGGACAAGGTGGAACACCTTGGCTAAAGGCTTCATTGAAAGGTTTGATTACAATGTAGAATTCATTCCTAATCGATAGTCTTTGGAGATAATCAAATAGAAGTCTTGTGAAAGTTATCGAGAAAATGCCTACCGTTGGAGAAAAGAGGCTGCAAGGGTTAGGCCTTCCATGATCGAGAGAGATATTATTGAAGTTTTCGTGTGCATTCAAGAGCATGAGTACTACAATAGAATGTTGCTCATTTTAGGCGCAAAGTTCACTGAGATGGTCAAATTGGTGAAACTATTGAAGATGGTCTCAATTGGAAAAACCATATGAATGATTGCCCAAGTTGAATCCTCAGGTCAATTGAAAAGGAAGAAAGAGGATGATTCCTCTATTTCATATGAATTGAGGCCAAAATCAAAGAAACATGTCGGTCTCAATGTTTGAAAGTCTTTACCATCCAACACCTACCCCTTAGCTCCACAAAATCCTTACCCCATCTTTTATGTCCAACCAAATTACCAAGCTCCACCACCAAATTATCCAAATGTCAAACCAAATTACCAAGATCCAAGACCAAATTACCCATATGTTCAATCAAGTTACGAAATCTCATTGTCAAATTACCAAAATGCCCTTCCTAGCTACCAACTCTACAATACCCAAATTTTCAAACACCAGCTCTACTCACCAAAATCTTCCTTTTTATCATCAAGTACCTCCACCTCCACAAAATAATTACTATCTTCCTCATCCAAAACTTAAGAAGAAACCTGATCGAGTCTTCACTACTTTGGTTGAAAGTCGAACCCAACTTTTTGAGAGATTGAACGCAACTACAAACAATTGATCCAAACAATGTCAATGTCAATTCCAGACAATACTGTTTCAATCATCGTTGTACTTACCATACTAGAGGTGTTGATCAAACCACGAGAATTGCATCAATTTAAAATATAAAATTCAGGACTTGATTGATCAAAGAATTGTTACTCTTCAAATTGTCACTTCCAATGCCAATAGTGATTCATTGTCAAATAGTAGAGGGTTTACCATTAACATGATCGAGGTCGAAGAAAATTGGTGTATGGATAAGGCTATAATCCCAACCAACCTTGATCGCCTTGAGAATGTTTTAGCTTCACTGAGCATATTTGAGAAATCCAAATTTGTGGTCATGGAACCGCATCAAGTTTTTGCTTTAGTGCAAAAAGATGGTTAGAAAGAAAGGAGGTTAATTATGTATAACCAAAGCCTTTGCCTCATTTGTATCAGTCCTTTCTAGTAGAGCAAAATGCCAATGATGACTGTATTAAAGAAGGAACTGGGGATCTTTTTTAAGAAGGTTATGTTGTGCTTAAAGAGATGATCGAGACACCAGACATACAAGACACCGAGCCAATGGAGAAAGTGCTTTCCATTCCGCTCTTGATTCCTCGCTCACTTTGATAGACAAAGTTGAATTATATGCCATTTCTAAAATCAGTGGAAGTTTGAAGGAGGCTTGGAACCCACCTTTTATGTCCTTTTACCTAATTATCTTTTAATTTCCCTTGTAATGTTTTAAAAAAAGCAAGATGGCCCATGTTCATGGACAAAGTGCGTATATCCTTATTTTCAATGAAAGTCATCTCTATTGTGGAAATTTATTTCACTTGCTTTAATTCTGCTATCTAACAGTCTTTATTTCAGTAAAAATAATTTTAAATCTGTCAACATCATGTAATGTGACAAACTGAATGAACAAATGAGGTAGATGACGATGTGTTATAAAAGTATGATGAGAAGATCATGATATATGAATACATTGCAAAAGAATTGAAACGGTTTGAGAATCTAGATAAGTCGAATATGGATGATACATAAAGTGTGAATCTAGAAAATGATGAATGTGTCAAAGAAACAAGAATCAACATATATCCGACCAAAGCTCAGAAAAGAGAACTCATCGATTTTCTTAAACAAAACATCAATACATTTGATTGATGACATGTCACTGTTGGGCGTTGACAATTAACTCACAAGTCATCAGTCGACTCAGGTGCTGTCAAAAGATACTATGTTTGAAGGCTCAAAGTTTATTTTATTTCCTTCCTTGTAATCGCATCATTTGCATGTAATCATCTTATGTTTTATAGTTAGAACATTATCATTTGTTATGAACTATGTCTGACGTGAATTCTCAAAAATGAGATACGTAGGTGGCCTGTGTTGGCTTGGTCACCCCTTTATCCATTTTCAATATTTCCCCTTTGTACTTGAATTACGTTCGACCTGAACTCTCCTCTTTGAGATATGTAGGCGGACTATATCGAGCTCGATCGTTTCCTTATAATTTTTTTCTATTTTCGTCTAATCCTTGGAAAGGGAACTACGTTTGACCTAATTCCAACCTCAATGGGATATGTAGACGCCACAATGGCTTGGTCATATCTCCCATAAGATTTCTATTTTCCTTTACAATAGGAACTGGACAGAATTTTTGAAAAGAACTCAAAAATTCTCAAGAAGAGGATCTCTCCACAAGTCAAGATTGAAGATACATTGTGAGTTGCAATTAGGACAAAATTTTTGAGAGGGTCTCAAACATTTTGTAAGTCATATATCAACAGTTCGAGATACTCCAGGATAGCTAACTAGGACGGAAATTTTTTAGGATGGCCTTAAAAATTTCTTCAAGCATCACTAGAAGCTTGTAGTTGATTTTGAATATTTTGAGCATGATTACAATTTTAAAGCTAACTTCAAATGCTCTGTGGCGTCATTAAAGTTCATAGTCAACTTCATCAATCTCCGACACCGTTGGATTTCAGAGTCATCTGCAAAGCTTCCCAATTATAATAGATTACGAGAGGACCATGCCAAAAGTTTCTCAAGCTTTAAGGATCTTTTGAATTCTCCAGAACAAGATATCGGACACGTCAAAAGTTTTGAACCAAGGACGTTCACTTAAGCTATGCATGGCATGATATTTGACAGTGACCTTTTCCAAATTGATTGTCAAAAAATTCTTTTTCCTCAAAGATTATTTAATATGTCAAATATTTTGTATAATTTCATCTTATGTCTATCGAGAAGCAAGAATTAGAGTGATCAACTGAAGAAGACAAGATAAGGAGTAAGCGATTGAAGAAGTCAACACATATATCAATTTGTTTTAAAAATTAATTTTTTTTCAATGGATGCATGTCTATAAGATTGCCGCAAGATCATCATATTCCTCCATTTAATGAATATGGAGAATTCAAAAGGGCAAAGAGCTCCCCCAAAATTGACAATCATTTGTAGATGCATAAAAGTCATTGAAGTTCTTCAGAAGAAAAATAAACAATTCAGAGCAACAACACCCGTTTGAATCTCCAACAAAGCATGAGTCAAAATGAGCACTAAATGTTCAAAATGGGAACAAGTGAAAGAATCACTCTCAACATGTACAAGTATCTTCAATGACATAAAATTACATTTTTTGGCATCAAGAATGTTTGAAGAATATTCACAAATTCCGTTGATATCAGACGCGGTAATGAGAACCACCCAGAGGTACCTCTCTTTATTACGTAAAGAGTCATTCATGTCGTATTATCAAAGGATTTAATACCATTGCCAAGAGGGCCATTACATCTCCAAGTGCTAAGAGGGCCATTACATATTCAAATCGCCGAGAGGGCCATCATATATGCAAATGCCAAATGGGTCATTGCATCTTCAAACCACCGAGAGGGCCGTCATATATGCAAATGCAAAAAGGGTCATTGCATCTTCAAACTGCCAGGAGGGCCATCATATATGCAAATGCCAAAAGGGTCATTGCATCTTCAAATGCCAAGACAACCATTACATCTTAAAGTGCCAAGAGGTCCATTATTATTCAAACCGCCGAGAGGGTCATTACATCTTCAAATGCCAAGAAGGCCATTTCATATTCAAACCCCCGAGAGGGCTATTACATCTTCAAAATTCCAAGAGGGACATTGCATCTTAAAATGACAAGAGGACCATTTCATATTCAAACCATTGGAAGGACCATCAAATATGTAAATGCCAAAAGGACCATTGCATCTTCAAATGCCAGGAAGGCCATCACATCTTCAAATGCAAGGAGGGCCATCAGATATTCAAACTGCTCGGAGGGCCATCATATATGCAAATAACAAGAGGGTCATTACATATTCAAACCGTCGGGAGGGCCATCATGCATTCAAAATGCCAAGAGGGACATTGCATCTTCAAATGCCAAGAGAGCCATTATATATTCAAACAGCCGAGAGGGCCATTAAATCTTCAAAATGACAAGAGGGCTTGCATTCAAACCATCGAGAGGGCCATCTGTATTATATTATCAGAGGTGATAATATCATTAGTGAAAGGATCATCATTGTTATCTTACCAATGGATCAACATTCCTACCAATGGAGAAACATCATCCTACTAATGGATCATCATCATTATCCAACCAATGGATCAATATCAATTTACTGACGGATCATCAACGTTATTCTATCAATGGAGCATCATAATCCTACCAATGGAACATCGTCATCAATAATATATTGCATTATTGAAAAGTCATCATTAGGTCGTATCATATCAATTCATCATCTTCTGCATCGAAATCGACGGAGGTTGACGTTAGAACATTTAAAGAAAAGAACATGTGTTGAATATGGTAAAACATATCACTTCTCTATTTAAATTATAATTTTTACTAACAAGTTTATTTCAGTCTTTGCCTAGAGCATCCAAGAGGATGAATTTTCAAATCAAACCACTGGTGCGGACGACATTAAAAAGGATGCAGCACAACGTGAAACTTTTCTTAGCGGCAAACTGGCACATAGTCCGAAGAGGAGTATCAAACTCTTAGGAAGCGAGCTGAGGAGCGACTTTCACCACAATCAAACCACACCCCTATCAGAAGGCATGTGGGTTTTTTTGGGTTTATCGGTTTCAGTTTCACATCCGAAAAACTTCGACTCTCACCGAAGGGCAAGTTTCCAATCTGAGTGACAATGCACCAAGAGCTTTAGAAATTATGTCCGTGTAAGTTCTTACTTATGGATGTGAAGCGTGTCACATTCATGAATAAGAGGTTGGAAGCCTCTTTTTCATACTCAACTTATTTGTCACTCTTTCAAAACCAAAGGTTATCTTAGCATACTAGGTTTCCTTTCTAACTGATCGAGTTGAGTTACAAACAGCCTGATTCGTAAGGTTTAAGGATATGTGGCGGGCTCAATGTTGAAAATTCGACTGTATTCCAACAATTTCTCTCATATGTTATTCATGAGCATTCTAATTACTTCATAATTTGATATCGGGATAGCTTTTGAATTCTTTCATAATTCTGAATTAAATCAAGCATATCAAATTACAAGTGGTCTGAATTCTCATATAGTCTGAGATATGTAGGAAATATTTTTATGGGGTTCAGCCATAACTCCTAAAGTCCGTACCAAATTTGTTTCTTAAAGGATGAAGATGTGGTCGGTCAAAATTGGATTCGTTAATTTCATTTGCCTCGAATTTCTTTCATCAATCCAAGTCAAACGAGGGACAATTGTTGACACCCAATTTTGACCCTCCACTATATGAATTAATTATCGAGCTTCTTAGATTGCAAACGATTTAAAATGATTAGTATTTTTAAGAAAATCATTTTTTAGTTATTTTAAATTAATCATTGTCATTTTTATAATTTTTGAATAATGAATATCTTTTTATATTATTATGTATTTAATTAGTATATTTTATGAAATATTCAAAAATCATCCCAATTTTTTTTTGTTTTAGTCAAATATTTCAATAAATTAGTTATTAGTTATATATTTGGATTAATTAATTTATAATTAAGTCAATTATTTTATTTTGTTAAAATTAAGAAGCTCATTCGTTAATTATATTAACTCGTCACATTTTAAGTTTTAGCCAAATTTGTGAATTAAATTCAATTTGGTCAAATTCTTAACTCTAATTGATTATGATTGCAATTCACTTAGCTATTATCTTAATTGCGATTTATACCAATCTTCCTAAATCAATTGCAAGTCTAAATTTTGGGCTCTTCTCCCAAGCCCAATGCAAATAGACCCAATTAAAAAAAGTGCAATTTTTTAAAATGTCAATATTTGACATTTAATATGGCCCCTTAGCCACAATTTTAATATTTATTTAAAATGTCAATATTTCAGTTTGTTATGTATCTGATTTATGTATTTTTTATTTGTTTGATTTAAAATAATACAATTATTTAATAACAGAAAATAGAAAATTTTATTATGTTTTCTTCGTAATTGTATACCAATAATTTTTACATTTTATGTACTTACTTTACAATTCAAATTAAAATTAGTATATTACTTTCATAATGAAAACTAAAATTATATTCCAGTGAAATTGTATCGCATAATAATCCAATCATTACATCTGAATATGATTTATGAAAGGATACAAGATTCTGGAAAAAAATAGCATACATGGTGGAAATAATACAATCTGTTGAGAAAGAATACAATTTTTTTTTTTTTTTAAAAAAAACACAACTTAACTATGAAATAATAGGATACAAGATTCTAAAAAAAAAATTAGCATACATAGCAAAAATAATACAATCTATTGAGGAAGGATACAATATTCTAAAAAAAATACAAATGAACTATGAAAAAATAGGATACATGTTTAAAAACTACAAATCCATTTGGCATACCTATTGGAATGACTATAAACTAAAAAAGAAATACAATGTTCTTAATACAAATACAAATGCTGAGTAAAAGACAAATAATTGACAAACAAAATTACTATGAATACAATGTTTGCAACCTGCTTCTTTGACTCTCTGTTTCTTCCTCTTCTTCTTCTTCTTCTTCTGATTTTTTGTTCACCAAATCCAAATCTGAAAATCCGTATTCACATGTGCATAAGTAACACTATAAGCAAAATTCAAAATTATTAAATTTGAATGTATAAAAAATTAAACAATATATGATGTATGAATGACAATGTATATTTCTACAATCTACTAAATCTCAAATATGAAAACAAAATTACAAAAAAATCAAAAAATATTGCTTAAAAGACGAAAAATCTGAAATACATAAAAGAGAAAAATCTCAAAAAATGCTTGGTGAACAAACTAACAAAAAAAATCAAACAATACTGATGAAAAGACGGAAAATGCAAAATACAAAATACTTGGTGAATATGAAAATAATATCACAAGAAACTTCTCAAAATACTTGTTGACTTCGAATTTACTTTATCAATGGGTGAAGAATCTTTTGAATTAATTGTGAGATTTCTTAAACAAAATGTAGGAAATTCGAAGAGTTGATTTTCTTGAACAAAGAAAGGAGGTAACAATGGTGAAAAACACAAGAAAGACAAAAGAGTGATTTGGGGTAAAACCTAAAAAGAGGAGTAAGTGGGTGATGATTTTTTTTTTACGGGATAGTGAAATAAATTATGGCCTAATTTGAGAAATAAAAGGAAAGAAGATCAATTATATACTAGGATTCAATTTAATTTCTAAAATATTGACATATTGACATTTTTAATAATTATTTTAAAGTGTAGATGTTTTTAATAATTATGTTAAAGATTGTGACTAGTTTGCTAATTTTCCCTTAAAAAATTCAACATATACAATGCATACAACAACACCAAAACGACCTGCCCGACCCCATTGTTCTTCTTCACGTGAGAATTCGACCCAATACCAGAAAAACTCATCCAGACATACGAACATACATACACAGCGTACAACAACAATACCGAAAACGACCCGACCCCATCCCTTCGTCTCGTTATTCATGCGAGAACAGTAGAACGCTCCAAATACAAGGCATTTTCTTCGCCCAACGAATCGCGAGAACAATGACCAACTGAAATCAGGGAAATCATCCAGCAAACCCAGAAATAGTGGTGTAAGACTCAGCAACAACGTCAACATAGCACTAGCTCCAAACGACGTCAATAGTACACACCCATACGCGTCATCTTCCTTTTTTCTGTCTCGTCCATTTGAAATGGGTTGAATTTGTAGTAAGACTCAGCCTTTTCTCTTATTTTGGGGAGAAATTTGTAGGGATTGGGAGCATTGAGTTTGACTTGTGCTCTTGCTATATTCCTTGTTGCCATTTTGTGCTACTTGATTTGTTTGGTTAGGGCCTGTTACAGGCCTGTTTTGTGTCTCTTGTGCTTGCAACCTTTCATTGCTGGTATGTTCCTCCCTTTCTTCATTTTGAGCTTCCTGCATATTCAGATTAGTAAAGGAATTATGGTTAAGATTATTTGATATACCTGTTTGCTGAGTTGCCATCCTTTTTTGTTGTGAAGTTGGTCTCCAAACTGTTTTTTGGACTCTTTCTTCCTGTTGCTTGTTGTGTTTCCTTTTTTGTGTTTGCCATTCTTCCTCCCTTTGCTGTACAAGCCTTTGGATGCTAGCCTCCTTGTTCCGTTGATTATGCTCCTCTTCTTTTCCTTTTTCCTTGGCCTGGTTGTTGTCATTACCCTTTTTCAATTGCTCCCCTTTGTTTTTTTCTTTCTTTTCTGCCTCCAGCTCCTTCCTTTTTTTGAATTCCTCATCCTTTATTTTGAAGTTACACTCATATACCATGTGCCCTTGGTGTTTGCAATATTCACAATATGGAGGGATACTTTCATATTCAATAGTTTGCCACCTTCCTATGGTAAGGTCCTCCTCATCAAGTCCAATCCATACATGCCTAGGTCTAGGGTCCACTTGGACTTTTACCTTGGCCATGCTAGCTCTGGTTCTCTTAATGGAAGCTGTGTCAAGATACAGAACCTTGCCTATAGGAGATAATAGTGGTATTATAAACTCCTTTTTGAAACAGTGCCATGGTAAACCTGGGAGAAGTATCCATATAGGGACAATAGGTGTTTCTTCCTCCGGTGTGAAGTTAGGAGTCCAGGTCTGTATCCTCATGAGTTTACCCTCAATAGTCATTCTTTGTTGTGTCAAAACTATATTATAGTCCAATTCATTTTCCAAGTCAATAAATACATGTCTTGCATTGTAATGAGCTATGTTGGCCCCCCCAGTCAGCTGAGTTTGTAGAATGAAGCTCTTTCTGATAAGTTCCATCTTTGGCATGGTACTACTGAATTTGCCTATCAAGGTATATTTACAATCCACAACCAATTTTGTCATAAAATCATCCATATCATAGATGATAGCAGGTAAGCCTTGTTTGGATGTGATTTTAGGAGGCACTAGCTCAATGGGATTTTCTTTCTTAGTGTATGTTAAGGTTTCTTAGTTTACGGTTTAGGGTTTTACATTTGAGGATTTTTTTGAGTATTTTTAGGGTTTGTAAGGCCTTATGATTTTCTCAAGGGTCTTTTACGTTTAGAGTTCTTATTAGGGTTTCTTTACGTTTAGGGTTAAGGCCAAAGGTTTAGAGTTTAGGGTTTAGGCCCTAAGGTTTTGGGTTTCGAGTTTAAGGTTAAGAGTTTTTTAGGGTTTATGGATTTTTTAGGTTTATGATTTTTATGATTAGGCTTCTTCAGATTTAGGGTTTCTTAGGATTTAGGGCATAGTATTTTACGTTAAGGTTTTTTTTGGGCTTAAGATTTACTTGGGTTTTTTTAGGTTTATGGTTTTAAAGGGTTTTTAGGATTTTTGTGATTTTTTACGATTAAAGGGTTCTTAGGGACTAAAAACCTCTAACTGACTAGAGATGCTGGGACATGCCCCCAGCTAACTCTAGCAAAACTTAAACTAAAATGGAAAACTGAATATAAAACATGTCAATCGTTCTCGAAGAACGAGGACTCACCACTGATATTGGTGAATATGGATCGGGAACCGATCTTCACGTGATATGCATGCTGAGGACCTGAACCTACATCACGAGAAAATGTAGCGTAGAATATGTGTCATTACTTATAAAGTATTGAGCATTCATGATAGGATAAAGCTGAACAAATACATATAACTGAATAAAGCATATTGAACAATGATATAATATGAATATCATGAATAAGGGTTTAGGTAAATGGTTTAGGGTTTTTAGGTTAGGGTTTAGAGCGTAAGTTTATCTAGGATTTGTTTAGGTTAAGAGTTTTTTCAATTTTGGAATTTTAAAGATATTTTAGGATCATTATTGTTTTTACGGTTTAGGGGTTCTTAGGGCTTAGGATTTTAGATTAAGGAATTTTTTAGGGTTTTTAAGGTTTGTTTTAGGAATTTTTTTAGGGTTTTTAAGGTTTGTTTTAGGACTTAGAGCATAGTATTTTAAATTTAGATTTTTTTAGGGCTTATGGTTTTAAAGGGATTTATTGTGTTATTTGGGGTATTATAGTCTTAGAGGTTTTCAAGGGTTTAAGGTTTCTTAGGGTCTAGGGTTTTTTTTAGTGTTTCAGTTAGTTTGGGGTTTAGGGATTAGTCCTATGGTTTAGAGTTACTTAAGGTATTGGATTATGCGTTTAAGATTTTCTAGGGTTTTTTTTGGTATAGGGTTTTAAAGGGTTTTTAGGATTTTTGTGGTTTTTTAATATTAAGTGGTTCTTAGGCTTTAAAAGCCTCTAACTGACTAGAGATGCTGGGACATGCCCCCTATCTAACTCTAGCAAAACTTAAACTAGAATGGAAGACTGAATATAAAACATGTTAATCGTCCTCAAAGAACGAGGTCTCACCACTGGTATTGCTGAATACGGATCGAGAACCGATCTCCACGTGGTTTAAATGCTAAGTACCTGAACCTACATAACGAGAAGATGAAACGTAGAATATGTGTCAGTACTTGAAAGGTACTGAGCATTCATGATAAGATAAAGCTGGACAAATATATATAACTGCATACAACATACTGAAAAATGATATAATCTGAACATGATGAATAAGGGTTTAGGGTTTTTAGGTTAGGGTTTTTAGCTTAAGCTTTTCTAGGATTTTTTTAGGCTAAGAGTTTTTTTCGAGTTAGGATTTTTAAAGATATTTTAGGATCATTATTGTTTTTATGGTTTAGGGGTTCTTAGGGCTTAGGGTTTTACATTATGGAATTTATTTAGGGTTTTTAACGTTTGTTTTAGGGATTTTTAGTTTTAGGGTTTTTAAAGGTTTTTAGGGTTTTTTAGTGTTTAGTTTTTTCTTAGTATTTAGGGTTTAGGGCTTCTTAGAGTTTCATAAGGCTTAGGTTTGGGGGTTTATTCCTAAGGTTTAGGGTTTATGTTTCTTATGGTTTGAGTTTAGCATTTAAGGTCTCCTAGGTTTATTTTGGGTGTTTTAGGGTGTAGGATTTAGGGTTTAAGTGTTTTAGGTTTAGCGTTTTTTTAGGGTTTAGGTTTAGGGATTAAAATTTTTTTTAGGGTTTTTTTTAGAGTTTCTTTATGTTTAGGGTTAAGGCCAAATGTTTAGGGTTTAGGGTTTAGGCCCTAAGATATCGGGTATAAGGTTTAGAGTTTTTTAGGGTTTATGGATTTTTTGGGTTTATGTTTTCTTAGGTTTTTTTAAAATTTTGGATTTCTTAGGATTTAGAGCATAGAATTTTAAGTTTAGATTTTTTTAGGGCTTATGGTTTTAAAGGGATTTATTGTTTTTTCGGGTATTATAGTCTTAGAGGTTTTCAAGGGTTTAAGTTTTCTTAGGGTCTAGGGTTTTTTTTAGTGTTTCATATGGTTTGGGGTTTAGGGATTAGTCCTATGGTTAAGAGTTCAGAATTTAGAATTTCTTAAGGTATAGGATTATGCATTTAGGATTTTTTAGGGTTTGCGGTTTAGGTTTTAGCCCTATGGATTAGAGTTGAAGATTTAGAGTGTCTTAGGTTATAGGATATAACTATTAGGATTTCTTAGGGTTTGTTTTTTAAGGGTTTTTAGGGTTTAGGGTTTAAGATTTACTTGGATGTTTTTAGGCTTAGGGTTTTAAAGGGTTTTTAGGATTTTTGTGATTTTTTACGATTAAAGGGTTCGTAGGGACTAAAAGCCTCTAACTGACTAGAGATGTTGAGACATGCCCCCAACTAAATCTAGCAAAACTTAAACTAAAATGGAAAACTGAATATAAAACATGTCAATCGTCCTCGAAGAACAAGGACTCACCACTGATATTGCTGAATACGAATAGGGAACTGATCTCCACGTGATTTGCATGCTGAGGACATGATCCTACATCACGAGAAAATGTAGCGTAGAATATGTGTCAGTACTTGTAAGGTACTGATCATTCATGATAGGATAAAACTGAACAAATATATATAACTGAATAAAGCATATTGAACAATGATATAATATAAATATCATGAATAAGGGTTTAGGTAATTGGTTTAGGGTTTTTAGGTTAGGGTTTAAAGTTTAAATTTATCTAGGATTATTTTAGGTTAAGTGTTTTTTTCGATTTTGGATTTTCAAAGATATTTTAGGATCATTATTGTTTTTACAGTTTAGGGGTTCTTAGGGCTTAGGGTTTTAGATTAAGGAATTTTTTTAGGGTTTTTAAGGTTAGTTTTAGGGAATTTTAGTTTTAGTGGTTTTAAAGGTTTTTAGAGTTTCTTTGTATTTAGGTTTTTCTTAGGATTTAGGGTTTCTTAAGGCTTAGGGCTTCTTAGAGTTTCATAAGGCTTAGAGTTTCAAGTGTTTTAGGTTTAGGGTTAAGGTCAAAGGTTTAGGGTTTAGGGTTTAGGTCCTAAGCTTTCGGGTTTGAGATTTAGGGTTTCGGGTTTAAGCTTAGGAGTTTTTAGGTTTATGATTTTTATGATTAGGCTTTTTAAATGATTTTAGGGTTTCTTAGGTTTTGTTTAAGATTTTGGGTTTTTTAGGATTTAGGGCATAATATTTTAAGTTAAGGAATTTTTTGGGCTTAGGGTTTTAAAGGGATTTATTGTGTTTTTTTGGGTATTATAGTTTTAGTGGTTTTCAAGGGTTTTAGGGTTTAAGGTTTTCTTAGGGTCTAGGGTTTTTTTTAGTGTTTCATAAGGTTTGGGGTTTTGGATTTAGCCCTATGTTTTAGAGTTAAGGATTTAGAGTTTCTTAGGGTATATAAGATTAAGCGTTTTGGATTTCATAGGGACTGATTTTTTAAGGATTTTTAGGTTTTAGGGGTTTGGATTTAAGATTTTCCAGGGTTTTTTTGGTTTAGGGTTTTAAAGGGTTTTTAGGATTTTTGTGGTTTTTTACGATTAAGTGGTTCTTCTGCTTTAAAATCCTCTAACTGACTAGAGATGCTGGGACATGCCCCCAAGCTAAATCTAGCAATAATTAAACTAAAATGGAAGACTGAATATAAAACATGTCCATCGTCCTCGAAGAACGAGGACTCACCACTGATATTGCTGAATACGGATCGGAAATCGATCTACACGTGATTTGAATGCTAAGGACCTGAACCTACATAACGAGTAGATGTAGCGTAGAATATGTGTCAGTACTTGAAAGGTACTGAGCATTCATGATAAGATAAAAGCTGAACAAATATATATAACTGCATACAACATATTGAAAAATGATATAATCTGAACATGATGAATAAGGGTTTAGGGTTTATAACTTAAGCTTTTATAGGATTTTTTTAGGTTAAGAGTTTTTTTGGAGTTAGGATTTTTAAAGATATTTTAGGATCATTATTGTTTTTATGGTTTAGGGGTTCTTAGGGCTTAGGGTTTTACATTATGGAATTTATTTAGGGTTTTTAAGGTTTGTTTTAGGGATTTTTAGTTTTAGGGGTTTTTAAGGTTTTTAGGGATTTTTAGTGTTTAGTTTTTCTTAGGATTTAGGATTTAGGGCTTCTTAGAGTTTCATAAGGCTTAGGGTTGGGGGTTTATCCCTAAGGTTTAGGGTTTATGTTTCGTATGGTTTGAGTTTAGCATTTAAGGTCTCCTAGGTTTATTTTGGGTCTTTTAGGTGTAGGATTTAGGGTTTAAGTGTTTTAGGTTTAGGGTTTTTTTAGGGTTTAGGTTTATGGTTTTAAAAAGTTTTTAGGGTTTTTTTTAGGGTTTCATTACGTTTAGGGTTTAGGGTTTAGGCCCTACGATTTCGGGTTTAAGGTTAAGAGTTTTTTGGGGTTTATGGATTTTTTAGGTTTATGGTTTCTTAGGTTTTTTTTAAATTTTCGATTTCTTAAGATTTCCGATTTCTTAGGATTTAGAGAATAGTATTTTAAGTTTAGATTTTTTTAAGGCTTATGGTTTTAAAGGGATTTATTGTGTTTTTTGGGGTATTATAGTCAATGGTTTACGTTTTCTTAGGGTCTAGGGTTTTTTTAGTGTTTCATATGGTTTGGGGTTTAGGGATTAGTCCTATGGTTTAGAGTTAATGATTTAGAGTTTCTTAAGGAATAAGATTATGCGTTTAGGATTTCTTAGGGTTTGGGTTTAGGTTTTAGCACTATGGATTAGAGTTAAAGATTTAGTGTTTCTTAGTGTATACGATTTAACGTTTAGGATTTCTTAGGGTTTGTTTTTTAAGGGTTTTTAGGTTTTAGGGTTTAAGATTTACTTGGGTGTTTTTAGGTTTAGTGTTTTTAAGGGATTTTAGGATTTTTGTGATTTTTTACGATTAAAGGGTTTTTAGGGAGTAAAAGCCTCTAACTGACTAGAGATGCTGTGACATGCCCCCAGCTAACTCTAGCAAAACTTAAACTAAAATGTAAAACTGAATATAAAACATGTCAATCGTCCTCGAAGAACGAAGACTCACCGCTGATATTGCTGAATAGGAATCGGGAACTGATCTCCACGTGATTTGCACGCTGAGGATACGATCCTACATCATGAGAAAATGTAGCGTAGAATATGTGTCAGTACTTGTAAGGTACTGAGCATTCATGATAGGATAAAGCTGAACAAATATATATAACTGAATAAAGCATATTGAACAATGATATAATACGAATATCATGAATAAGGGTTTAGTTAATTGGTTTAAGGTATTTAGGTTAGGGTTTAAAGTTTAAATTTATCTAGGATTATTTTAGGTTAAGTGTTTTTTTCGATTTTGGATTTTAAAAGATATTTTAGGATCATTATTGTTTTTAAAGTTTAGAGGTTCTTAGGGCTTAGGGTTTTAGATTAAGGATTTGTTTTAGTATTTTTAAGGTTAGTTTTAGGGAATTTTAGTTTCAGTGGTTTTAAAGGTTTTTAGAGTTTTTTTGTATTTAGGTTTTTCTTAAGATTTAGGGTTTCTTAAAGTTTAGGGCTTCTTAGAGTTTCATAAGGCTTAGAGTTTCAAGTGTTTTAGGTTTAGGGTTAAGGTCAAAGGTTTAGGGTTTAGGGTTTAGGTCCTATGCTTTCGGGTTTGAGATTTAGGGTTTCGGGTTTAAGCTTAGGAGTTTTTAGGTTTATGATTTTTATGATTAGGATTTTTAAATGTTTTTAGGGTTTCTTAGGATTTAGGGAATAGTATTTTAAGTTTATGATTTTTTTGGGCTTAGGGTTTTACAGGGATTTGTTGTGTTTTTTGGGCTATTATAGTTTTAGTGGTTTTCAAGGGTTTTAGGGTTTAAGGTTTTCTTAGGGTCTAAGGTTATTTTTAGTGTTTCATAAGGTTTGGGGTTTTGGATTTAGCTCTATGTTTTAGAGTTAAGGATTTAGAGTTTCTTAGGGTATATAAGATTTAGCGTTTTGGATTTCATAAGGATTGGTTTTTTAAGGATTTTTAGGTTTTAGGGTTTTGGGCTTAAGATTTTTCATGGGTTTTTTTGGTTTAGGGTTTTAAAGGGTTTTTAGGATTTTTGTGATTTTTTACGATTAAGTGGTTCTGAGGCTTTAAAAGCCTCTAACTGACTAGAGATGCTGGGACATGCCCCCATGCTAACTCTAGCAAAACTTAAACTAACATGGAAGACTGAATATAAAACATGTCAATCGTTCTCAAAGAACGAGGACTCGCCACTGATATTGCTGAATACGGATCGGGAATCGATCTACACGTTTGAATGCTAAGGACCTGAACCCACATAAACGAGAAGATGTAGCGTAGAATATGTGTCAGTACTTGGAAGGTACTGAGCATTTTGTGATAAGATAAAAGCTGAACAAATATATATAACTGCATACAACATATTGAAAAATGATATAATCTGAACATGATGAATAAGGGTTTAGGGTTTATAACTTAAGCTTTTATAGGATTTTTTTAGGTTAAGAGTTTTTTTGGAGTTAGGATTTTTAAAGATATTTTGGATCAATATTGTTTTTATGGTTTAGGGGTTCTTAGGGCTTAGGGTTTTACATTATGGAATTTATTTAGGGTTTTTAAGGTTTGTTTTAGGGATTTTTAGTTTTAGGGGTTTTAAAGGTTTTTAGGGTTTTTTAGTGTTTAGTTTTTCTTAGGATTTAGGGTTTAGGGCTTCTTAGAGTTTCATAAGGCTTAGGTTTGGGGGTTTATCCCTAAGGTTTAGGGTTTATGTTTCTTTTGGTTTGAGTTTAGCATTTAAGGCCTCTTAGGTTTATTTTGGGTGTTTTAGGGTGTAGGATTTAGGCTTTAATTGTTTTAGGTTTAGCCTTTTTTAGGGTTTAGGTCTAGGGTTTTAAAAAGTTTTTAGGAATTTTTTAGGGTTTCTTTCCGTTTAGGGTTAAGGCCAAAGTTTTAGCGTTTAGGGTTTAGGCCCTAAGATTTCAGGTTTAAGGTTAAGAATTTTTTAGGGTTTATGGATTTTTTAGGTTTATGGTTTCTTAGGTTTTTTAAAATTTTGCATTTCTTAAGATTTACAATTTCTTAGGATTTAGAGCATAGTATTTTAAGTTTAGATTTTTTTAGGGCTTACGATTTTAAAGGGATTTATTGTGTTTTTTGGGGTATTATAGTCTTAGTGGTTTTCAAGGGTTTAAGTTTTCTTAGGGTCTAGGGTTTTTTTAGTGTTTCATATGGTTTGGGGTTTAGGGATACTACTATGGTTTTGAGTTAAGGATTTAGAGTTTCTTAAGGTATAGGATTATGCGTTTAGGATTTCTTAGGGTTTGGGGTTTCCATTTTAGCCCTTTGGATTAGAGTTAAGATTTAGAGTGTCTTAGGGTATAGGATGTCTTAGGGTTTGTTTTTTAAGGGTTTTTAGGGTTTAGGGTTTAAGATTTACTTGGGTGTTTTTAGGGTTAGAGTTTTAAAGGGTTTTTAGGATTTTTGTGATTTTTTACGATTAAAGGGTTCTTAGGGACTAAAAGCCTCTAACTGACTAGAGATGCTGGGACATGCCCCCAGCTAACTCTAGCAAAGCTTAAACTAAAATGGAAAACAGAAAATAAAACATGTCAATAGTCCTTGAAGAACGAGGACTCACCACTGATATTGTTGAATACAGATCGGGAACTGATCTCCGCTTGATTTGCATGCTGAGGACATGATCCTACATCACGAGAAAATGTAACGTAGAATATGTGTCAGTACTTGTAAGGTAGTGAGCATTCATGATAGGATAAAGTTGAACAAATATATATAACTGAATAAAGCATATTGAACAATGATATAATATGAATATCATTAATAAGAGTTTAGGTAATTGATTTAGGGTTTGTAGGTTAGGGTTTAAAGTTTAAACTTATCTAGGATTATTTTAGGTTAAGTGTTTTTTTCGATTTTGGATTTTTAAAGATATTTTAAGATCATTATTGTTTTTACAGTTTTGGGGTTCTTAGGGCTTAGGGTTATAGATTAAGGAATTTATTTAGGGTTTTTAAGGTTAGTTCTAGGGAATTTTAATGTTAGTGGTTTTGAAGGTTTTTAGAGTTTAATTGTATTTAGGTTTTTCTTAAGATTTAGGGTTTCTTAGGGTTTAGGGCTTCTTAGAGTTTCAAAAGGCTTAGGGTTGGGGCTTTATCCCTAAGGTATAGGGTTTATGTTTCTTATGGTTTGAGTTTAGCATTTAAGGTCTCCTAGGTTTATTTTGGGTCTTTTAGGTGTAGGATTTAGGGTTTAAGTGTTTTAGGTATAGTGTTTTTTTAGGGTTTAGATTTATGGTTTTAAAAAGTTTTTACGGTTTTTTTAGGGTTTCTTTATGTTTAGTCCCTAAGATTTCGGGTTTAAGGTTAAGAGTTTTTTAGGGTTTATGGATTTTTTAGGTTTATGGTTCCTTAGGTTTTTTTAAAATTTTGGATTTCTTAAGATTTACATTTCTTTGGATTTAGAGCATAGTATTTTAAGTTTAAATTTTTTTAAGGCTTGTGGTTTGAAAGGGATTTATTGTGTTTTTTGGGGTTTTATAGTTTTAGAGGTTTTCAACAGTTTAAGTTTTCTTAGGGTCTAGGGTTTTTTTAGTGTTTCATATGGTTTGGGGTTTAGGGATTAGTCCTTTGGTTCAGAGTTAAGAATTTAGAATTTCTTAAGGTATAGGATTATGCGTTTAGGATTTCTTCGGGTTTGGGGTTTAGGTTTTAGCCCTATGGATTAGAGTTAAAGATTTAGAGTGTCTTAGGTTATAAGATTTAGCTATTAGGATTTCTTAGGGTTTGTTTTTTAAGTGTTTTAAAGGGTTTTTTGGATTTTTGTGATTTTTTACGATTAAAGGGTTCTTAGGGACTAAAAGCTAGACAACTGACTAGAGATGTTGGGACATGCCCCCAGTTTACTATAGCAAAACTTAAACTAAAATGGAAAACTGAATATAAAACATGTCAATCGTCCTCGAAGAACAAGGACTCACCATATTGCTGAACACGATCAGGAACTTATCTCCACGTGATTTTCATGCTGAGGACATGATCCTACATCACGAGAAAATGTAGCGTAGAATATGTGTCAGTACTTGTAAGGTACTAAGCATTCATGATAGGATAAAGCTGAACAAATATATATAACTGAATAAAGCATATTGAACAATGATATAATATGAATATCATGAATAAGGGTTTAGGTAATTGGTTTAGGGTTTTTAGGTTAGGGTTTAAAGTTTAAATTTATCTAGGATTATTTTAGGTTAAGTGTTTTTTTTGATTTTGGATTTTTAAAGATATTTTAGGATCATTACTGTTTTTACAGTTTAGGGGTTCTTAGGGCTTAGGGTTTTAGATTAAGGAATTTTTTTAGGGTTTTTAAGGTTAGTTCTAGGGAATTTTAATGTTAGTGGTTTTGAAGGTTTTTAGAGTTTAATTGTATTTAGGTTTTTCTTAAGATTTAGGGTTTCTTAGGGTTTAGGGCTTCTTAGAGTTTCATAAGGCTTAGAGTTTCAAGTGTTTTAGGTTTAGGGTTATGGTCAGAGGTTTAGGGTTTAGGGTTTAGGTCCTAAGCTTTCGAGTTTGAGATTTGGGGTTTCGAGTTTAAGGTTAGGAGTTTCTACGTTTATGATTTTTATGATTAGGCTTTTTAAATGTTTTTAGGGTTTCTTAGGTTTTTTTTAAGATTTTGGGTTTCTTAGGATTTAGGGCATAATATTTTAAGTTTAGGATTTTTTTGGGCTTAGGGTTTTAAAGGGATTTATTGTGTTTTTTGGGGTATTATAGTTTTAGTGGTTTTCAAGGGTTTTAGGGTTTAAGGTTTTCTTAGGGTATAGGGTTTTTTTTAGTCTTTCATAAGGTTTGGGGTTTTGGATTTAGCTCTATGTTTTAGAGTTAAGGATTTAGAGTTTCTTAGGGTATATAAGATTTAGCGTTCTGGATTTCATAGGGATTGGTTTTTTAAGGATTTTTAGGTTTTAGGGTTTTGGGCTTAAGATTTTTCATGGGTTTTTTTGGTTTAGGGTTTTTAGGATTTTTGTGGTTTTTTACGATTAAGTGGTTCTGAGGCTTTAAAAGCCTCTAACTGACTAGAGATGCTGGGACATGCCCCCATGCTAACTCTAGCAAAACTTAAACTAACATGGAAGACTGAATATAAAACATGTCAATCGTTCTCAAAGAACGAGGACTCGCCACTGATATTGCTGAATACGGATCGGGAATCGATCTACACGTTTGAATGCTAAGGACCTGAACCCACATAAACGAGAAGATGTAGCGTAGAATATGTGTCAGTACTTGGAAGGTACTGAGCATTTTGTGATAAGATAAAAGCTGAACAAATATATATAACTGCATACAACATATTGAAAAATGATATAATCTGAACATGATGAATAAGGGTTTAGGGTTTATAACTTAAGCTTTTATAGGATTTTTTTAGGTTAAGAGTTTTTTTGGAGTTAGGATTTTTAAAGATATTTTGGGATCATTATTGTTTTTATGGTTTAGGGGTTCTTAGGGCTTAGGGTTTTACATTATGGAATTTATTTAGGGTTTTTAAGGTTTGTTTTAGGGATTTTTAGTTTTAGGGGTTTTAAAGGTTTTTAGGGTTTTTTAGTGTTTAGTTTTTCTTAGGATTTAGGATTTAGGGCTTCTTAGAGTTTCATAAGGCTTAGGGTTGGGGGTTTATCCCTAAGGTTTAGGGTTTATGTTTCTTATGGCTTGAGTTTAGCAATTAAGGTCTCCTAGGTTTATTTTGGGTCTTTTAGGTGTAGGATTTAGGGTTTAAGTGTTTTAGGTTTAGGGTTTTTTTAGGGTTTAGGTTTATGGTTTTAAAAAGTTTTTAGGGTTTCTTTACATTTAGGGTTTAGGGTTTAGGCCCTAAGATTTCGGGTTTAAGGTTAAGAGTTTTTTGGGGTTTATGGATTTTTTAGGTTTATGGTTTCTTAGGTTTTTTTTAAATTTTGGATTTCTTAAGATTTACGAATTCTTAGGATTTAGAGCATAGAATTTTAAGTTTAGATTTTTTTAAGACTTATGGTTTTAAAGGGATTTATTGTGTTTTTTGGGGTATTATAGTCTTAGAGGTTTTCAACGGTTTAAGTTTTCTTAGGGTTTAGGGTTTTTTTATGTTTCATATGGTTTGGGGTTTAGGGATTAGTCCTATGGTTTAGAGTTAAGGATTTAGAGTTTCTTAACGAATAGGATTATGCGTTTAGGATGTCTTAGGGTTTGGGTTTAGGTTTTAGCACTATGGATTAGAGTTAAAGATTTAGAGTTTATTAGTGTATACGATTTGGCGTTTAGGATTTCTTAGGGATTGTTTTTTAAGGGTTTTTAGGGTTTAGGGTTTAAGATTTACTTGGGTGTTTTTAGGTTTAGGGTTTTTAAGGGATTTTAGGATTTTTGTGATTTTTTATGATTAAAGGGTTTTTAGGGACTAAAAGCCTCTAACTGACTAGAGATGCTGGGACATGCCCCCAGCTAACTCTAGCAAAACTTAAACTAAAATGGAAAACTGAATACAAAACATGTTAATCGTCCTCGAAGAATAAAGACTCACCGCTGATATTGCTGAATACGGATCGGGAACTGATCTCCATGTGATTTGCACGCTGAGGACATGATCCTACATCACGAGAAAATGTAGCGTAGAATATGTGTCAGTACTTGTAAGGTACTGAGCATTCATGATAGGATAAAGCTGAACAAATATATATAACTGAATAAAGCATATTGAACAATGATATAATATGAATATCATAAGGGTTTAGGTAATTGGTTTAAGGTATTTAGGTTAGGGTTTAAAGTTTAAATTTATCTAGGATTATTTTAGGTTGAGTGTTTTTTTCTATTTTGGATTTTAAAAGATATTTTAGGATCATTATTGTTTTTAAAGTTTAGCGGTTCTTAGGGCTTAGGGTTTTTAGATTAAGGATTTTTTTTAGGGTTTTTAATGTTAGTTTTAGGGAATTTTAGTTTTAGTGGTTTTAAAGGTTTTTAGAGTTTTTTTGTATGTAGGTTTTTCTTAAGATTTAGGGTTTCTTAGAGTTTCATAAGGCTTAGTGTTGGGGGTTTATCCCTAAGGTTTAGGGTTTATGTTTCTTATGGTTTGAGTTTAGCATTTAATGTCTCCTAGGTTTATTTTGGGTCTTTTAGGGTGTAGGATTTAGTGTTTAAGTGATTTAGGTTTAGGATTTTAAAAAGTTTTTAGGGTTTTTTTAGGGTTTCTTTACGTTTAGGGTTAAGGCCAAAGGTTTAGGGTTTAGGGTTTAGGCCCTAAGGTTACGGGTTTAAGGTTAAGAGTTTTTTAAGGTTTATGGATTTTTTAGGTTTATGGTTTCTTAGGTTTTTTTAAAATTTTGGATTTCTTAAGATTTAAGATTTCTTAGGATTTAGAGCATAGTATTTTAAGTTTAGATTTGTTTAGGGCTTATGGTTTTAAAGGGATTTATTGTGTTTTTTGGGGTATTATAGTTTTAGAGGTTTTCAAGGGTTTAAGTTTTCTTAGGGTCTACGATTTTTTTAGTGTTTCATATGGTTTGGGGTTTAGGGATTAGTCCTATGGTTTAGAGTTAAGGATTTAGAGTTTTTTAGGGTATAGGATTATGCGTTTAGGATTTCTTAGGGTTTGGGATTTTTAAGGGTTTTTAGGGTTTAGGGTTTTGGGGTTATGATTTTTAGAGTTTTTTTAGGTTTAGGGTTTTAAAGGGTTTTTATAGTGTCTCATAAGGTTTAGGGGATTTAAAGTTTTGTTTTTTAGGTTTTTTAGTGTTTAGGTTTTCATAGTGATTTTTAGGGTTTAGGGTTTCATAGGGATTAGGGTTTTTTTAAACTCATTTTTACGGTAAATTATGGTGTAGAGCTTATTGTTTTTTTAGGTTTATATAGGTTTAAAGTTTAGAGTTTCTTATGGTTTACGGTTTAGTGTTTCTTCGAGGTTTTCAAGTTTCTTAGCGTATGTTAGGGTTTCTTGGTTTAGGTTTTCTTAGGGTCTAGGGTTTAGGTTTTCTTAGGGTCTAGGGTTATTTTAGTGTCTCATAAGGTTTGGTGTTTAGGTTTTAGCCCTATGGATTAGTGTTAAAGATTTAGGGTGTCTTAGGGTATAGCATTTAGCGTTTAGGATATCTTAAGGTTCTATTTTTTAAGGGTTTTTAGGGTTTAGGGTTTAAGATTCTCTTGGGTGTTTTTAGGTTTAGGGATTTTAGGATTTTTGTGATTTTTTACGATTAAAGGGTTCTTAAGGACTAAAAGCCTCTAACTGACTAGAGATGTTGGGACATGCCCCTAGCTAACTCTAGCAAAACTTAAACTAAAATGGAAAACTGAATATAAAACATGTCAATCGTCCTCGAAGAACGAGGACTCACCACTGATATTGCTAAATACGGATCGGGAACTGATCTCCACGTGATTTGCATGCTGAGGGCCTGATCCTACATCACGAGAAAATGTAGCGTAGAATAAGTGTCAGTACTTGTAAGGTACTGGGTATTCATGATAGGATAAAGCTGAACAAATATATATAACTAAATAAAGCATATTGAACAATGATATAATATGAATATCATGAATAAGGGTTTAGGTAATTGGTTTAGGGTTTTTAGGTTAGGGTTTAAAGCTTAAATTTATCTAGGATTATTTTAGGATCATTATTGTTTTTACAGCTTAGGGTTTTAGATTAAGGAATTTTTTTAGGGTTTTTAAGATTTGTTTTAGGGAATTTTAGTTTGTGGTTTTAAAGGTTTTTGGAGCTTTTCTTAGGATTTAGGGTTTCTTAGGGTTTAGGGCTTCTTAGAGTTTCACAAGGCTTAGAGTTTCAAGTGTTTTAGGTTTAGGGTTAAGGTCAAAGGTTTAAGGTTTAGGGTTTAGGTCCTAAGCTTTCGGGTTTGAGATTTAGGGCTTCGGGTTTAAGGTTAGGAGTTTTTAGATTTATGATTTTTATGGTTAGGCTTTTTAAATGTTTTGAGGGTTTCTTTGGTTTTTTTTTAAGATTTTGGGTTTCTTAGGATGTAGGGCATAGTATTTTAAGATTAGGATTTTTTTGGGCTTAGGGTTTTAAGTTTATTGTGTTTTTTGGGGTATTTTAGTTTTAGTGGTTTTCCAGGGTTTTAGGGTATAAGGTTTTCTTAGGGTCTAGGGTTTTTTTTTAGTGTTTCACAACGTTTGGGGTTTTGGATTTAGCAATATGTTTTAGAGTTTAGGATTTAGAGTTTCTTAGGGTAGATAAGATTTAGCGTTTTGGATTTCTTAGGGTTTGGTTTTTTAATGATTTTTAGTTTTAGGGTTTTGGGCTTAAGATTTTCTAGGGTTTATTTTGGATTAGGGTTTTAAAGGGTTTTTACGATTAAAGGGTTCTTAGGGACTTAAAAGCCTCTAACTAGAGATGCTGGGACATGCCCCCAGCTAACTCTAGCAAAACTTAAACTAAAATGGAAGACTGAATATAAAACATGTTAATCATCCTCGAAGAACGAGGACTCACCACTGATATTGTTGAATACGGATCGGGAACCGATCTCCACGTGATTTGAATGCTAAGGACATGAACCTACATAACGAGAAGATGTAGCGTAGAATATGTGTCAGTACTTGTACTGAGCATTCATGATATGATAAAGCTGAACAAATATATATAACTGAATACAACATATTGAACAATGCTATAATCTGAATATGATGAATAAGGGTTTAGGTATTTGGTTTAGGGTTTTTAGGTTAGGGTTTAGAGCTTAAGCTTTTCTAGAATTTTTTTAGGTTAAGAGTTTTTTTCGATATATGATTTTTAAAGATATTTTAAGAATCATTATTGTTTTTATGGTTTAGGGTTCTTAGGTCTTATGGTTTTAGATTAAGGAATTTTTTTAGGGTTTTTAAGGTTTGTTTTAGGGATTTTTAGTTTTATGGTATTAAAAGGTTTTTAGGGTTTTTTAGTGGTTAGTTTTTCTTAGGATTTAGGGTTTGTGAGAGTTTAAGGCTTCTTAGAGTTTCATAAGGCTTAGGGTTGGGGGTTTATCCCTAAGGGTTAGGGTTTATGTTTTTAATGGTTTGAGTTTAGTATTTAAGGTCTCCTAGGTTTATTTTGGGTCTTTTAGGGTGTAAGATTTAGGGTTTAATTGTTTTAGGTTTAGGGTTTAGGTTTGTTAGGGTTATGAAATTTTAATGGTTTCTTAGGTTTAGAGTTTTTAATGTTTTTTTTTATTGTGATTTTTTAGGGTTTAGGGTTTCTTAGTGTTTTTTGGGGTTTAGGGTTAGAGTTTTCTTAGGGTTTGGGTTTTGGGATTATGGTTTTTTAACGGTTTACGATTTAGGGTTTCTTAGGGTTTAGGGTTCAGGGCATAGAGTTTGAGATTTAGGGTTTCTTAGGTTTAGGGGTTTTAAAGTTTTTTGTTTAGGTTTTTTAGGGTTTAGGTTTTCTTAGTGATTTTTAGGGTTTAGAGTGTTTTTTAAATGTTTTTTAGGGTAAATTATGGTGTAGGGCTTGTTGTTTTTTAGGTTTTTATAGGTTTAAGGTTTTTAAGGGTTCTAAAAGTGCTTTTTTTTTTAGAGTTTTAAAAGGTTTTTAAGGTTTCATATGGTTTAGGGTTTAGGGTTTCTTGTGTATAAGGTTTCCAAGGGTTTAGGACTTAGGTTTTAGGGTATTAGGATTTATAAGGGTTTAAGGTTTAGAGTTTCTTAGGGTTTACGATTTAGTGTTTCTTCAAGTTTCCTAGAGCCATACATTGTTGTATGTATTAGGATTTATAAGGGTTTAAGGTTTAGAGTTTCTTAGGGTTTACGATTTAGTGTTTCTTCGAGTTTCTTCATGTTTCCTAGAGCCATACTACTGTTCCTCTATACAACAGCAGTAAGATGTGAGCTAGAGCTACCACAAATTTAGAGAAAACATTGATTGGGAGAGCAAAAACCACCTGGAATATTTACTTGGCGTTCACAAAGTTTCCAGAACTTTTGAAGATTGGATTCATCTGGAGAGTACCCCAAAGCCAAAAAAAAAACTGAATTAATCAAAAGAGAACATAGAAGGCACTAACAGGAGAGCAGTGAACATAGAAGTTTGAAATAATGGTTACCATACATACAAGTTGACTTGCACGAAGACCTTCTGGAGATTTAGTAGTCAGTAAGGACTCAAGTAGTTCAAACAAGGCGCTGCGCTTGGAGATAAAGGAAGATATAGATTGTTCCAGGACTGATCAAGAGTTTATGATAGTGTAGCCTGACATGTAGATGCAAGTTAAGAAGCAGAAATCCAATAAGTTGAACAGTAAGTCAAAGCAGTTGAGTATTGGCAAGACTACAAAACAGAATTTCTCAAACTACAATATACCTACCTCATCATTAATACTTCTGAAGTTTTTGAAAGTCTTTGTAAGATCTTTATGGAAGCTTTCGATGGAAATTTATCTTGACAAATGAAGTTCATACACCTTTTCAAGTAAACAAGCAATGAATATTCATCACAATCCTACAAAAATGTAACAAAAATAGATCTTTCTATTAAATGAAATAAGAAGTGTTACCTGTATGACAGCCATCCACCAAGTTTCACTGCCAAAAATATCCTTTAGTGCCTAGGAAGTAGTTCAAGTTTTTCCCATTTCATCCATTGAGGGCAACCAGACTTCTCAGGTCCATATGTTTTTCTCAACTCCATATGCATGTAAATAAGGTCCTCCGTCATCAGTTTCCGTAGTCTAGAAGTTGCTTCCATTGCATATATCAGATGAGATTACCACATCAAAAAAGATTTTTACCAGCATAAGGTTCATTGTATTTATAAATGCAAGAAAATATGCTTTTTATCACCTATGTTCTGATGTCGTCGAGGTTGGTAAGAAATGGTCACCCTAGCATACCCATCGAACTTGAGATTAGTACCATATCTATGGAATAAATATTCCAAAGCTGCAAGTTTTTTACAGTTTCAAACCAAGGCTCAGCATGTATTAAACTTTCGAATCAAGAAGCTCTGAAACTTCCTACCTTACAGACTCCGAATTTGATGAACTTTGGCCTCTATGAATTGAAGCTTTCTCATCAAGCAGGGAAGAAATAACAATTGGATACAACTAGGGATGAAAGGTCCATAGGGTAGTCAAGTAACTCTCGAAACTCACATATATTAACTATGTGGCATGGTGGGAAGTAGTAGCCCGTGCCCTCACTTAAACATGCCTGCAAATGTTGGAATCAGTGAACATCATGTGAGTATGTACTCTAATAATATGCAGGAAAGGGAAATATGCAGGAAAGGCAAATATGCAGAAAAGGGAAGAGACTTACATACTTCATGGAATTGAAGAGTGCTAAAAATTTCTCAGCTACCAGGATATCTTACTGTTCCAAAGGATATCAGCCTATAAAAGAAAAAAATAATAAGAAAAAACGGGAACTTAAAAACATATATGGGCAGTATAAAAAAAGTTGTCAAACACATGTACAACCCGTTAAACTTGTCCTTAAATTTCATTTTGGCACTCCAACTCAACCTTGTTCCATTTTAACCGTTCAACTCCAATTTTTATGTTCCATTTTAACACATTTATTTTATTATGTGCATGTTAGACAAGTGAAAAAACATCCAATTACATACCTTCATGTGTTTTATTTTCTCCATATCATCCGGGTTAACCTAATTCTATTACAAATCCTTTAATTATTTCCCTCCAAAAATGAAAAGACTTTCGTAACCTACTCTTCGGAGAAACCTTTCAAAACAACAATCCTTCCTTAAATCCCCACCCTTAGAACATGCACTTCTGTGTACGTTGCACATAAATTTCAAGATAGGATTTTATCTCAACCTAACAAACTTTGGGAGATTCAGGAATTGGTAAGGGATCAGTTGGGTTTGTATGTAGGGAGGACTGTTTGTTATAGAGCCAAGTGCAACGTAATGAGTCAGTTCAATGGGTGATTGGAATTTGGAATTCTCTAGATTATGTGACTATGCTGACATTATTAAGAAGACAAATCTTGGAAGTCCTTGTTGGGTTAGGACAGACACAGTTACCGTCTATGTTCCGTGGTACATGAATAATCTGACTGCTCACTCTATTATCAAACTCCAACTATAATAAAACGTCTTAATATTATTAGAAAAATGTTAAACATGGTAACATGAAAATATACAAAAATGGCACCTCTTCCACTAAATTATACTATTAAGTAATCTGGATGTATTTGACCAACTGACCTGATTTAAGACAAGCATACAGGTCAAGAAAAAATGTAGCACAAAGACACCGCTAAAACAGTACAGATATACCAGGTTGCAGACATATCACCAACTTATTGTTTCACAAGCACTTTCTTGGAGTCCATTCTCAGGTGTAAACGATGAAGTTTGAAGCAAAAATATAACTTTAGTAAGATTCTCAGAGAGTATCAACAACAACAACTAAAGAACCTCACCTTTTGTGCTTTGGTGTGATACTTCTTTTTAATATAGTAGCAGGAACAATCTTCTCCAAAACTGCCTTCCTAGTTGACGCAAAAAGTAGCCGAATTAGGTTTGTTGAATCTTCATCACTTAATTCAGCCGATAGCTCTTCTTCCAAAAGCATAGACAAGATACGTTTCAATCCTATAAAGACATAATTTTCAAGTGAATATTTTCTTCAAACACAGAACAAACACAGGGATCCATGATAAGAAGGACAGAGACCTTTCTAATGTTTTCCTATGATAAAATAGGAATATAGCTGTCAAATCAATAAAAATAGAAAATGCCTATAAAGGCAAGTTGAAGAAAATAATAGTCTAACCAAACTACAGACAAAAAACCACAGGGAAATACGGGACAAATTCAGAAATTATACAGTAACTTATAACGTCTTTCAAACAAAGTTGAGCCACTAAAAGACTAGGCTCACTGAAAGTTGTAGGGAGATACTACTCTAACCAAAACTATATACAATTTTCATGTTGCGATGTAATGTTCCACTCTATTGAGCAGACAACTCATTTGCAAGAGCATATCCTTGTGTGTAGAAATGATTGAAGACTATGACAGACTTAAACTAGGATATCGAATTTAGGATGAAAAGGGTGTGTGCTTGTATTGGTGGGAAAAATTATGACATCCCTGCATCATGTGTTCCTCATTTTTTAAGGTACGCTATTTCTCTGTGGTTGTATCACCTAAAACATAAGTGGAAGTAGCAGAGTAGTTCTGGTAAGTTGGAACACACTAATTGATGAATCACAAGAAGTGTCACAAAAATAGATCTTTCTATTAAATGAAATAAGAAGTATTACCTGTATGACAGCCATCCACCAAGCTCTGTCATTTCACTGCCTAAAATAATATCTAGTGCCCTAGGAAGTAGTTCAAGTTTTTCCCATCTGATTCATTGAGGGGATACCAGACACTTCAGGTCCATAGGATTTTCTCAATTCCATATGCATGGAAATAAGGGCATCCATGATCAGTTTCCCAAGACTGGAAGCTGCTGCCGTTGCATATATCTGATGAGTACACCAAAGCTTCTAGCTCCGTGGATGATGCAAGGGTTGCTTTCCTGAACAACCACCACTGTTCTGATAAAATAACACAACTAGACCAAGAAAAACAACAAACTCAATTAACCAAAAGAGAACATAGAAGGCACTAACAAGAGATAAGTGAACCTAGAAGTTTGGAATAATGCTTACTCTACATGTAAGTTGACTTGCACGAACACCTTCCAAAGATTTAGTAGTCAGGAAGGACTCAAGTAGATCAAACAATGCACTGCGCTTGGAGATAAGGAAGATGAAGATTGTTCCATGACTGTTCCAGCGTTTAAGATAGAGTGTAGCCTGCAAACAGGCAGATGCATGTTAAGAAGCAGAAATCCAATAAACCTAAACAGTAAGCCAAAGAAGTTGGGTAATGGCAAAACTACAAAAAAAAAAAAAAAAAATTCAAACTACAGTATACCCACCTTCTCATCAATACTTCTGAAGTTCTCGAAAGTCTTGCACGATCTATTTTTTTATAACCGAGAAATCATTCTGTGACACTCCCTTTGGACCAATCATAGCCTTCTAAACTCAGTGGATAATGCTCCCTCTCCTCTACCCTTCTCCACTTAAATACCGGGCTTCGCTTTGGTGTGGGGATTGAACCTGTGACCTAAGCCTCAAATCCTCCACCTTTTCCCACTAGAGCTAATCCTTGGGAGGAGTTTCTGCAAGATCATTATGCAAGCTTTCGATGGAAATTTGCCTTGACATTTGAAGATCATCATCCAACCTTTTCAAGTTTACAAGCAGTGAAAATTCAGCATCACCATCCTGCAATAACAAAAATTGCACATTTAACAAAAACGCATCAATAAAACAAAGGGCACATACATCAACTTCTTTTATATGCATATTCATGTTTGAGAGGCTGAGTTAGGAGAGGTTGGAGCAGACAAAGGTTTTAAAGGTTTTAATGACATTAACAGGCTAAACAAACGAGACAAGTATGCTGGAAGATTGGGGGTGGAGAGATACACATTACTTCACATTAAAAGTGATGCAAAAGCCATGAAAATCACTCAACATTATTCGAATTATTTAACATATTCTATCATACAATAATAAATATACTTCATATGCTCTCTATTTGAGTTGATAAAAACAAAAGGAGATTCAATGCAGGCTATCATACAATGAATCAGTTTTAGTCTTGCGCTACCTCCTCATATGAAATGTTCTAAATTGAATTCTCATGGGGACGGCCTAGTGATTGTGACAGGGAACTTTGAGGTGCTTTGGACCAGAGCTAATTAATCACAATGAGGTCCAACTACTACTGTTGCTGCTGATGTTAATGCTTTCTTTGTTTTCCTAGAGGGCTGTTAGTTTTGGTAATGGAGAAATAATGCAAGAGGCTCAGATTATGTCATGGGGCTTTCAGTTCTTTGTGCCCAGCATAGCTGCAAATTCCCAGAAATTCAAATTGCCCCGCCAAGACACCAGCTACAGAACTCCAATGCCCGACTCAAAGAGCTCAGCAAAACTATCATCATAGCCTCATTGTTTCCTCTTGCTGACTTTATGAGTGTGTGACTCTGTTTGAATTGCATTGGAACACACCCAGTGAGGACCAAACTAGCACAACCGAAACATGTGCACAACGAATTATAGACACAAGAATTATGCATAAGCATAAACAGTCGTCTAGTTTAAATTTAAAGCAAAAATAAGTCACGATAATGTAGATGGTCATCCACACGGAGAAGTTCAACGCAAAGAGAAATCACTAGAACGTCCGAGCTGGTCATCCACACAGAATCATCTCTCACGGTATTATATTATTTTATAATTTTCTTGTATATTTCGAAGCACTGTTGGTCTTTTTAGTTATCAATGGAGAAATCATGGGCAGAGTAGAGAGGGGCAACCACCCTTTACAGAAAATCCCAATCTCTCTAATGCCTCGTTCTTCTTTCTTTCTTGGCTATGCTCAGCAGATACTGAACAAATAAGATTACACATTAAGACTGCAAAATGATTTATAGATTGTAGTAGAAAATCGCAGGTTCAACATATCTCAAAATTGAACCACGGAAAGATTCTCTCTCTTTCTTTTCAAGGAAATGGGGATCAGATGTATGCTATGATAAGGAAAAATAGAAGTCAATCCCGCAATGGCTGCAAACACCGGTTGCATGCAAGAGACAGAAGCAGCAATAACAACCCATACTGGATCATCATCACTGTTTCTTTATGTACATTTTATCAACAGTCAACAACGTAAAACAAACACACAGAAGAAACACAAAGATCTCAGAGTTTACATGTTAAATCCATTTTGGTTTTTACAGTGTTTGCTTTTTCATAAACAAGGGCTGTTGGTTTTTTTATAATGGAGGAAAATCAGTGGCGCAACAGAGGGGCAACCACCCTTTATAGAAATTCCACTCACTGTTTGCCTCATTTCAGGGGTAACCTTTTCCCATTTGGGGTAAATTCCGTGGCTTGACAGCTAAATCATTGGCATATCTGAGAAGACCCTAGAAATCCCCCAAAATAAGCAGGAACTTGACTAAAATGAACACTAAAATGAACTTTTTCATGTTCTCCCTATATCCAAAACTGACAAGAAACTGTAAATATTTCCAAGTCTTGAAATCTAATAACACACACATACATATATATATGTTAGTTTCCCTTCTTCTAACCATCTAAATAATGAAGAACACGTGGATCTGATCCGTATAAACTTGGAATAATACAAAGTTGAAAAAGAAAACCCATAAAATTTTGACAAAAAAAGTCCTCAATCTTCTACTGCTTGTCGGTCCAGAGGTAACTCCAAGAAACAAACAACAGAGATGAGAAAAGACCGAAAGGTAAATTTTGCAAATGCTCTCAGACACGAACTCCAAGGTAGAAAGTTAGAAGTCCCTTCCGGGCTTCTGATTCCACTCTGGCGGTCGTACACCGTCAGAGATATCTTTGTCCTTTCCGCCTTAGCTCTTTTCTTTGTGTTCGAGATGGAAAATAGCATTTTTTTCAAAATGGGGGGGAAGTCTTGTGAGATTATAGACTCTTTGACGGGCAACAGGGGTTTGGTTCGATTGGGTGGAGAGTTCGAAACACTCCAATAGCAGAGTGATCCTCAACAGAGGTACTTTGTTATGGCTATGCAAGAAGTTTCGCGAAGCATCAACAAATAGGGGGAAAAGTTTCAAGTCATGGAGATGCAAGGACATCACCACCTATATTTATTGTACTCAAAAGTTCAATAAATTTGGGATGTACATCTCAGTTATTACAGTAAAAGGACTCAGCAGAACAGTTATCATAGTTCCAGAGAACAAATTTAATGAAGGTTGGGAGAATCTAGCAGACAGGATGGAAGCTTTTATTACAAAATTCTCAAGCACACAAGGTGCATACATTACAGCAGGGAAAAGTAGCAAAACATTTACAGGAAAAGGGAACTACATAGGTGCCATTAAAAAAAGTAAATGGAGCCAGGAGGGGACTGCAGCAAGGAAGGAGAACCAGGAACAAACTAGAAGTGAAGACAATGCACTACTGCATAAATGCCTGGTTGGAAAGTTTACCGGTGGAGAAGAGGCCCCTCTACGCAATGAGGTGAGAAGATGGGCAATGCAGACCTGGAGAGGGATCCCAAATATCCAAGTATATGATATGAATGGATTCTACTTTCTCTTTGAGTTCCGAACAAGGAAAGTCGCTGAGTGTATTCATGGGAGAATGGAAAAGACAAGGTCAAGTTTTAGAACTCATATGGTGGTCGCCAACGATAAGTGCTCTGCCGGAATCCCTCCATCTTGATTGGTTCTGGATCAGAGTACTGGGCCTACCACTACATTTGTGGAACTCAGAGGTGATGAAGCAGATCGGAGATGCATGTGGTGGATGGCTGGAAAATGAAGAGACGGAGCTCAAGAATCATCTTAGATGGGCGAGAATTAGGGTTAGAGGTCCAAGACAGAAAATTCCATCAGAGATAGAAGTTGTTGACGGCAAGTCAGCAACTTCATCTATTCACTTCCGATATGGTGTGAAGCTCCGGCATTGTACCAGAAAATGAAGGTGAACATAGGATGCAACAGAGAGGACATACTAGGTTCTAGCTCTGTCCTTGACACAACAAAGAAACCAGCAGATAATCATGGAAAGGAATAGCCTTTATTGAGTAAGACTTTTTGAAATCTGACTTATATAAGGAAAGGGAAATAATAGCTGGAAAGGATCATGTGCCAAGAGGTGACCTTTCACTGCAGATGGGCCCCAGTTTGAGTGCATGTGAGGAAAGAGGAATAATAGCTGGCAAGGACTATGTGCCAATAGGAGATCTCTCACTGCAGATGGGCCCTAGTTTGAGTGCTTGTGACTTGCACATGGAAGCTTTAATTGTGGAAAAGCCTAATAACTTAGAAATTGGGCCTGTAGAGCCCAATAACACAAATTTGGACTCACTGCCCACAAAGGGGAAATTTATCTCAACCCCAAGGAGTCAGGATTCCAGTAAAACAAACAAGCTCTTTACAGAACCTTTTGTTGATCAATTATTCACAATGGCAGATGCTTTTGCGGGGAGGAATTTTGTCCTATTCAATGGAGAAAAGGAGAAAGGGCTCTGCATGGGGAAAAAGAAGAAGGGGGGAAGCTGACAGAGGGGTAACCAACTTTTACTAAAAAAAGCTAAGGGTGATGCTTCTACAAAGAGTTTGGTAATCCGTAAGGATGAAGTCAAGAAAAAACAAGGAGACGTTGTGGATGATGATTTCTCTGAAGCTTTAGAAGGCATGTATAACGAACATGAACCAATCCCATTACAGATTGATAATAGTGCAACTGAAGAGGAGGCTTCAATAGAAGCAACTAAATGGGTACAAGCCAACATGATCAAATTGAGTCAGCAATTTGGGGTGGATATCAGAAGGAAGCTTTGGAACTACTAATGAAGCTAGATCGAAGAAGGGAGGAAAGGAAGAATAAGTACTTCAGGGATCTCATCTCCAAAATATACCGTTCCAAAAGAAGTTAGGAACCTATTTTTTTATGTAAATTTCAAGAATGAGGAACCTAGAACTAGAGGGAGAATTCTAACTCTCACTCATCAATGAGAGTCAAGTTAATCTCCTGGAATGTTAGGGGGTTGAATGGGGGAAGTAAGAGGGAGTTGGTGAGAAAGCTTCTTCAACAGGGGGGGCTGATGTCTCTGTGTTGGTAGAAACAAAACTTGATGGTCAGATAGACAATGTTATTCAGAGTATATGGCACAATAGATGGATGGGAAAGATCCAAAAGGATGCTCAGGAGAACAGTGGGGAATCCTAATTCTTTGGGATAAAAGAATTTGGAATGGGGAGATGGTGGTGGATGGCAACCAATGCATAACTGGCAAGTTCACCAGTTTAATTGATAATTGAAGCTGGCATTTGACTGGTGTGTATGCTGACTGCAATAGAGTAACTAGGAGGACTCTGTGGCAAGAGTTGATCAATGTGAAAAGTACATGTGGCCATGGATAGTATGTGGTGACTTTAATGTCACTAGATATCCTTCAGAGAGAACAAACTGCCGCAGGTTAAGTGGGAGCATGGCTGAATTTTCCAATTGCATAGAGGAATTAGAATTAGTGGATCCTCCTTTATTTGGAGGATCCTACACTTGGAGAAGGGGTGAGGATTTTGATTGTGCCTCCAGAATTAATAGATTCTTACACACTGCAGAATGGGGGGAGAGCTTCTCTCAAATCAAACAAACCATTCTACCAAAGTTGAAATCTGATCATAACCCCATTTGCTGACTTGTGGAAACTGGGAATGGAAAAAATCTTATTTCAAATTTGAAACTTGGTGGCTAGAAGTTGATGGTTTCAAGCAAAAAGCCATAGAATGGTGGGTTTCTTTCAATATAAATGGCAGACCAGGCTATGCGTTGGCAGAAAAGCTGAAATTGCTCAAGGGGAAGTTGAAGGAGTGGAGTAGAGAACACGGGAAACTGGAGGCAAAGAAAAATATTTTGGCCCAAATATCAAACTGGGAAGCTGTGCAGGAAGTAAGACCACTCACTGATGATGAAGTGATGCAGAAGACTCACCTGGGTTTGGAATATGAAGACGTAGCAAAAAATGAGGAGATCGCTTGGAGATAAAGGTCAAGGATCCAATGGCTGAACAGGGAGACAAAAATACAAAGTTTTTCCATAGAATTGCTACTGCAAACAGAAGGTTCAATTCTATAGATCAACTAAATGTGGATGGCACTGAAATAAATGATCCTATCAGTATAAAAGAAGCGGTGTAGACTTTCTACAAAGAGCTATATAAAGAGACTGAGCAATGGAGACCAGATCTAAATCTACATGGAGGAACAAAAATTACTGACGAAGAACAGGCATGGTTGCATAGACCATTTGAAGAAGAGGAAATCCTGAAATACCTTAACATGTGTGCTATGGAGAAGGCTCCTGGTCCAGATGGTTTCCCAATAGTTTTCTTCAAAACTTTCTGGGACACCTTGAAGAAGGACATCATAGATACTGTCAATTTTTTCCACACCACCCAAACTTTTGAGAAAAGCTTCAATGCAACCTTCATAGCATTAATTCCAAAGAAACCAGGTGCCACAGAGTTAAAAGACTATAGACCTATTAGTCTAGTAGGGGGGATTTACAAAATCATAGCTAGAATTCTAGCTGAGAGTCTCAAAACAGTGGTAGATAAGCTAGTCAACAACCGTCAGATGGCATTCATACAGGGAAGACAAATCATGGATGCTGCATTATTAGCCAGTGAGTGCATAGATGCAAGAAGGAAAAATGGTATTCCTGGAATAATGTGTAACTTGACACACAAAAAGCTTATGATCATGTGAACTGGGACTACCTCCTCAATATTCTAAGGCAAATGGGATTTGGAGATAAATGGGTGAAATGGATGGAAGTTTGTATCAAAACAGTTAGATTCTCTGTTCTTGTGAATGGTGAGCCTATTGGGTTTTTTGCCTCTGAAAGGGGTTTGAGACAAGGAGATCCACTCTCTCCTTTCCTATTTATTTTAGCTATGGAGGGGTTTGACAGTATGATGAGGATTGCAATCCAAAAGAGATGGATCACAGGTTTCCAGAATGGGAGAGGGTAAGGAGATATGCCATCTATTGTATGCAGATGACACCATCATATTTTGTGAGCCAACAGTGGATCAAATTAGGTTTATCAGACTAATTTTAATACTCTTTGAGAGTGCTTCAGGGTTGAGAGTCAACTGGGGAAAGAGCAGCCTTTTTCAAGTTTTGGAGGTTCCTCAGGTTCAGAGCTTTGCCAACATACTAGGATGCAGAATAGAAAAGCGACCAACCTTTTTATTATAGCTATGGAGGTATTTGACAGTTTAATGAGAAAAGCGTTGAAAAATAATTGGATCAGAGGCTTCAATATAAGAAACAAGGCAAATGAGAGTATGGAGTTGACACATTTATTGTATGTTGATGATACAATAGTGCTTTGTGAAGCAAACTAGGAGCAATTATGCTATTTTAAGAGTGATTCGTGTAGTTTTTGAGGCTTGTTCTGGACTCAAGGTTAACTGGAGAAAAAGCAGTATCCTTCCTGTAAAAGAAGTTCAACAGATTCAAACACTAGCAAACATCTTGAGGTGCAAGGTAGAGAAGCTACCAACAGTTTATCTAGGCATGCCATTAGGGGCAAACCATAACGCCATTACTATTTGGGATGGAATTATTGAGAAGACTGAGAGGAAGTTGGCACTTTGGAAGTCTCAATACCTTTCATTGGGAGGTAGAGTCACTTTAATAAACTCTGTGCTAGATTCCTTACCAACTTATGTGATGTCCCTTTTCCCTATACCTGGTGAGGTGATCAAAATTCTAGATGCTTTGAGAAGGAATTTCCACTGGCAAGGAAATAAAATTGAGAGCAGTTTCAATTTAGTAAAATGGGTAGAAGTTCAACAAGGGAGGAATTATGGGGGTCTGGGAGTAAGGAAGCTCATGTTACATAACAAAAGTCTGCTAAGCAAGTGGCTATGGAGGTACAACCAAGAGGAGCATGCACTATGGAAAGAGGTTATACAACACAAATTCGGCCAAGAAGGGGAATGGTGTTCAGATGAAGTAACAACCACTTATGGAGTGGGAGTTTGGAGGACTATCAGAAGCTTTTGGCCGACTCTAGAAGTTAATACAAAAGTTAAAGTTGGGAGGGGGGATAAGGTTTTATTCTGGAAAGAAGACTGGATTGGTCAAGGATCTCTTCAAAGTTTGTTTCCTGGACTTTATTCTATCAGTATGCATCCGGATAGCAAAATTAGTGAGATGTGGTCTCAACAAGGGTGGAATTTGGTATTTAGAAGGTTGTTAAATGACTGGGAGATAGAAGGGGTAATTGAACTACTGAATATGATTGAAAGCTTTCCAGGCACTAATTTGGAAACAGCCAGTCTATTATGGAGACAACACCCAGATGGAAGTTTCTCTGTCAACAGATTGTACAAATGGGGTCTATCAGTAACTGGAGGAAGGAAAACAGGGCCATGGAGTGCTATTTGGAAGAGTGTGGCTCCCTTTGTGAAGTGTTTTGTCTGGCTTGTAGCTAGGAGAGCCTGTTTGACGCATGAAGCATTACAGAAAAGGGGCATCAGGATAGCCTCTAGATGCTTACTATGCAAAGAGGCACTGGAAACCAACAAACACTTATTTTTGCATTGCAAAGTAACAACACAAGTATGGGCTTTATTCATCAATTTAGCTAGCTTAAACTGGTGTATGCCAGAACACACAACAGATTTATTGAGTTGTTGGATCAGAAGGGGGGGCAGCAAGAGTCAAAAGAAGTGGTGGAGTACAGTACCTGCTTGTATCTGGTGGAATATTTGGAAGGAAAGGAATCAGAGGGTTTTTGAAGGAAAAGAATGCTCAATACAGAAGATTAAATGGAAAGTAATTACTTCCTTAAGTTTTTGGTGTAAAGAACAAAATATAGAAGAGGAAAACCAATTAGTTGATTTCGTAGGTTCTTTGTAAGTATTTATGTTTCTTTTATCTTCTTTTTTTCCTCTCTTCTTTGTTAGTACTTTTGGAGGTGGCCAGCATAGCCCTTAATGCTGAGGAATACAAGTTACCCATTTCAAAAAAAAAAAATACCAACCACTTATCTTGGTATGCCCCTAGACTATAAACACAAAGCACTAGAGATATGGGATGGGATTCTAGAGAAAACTGAGAGGAAGTTAGCTAAGTGGAAGGCCCAGTACCTATCAATGGGGGTAGATTGATCTTGATAAACTCTGTCCTTGATTCACTACCTACTTATGTGATGTCACTTTTTCCAATCCTAGCAAAAATGGTGAAAAAACTGGATAAGATGAAGAGGTAGTTTTTGTGGCAAGGGAATAAAGAGGGGAAGGGTTACTGTTTGGTGAAATGGGAGACAGTGTTGCTTAGTAAAAAAGATGGGGGTCTGGGAATCAGAAACATTAGGCTGCAAAATGAGAGTCTTCTATTGAAATGGTTATGGAGATACATCAATGAGGATAAGGCTTTGTGGAAGGAAGTCATTGTGTCTAAGTATGGTGAAGCTAGCCCATGGTGCACGAAAATTGTAACTGATACCTATGGAGTGGGAGTATGGAGAACAATTAGGAATTTATGGCAATTAATGGAAGACTATTTGCCTCAAGGTTGGCAATGGGGCAAAGACAAAATTTTGGAGAGATAGGTGGTTTGATCAAACTCCTTTAAAGGAGGCTTTCCCTGACCTATTTCTTATTTGTGTAAACCCTGAGGTGACAATCCAAGAGTGCTGGTCCACACAGGGGTGGGATATCTCTTTTAGGAGGCGTTTAAATGATTGGGAGATAGAGAGGGTAGCCCTGTTACTGGGAAAAAATAGGGCAAGTTTCTATTAGCAGTACAGAGGTTGATATACCTCTTTGGAAACACAATGGTAATGGGATTTTCTGTAAAGAGTGCCTACACAAGAGGTCTCCAGGTGACTAATACAAATACTCAATGCAATTGGCATTATTTCTGGAAAGCAGCATTCCTACCAAAGTTAAGTGTTTCACTTGGTTGGTTATCAAAAGGGCCTGCCTAACCCAAGAAGTGCTACAGAAGAAGAAAAGACAATTGGTTCCTAGGTGTTTTCTGTGTATGGTGACTGAGGAGACAAACAAGCACCTTTTTTTGCATTGCAAGTACACTGCTCAGTTGTGGAATTTGTTTCTCAACATTACTGGCTATAGCTGCGCCATGCCTGAGCAAACATCAGACCTTCTTAGCTGCTGGATGAAAAGAGGGGGAAGTAAGAGCCAAAAGAGATGGTGGAGATTGATTCCCTCATGAATATGGTGGTCAGTATGGAGGGAGAGAAATGCAGATGTTTCGAAGATGGGTCCAATCCCATTCATTAAGTCAAATGGAATTGTGTTGTATATTTACTCTTTTGGTGTAAACAATTATGTATAGAAGATACTGATAAGATTATAAATCTGATAGGGAGTCTGCAGTTTACCTTTTTGGTGGTGGCCAGCATATCCTTAAAGCTGAAGAATACAAACTTCCCTGTTCCAAAGAAAAAAAGATGAGGAAAGTTTGTTCAAACTCCACAGCAGAAACCCTAGATTTTGTTTACAGAGAAAGTAGAGGAGAAAAGGGTGAAATAGGAAAACTCACTCTTAGCTGTGCAATCTTATGCTGTAGACAACAAAGTGCAACTCGAACTTAAGCCTAATGAGAAGCACAGAATTAGAGTCAAATGTAAAAGCAAAATACTATGCAGATGGGAGATATATGCAAGCACTGACAGGAATTCTGGTGACTTTATTGTGAAGAAGTACCACCCATTTAATCGCTGCCCAATTAAAAACAAGAACAAGTTATGCACTTCTGTGTACGTTGCACATAAATTTCAAGATACAATTGTATCTCAACCTAACATAAAACTTTGGGAGATTCAGGAATTGGCAAGGGATCAGTTGGGTTTGTATGTAGGGAGGAGGACTGTTTATTATAGAGACAAGTGCAGGGTAATGAGTCAGTTCATGGGTGATTGGAATCTGGAATTCTCTAGATTATGTGACTATGCTGACATTATTAAGAAGACAAATCCTGGAAGTTCTAGTTGGGTTAGGACAGACACAGTTGCCATCTATGTTCCATGGTACAAGGATAATCTGACTGCTCACTCTATTATCAAACTCCAACTATAATAAAACGTCTTAATGTTGTAAAGATGGTAACATCAAAATATACAAAAATGGCACCTCTTCCACTAAATAATACTAGTAAGTAATCTGGATGTATTTGACCAACTGACCTGATTTAAGACAAGCATACAGTTCAAGAAAATTGCAGTACAAAGACACCCCAAAAACAGTACAGATATTCCAGGTTGCAGAAATATCACCAACTTATTGTTTCACAAGCACTTTCTTGGAGTCCTTTCTCAGGTGTAAACGATGAAGTTTGAAGCAAAAATATAACATTTAGTAAGAGTCTCAGAGAGTATCAACAACAAGAACTAAAGAACCTCACCTTTTGTGCTTTGGTGTGATATTTCTTTTTATTATTACTAGCAGGAACAATCTTCTCCAAAACTGCCTTCCTAGTTGACGGAAGAAGTAGCCGAATTAGGTTTGTTGCATCTTCATCACTTAATTCAGCTGATAGCTCTTCTTCCAAGAGCATAGACAGGATACGTTTCAATCCTGTAAAGACATAATGTTCAAGTGAATATTTTCTTCAAACTCGGAACAAACTCAGGGATCCATGATATTCTGACCCTTCTTAAGTTTTCCTATGATATACCTGTCACATCAATAAAAATAGAAAATGCCTGTAAAGGCAAGTTGTAGAAAATAATAGTCTAACCAACTACAGATAATTGTATTATAGCATTAATACTAAAAACAATAGGGAAATACAGAACAAATTCAGAAATTATACAGTAACTTATAACGTCTTTCAAACAAAGTTGAGCCACTAAAAGACTAGGCTCACTGAAATTTGTAGGGAGATACTACTCTAACCAAAACTACATACTATTTTCATGTTGCGATGTAATGTCCACTCTATAGAGCAGACAACTAATTGGCAAGACCATATCCTCATGTTCATAGAAATAATTAAAGACTATGACAGACTTACACTAAAATATCGAATTTAGAATGAAAAGGGTGTGTGCTTGTATTGGTGGGAAAAATTATGACATCCCTGCAACATGTGTTCCTCATTTTTTAAGGTACGTTATTTCTCGGTGGTTGTATCACCTAGAACATTTACATCTAAGCACAGCTAGCATTTTAAAACATAAGAGGAAGTAGCAGAGTAGTGCTGGTAAGTTGGAACACACTAATTGATGAATCACAAGAAGAGTGACAAAAATAAATCTTTCTATTAAATGAAATAAGAAGTATTACCTATATGACAACAATCCACTAAGCTCTGTCATTTCACTGCCTAAAACAATATCTAGTGCCCTAGGAAGTATTTCAAATTTTTTCCATCTGATCCATTGAGGGGATACCAGGCACTTCAGGTTCATAGGATTTTCTCAATTCCATATGCATGGAAATAAGGGCATCCATGATCAGTTTCCCAAGACTGGAACCTGCTGCCGTTGCATATATCTGATGAGTATACCAAAGCTTCTAGCTCCGTGGATGATGCAAGGGTTGCTTTCCTGAACAGCCACCACTGTTCTGAAAAAATAACACAACCTAGACCAAGAAAAACAATTCAATTAACCAAAAGAAAACATAGAAGGCACTAACAGGAGATAAGTGAACCTAGAAGTTTGGAATAATGCTTACCCTACATGCAAGTTGACTTGCACAAAGACCTTCCGGAGATTTAGTAGTCAGGAAGGACTCAAGTAGATCAAACAATGCACTGCGCCTGGAGATAAGGAAGATGAGGATTGTTCCAGGACTGTTCCAGAGTTTAAGATAGAGTGTAGCCTGCAAACATGCAGATGCATGTTAAAAAGCAGAAATCCAATAACTTAAACAGTAAGCCAAGAAGTTGAGTATTGGCAAAACTACAGAAAAAAAAGAATTTTTCAAATTACAGTATACCCACCTTCTCATCAATACTTCTGAAGTTCTCCAAAGTCTATGCAAGATCTTTTATTTTTGATAACCGAGAAATCCATTTGTGACCCACCCTTTGGACCAATCATAACCTTCTAAACTCGGTGGATAATGGGAACCGCCCCTCTACCCTTCTCCACTTAAATACCGGGTTTCGCTTTGCATGGTGTGGAGATTGAACTTGTGATCTAAGACACAAATCCTCCACCTTTTTCCACCTCCACCTTTTCCACTAGAGTAAGCCTTGGGGGGAGTTTCTGCAAGATTATTATGCAAGCTTTCGATGGAAATTTGCCTTGACAATTGAAGATCATCATCCAACCTTTACAAGTTTACAAGCAGTGAATATTCCGCATCACCATTTTGCAACAACAAAAATTGCACATTTAACAAAAACGCATCAATAAAACAGTCCCCTTCAATTTGTTAAGGGCACATACAATATCACCTCTACAGATGTATGCTATGACTGATCCCTTTGACCCTATAACTGGGAGGGAACGTGTCACATTAGAGGTGAACGATCAGAGGTGTCCTCTAATCACCACGACGAGGCGGGTCCCTCTTTTAGTAGACTCAGCTATGAATATTCATTCAGAAATGAATGCCGGGCTTTTTCTTTCACTGCTAACCCCATTTTCAACATGCTGAAACTTTCTGTTTCGTCGAGCCCCGAGCTTGTGGTCGTCCTTTGAGTGTGGGTTCAATTGAATGAATCTGTCAAGTCAAGGAAATCGTACGTAGCAGCAAGGATGGTGCACCGCCTATTTAAGGCTGCAAACACCGGTTGCATGCAAGAAACAGAAACAGCAATAACAAGCCATACCGGGTCGCCACACCAAGATCCATATTAGATAATATCAATGCACAAATTGATTACCCCAGAAATAGAAAAATCATCATCACTGTTTCTTCATGTACATACCATCAACAGTCAACAACGTAAAATAAACACATAGAAGAAACACAAAGATCTCAGAGTATACATGTTAAATCCATTTTGGTTTTTACAGTGTTTGCTTTTTCATAAACAGGGGCTGTTGGTTTTTCTATAATGGAGGAAAATCAGTGGCGCAATAGAGAGGCGCAACCACCCTTTACAGAAAATCCCACTCACTGTTTTGGGTAACCTTTTCCCATTTGTGGTAAATTCCTTGGCTTGACAGCTAAATCATCGGCATATCTGAGAAGACCCTAGAAATCCCCCAAAATAAGCAGGAACTCGAGTCTCGACTAAAATGAATACTAAAATGATCTTTTTCATGTTCTCTCTACATCCAAAATTGACAAGAAACTGTAAATATTTCCAAGTCTTGAAATCTAATAACACACACATATATATATATATGTCAATTTCCCTTCTTCTAACCATATAAGTAATGAAGAATACGTTGATCTGATCCGCATAAACTTGGAATAATACAAAACCTATAAAATATCGCCAAAAAAAGTCCTCATTCTTCTACTGCTTGTCGGTCCAGAGGTAACTCAAAGAAACAGACAACAGAGATGAGGAAAGTTTGTTCAAACTCCACAGCAGAAACCCTAGAAACCCTAGATTTTGTTTATAGTGGAAAAGAGGGATGAAATTAAAATGGAGGTCTGATTTGTTTTGGTTTTCTCTCAGCTTAGTACGGACAAAGAAAGAAAGGAAGAGAAATAAGTGTGTGTGTGGTGGTCGTGAAACCAAAGGAGGAAAAGGAGAAATAGGAAAAATTACTCTTAGCTGTGCAATCTTATGTTGTAGACAACAAAGTGCAACTCGAACTTAAGTCTAATGAGAAGTACAGAATTACAGTCAAATGTAAAAGCAAAATACTATGAAAATGGGAGATATATGCAAGCACTGACAGGATTTCTGGTGACTTTATTGTGAAGAAGTACCACCCATTTCATCGCTGCCCTGCTAAAAACAAGAACGAGTTATGCACTTCTGTGTACGTTGCACATAAATTTCAAGATAGGATTGTATCTCAACCTAACATAAAACTTTGGGATATTCAGAAATTGGCAAGGGATTAGTTGGGTTTGTATGTAGGGAGGAGGACTGTTTGTTATAAGAGCCAAATGCAGGCTAATGAGTCAGTTCATGGGTGATTGGAATCTGGAATTCTCTAGATTATGTGACTATGCTGACATTATTAAGAAGACAAATCCTGGAAGTTCTTGTTGGGTTAGGACAGACACAGTTACCATCTATGTTCCAAGGTAAAAGGATAATCTGACCGCTCACTCTATTATCAAACTCCAACTATAATAAAACGTCTTAATGTTGCTAGAAAAATGTTAAAGATGGTAAACTGAAAATATACAAAAATGGCATCTCTTCAACAAAATAATACTAGTAAGTAATCTGGATGTATTTGACCAACTGATCTGATTTAAGACAAGCATACAGTTCAAGAAAATTTTGCAGCACAAAGACATCGCTAAAACAGTACAGATATACCATGTTGCAGAAATATCACCAACTTATTGTTTCACAAGCACTTTCTTGGATTCCATTCTCAGGTGTAAACGATGAAGTTTGAAGCAAAAATATAACATTTAGTAAGAGTCTCAGAGAGTATCAACAACAAGAACTAAAGAACCTCACCTTTTGTGCTTTGGTGTGATATTTCTTTTTATTATCACTAGCAGGAACAATCTTCTCCAAAACTGCCTTCCTAGTTGACGCAAAAAGTAGCCGAATTAGGTTTATTGAATCTTCATAAAATAATTCAGCCGATAGCTCTTCTTCTAAGAGCATAGACAGGATACTTCTCAATCCTGTAAAGACATAATTTTCAAGTGAATATTTTCTTCAAACTCGGAACAAACTCAGGGATCCATGATATTCTGACCCTTCTTAAGTTTTCCTATGATAAAATAGGAATATAGCTGTCAAATCAACAGAAATAGAAAATACCTAAAAAGGCAAGTTGTAAAAAATAATAGTCTAACCAAACAACAGACAGAAAACCACAGGGAAATACGGGACAAATACAAAGTTTATACAGTAACTTATAACGTCTTCCAAACAAAGTTGAGCCACTAAAAGACTATGCTCACCAAAACTACATACTATTTTCATGTTGCGATGTAATGTCCACTCTATTGAGTAGACAACTCATTTGCAATAGCATATCCTCATGCACAGAGAAATGATTGAAGACTATGATAGGCTTAAACTAGAATATCGAATATAGATTGATAAGGGTGTGTGGTTGTATTAGTGGGAAAAATAATGACATCCCTGCATCATGTGTTCATCATTTTTTAAGGTACGTTATTTCTCTGTGTTTGTATCACCTAGAATATTTACAACTAAGCACAACTAGCATTTTAAAACATAAGTGCAAGTAGCAGAGTAGTTCTGGTAAGTTGAAATACACTTATTGATGAATCACAAGAAATGTGACAAAAATAGATCTTTCTATTAAATGAAATAAGATGTATTACCTGTATGACAGCCATCCACCAAGCTCTGTCATTTCACTGCCTAAAACAATATCTAGTGCCCTAGGAAGTAGTTCAAGTTTTTCCCATCTGATACATTTATGGGATACCATACTCTTCAGGTCCATAGGATTTTCTCAATTCCATATGCATTGAAATAAGGGCATCCAAGATTCGTTTCACAAGACTGGAAGCTGCTGCCGTTCCATATATCTGACGAGTATACCAAAGCTTTTAGCTCCGTGGATGATGCAAGGGTTGCTTTACTGAACAGCCACCACTGTTCTGAATAAATAACACAACCTAGACCAAGAAAAACAACAAACTCAATTAACCAAAAGAGAACATAGAAGGCACTAACAGGAGATAAGTTAACCTAGAAGTGTGGAATAATACTTACCCTACATGCAAGTTGACTTGCACGAAGACCTTCCAGAGATTTAGTAGTCAGGAAGGATTCAAGTAGATCAAACAATGTACTGCTCTTGGAGAAAAGGAAGAAGAAAATTGTTTTGAAGTTCTCGAAAGTCTCTGCAAGATCTTTTTTTTTAATAACCGAGAAATCCGTTTTTGATCCGCCCTTTGGACCAATCAAAGCCTTCTAAACTCGGTGGATAATGGGACCCGCCCTTCTACCCTTCTCCACTTAAATACCAGGCTTCGCTTTGCATGGTGTGGGGATTGAACCTGTGACCTAAGACACAAATCCTCCACCTTTTTCCACTAGAGCTAAGCCTTGGGGGGAGTTTCTGCAAGATCATTATGCAAGCTTTCGATGGAAATTTGCCTTGACAATTGAAGATCATCATCCAACCTTTTCAAGTTTACAAGCAGTGAAGATTCAGCATCACCATCCTGCAACAACAAAAATTGCACATTTAACAAAAACGCATCAATAAAACACACAGTCCCCTTCAATTTGTTAAGGGCACATACAACATCACCACTACAGATGGATGCTATGATAAGGAAAAACAGAAGTCAATCACGCAATGGCTCCAAACACCGGTTGCATGCAAGAAACAGAAGCAGCAATAACAAGCCATATCGGGTCGCCGCACAAAGATACGTATTGGATAATCTCAATTCCCAAATTCATTAGCCCAAAACTAAAAAAATCATCATCCATTCTTTATGTACATTTCATCAACAGTCAACAACGTAAAACCAACACAAAGATCTCAGAGTATACATGTTAAATTCATTTTGGTTTTTACAGTGTTTGCTTTTTCATAAACAAGGGCTGTTGGTTTTTTATAATGGAGGAAAATCAGTGGCGCAACAGAGAGGGGCAACCACCCTTTACAGGAAATCCCACTAACCGTTTTGCCTCATTTCAGGGGTAACCTTTTCCCATTTGGGGTAAATTCCTTGGCTTGACAGCTAAATCATTGGCATATCTCAGAAGACCCTAGAAATCCACCAAAATAAGCAGGAACTCGAGTCTCGATTAAAATGAACACTAAAACGAACTTTTTCATATTAACTCCACATCCAAAACTAACAAGAAACAGTAAATATTTCCAAGTCTTGAAATCTAATAACACACACACACATATATATATATGTTAGTTTCCCTTCTTCTGACCATCTAAATAATGAACAACATGTGGATCTGATCCGCATAAACTTGGAATAACACAAAGTTGAAAAAGAAAATCCATAAAGTTTCGACAAAGAGAGTCCTCAATCTTGTATTGCTTGTCGGTCCAGAGGTAACTCCAAGAAACAGAGAACAGATATGAGGAAAGTTTGTTCAAACTCCACAGCAAAAACCCTAGATTTTGTTTAAAGTGGAAAAGAGGTATGAAATTAAAGTGGAGGTTTGATTTGTTTTGGTTTTCTCTCAGCTTAGTACGGACAAAGAAAGAAAGGAAGAGAAGTGAGTGTGTGTGGTGTTCGTGAAACCAGAGGAGAAAGGGGCGAAATAGGAAAACTCACTCTTAGTTGTGCAATCTTATGCTACAACAACGTGCAACTCGAATTTATGCCTAATGAGAAGCACAGAATTAGAGTGAAATGTAAAAGCAAAATACTGTGCAAATTGGAGATATACGCAACCACAGACAGCAATTCTGGTGACTTTATTGTGAAGAATTACCACCCATTTCATAGGTGCCCAACTAAAAACAAGAACAAGTTATGCACTTCTGTGTACGTTGCACATAAATTTAAAGATAGGATCGTATCTCAACCTAACATAAAACTTTGGGAGATTCAGGAATTGGTAAGGGATCAGTTGGGTTTGTATGAAGGGAGGGGGACTGTTTGTTATAGAGCCAAGTGCACGGTAATAAGTCAGTTCATGGGTGATTGGAATCTGGAATTCTCTAGATTAAGTGACTATGCTGATATTATTAAGAAGACAAATCCTGGAAGTTCTTGTAGGGTTAGGACAGACACAGTTACCGTCTATGTTCCATGGTACATAGATAATCTGACCGCTCACACTATTATCAAACTCCAACTATAATAAAACGTCTTAATGTTGTTAGAAAAATGTTAAATATGGCAACATGAAAATATACAAAAATGGCATCTCTTCCACTAAATAATACTAGTAAGTAATCTGGATGTATTTGACCAACTGACCTGATTTAAGACAAGCATACAGTTCAAGAAAAATTGCAGTACAAAGACACTGCTAAAACAGTACAGATACACCAGGTTGCAGAAACATCACCAACTTATTGTTTCACAAGAACTTTCTTGGAGTCCACTCTCAAGTGTAAACGATGAAGTTCGAAGCAAAAATATAACATTTAGTAAGAGTCTCAGAGAGTATCAACAACAAGAACTAAAGAACCTCACCCTTTGTGCTTTGGTGTGATATTTCTTTTTATTATCAATAGCAGGAACAATCTTCTCCAAAACTGCCTTCCTAGTTGACGCAAAAAGTAGCCGAATTAGGTTTGTCGCATCTTCATCACATAATTCAGCCGATAGCTCTTCCTCCAAAGGCATAGACAGGATACTACTCAATCATGTTAAGACAGAATTTTCAAGTGAATATTTTCTTCAAACACGGAACAAACGCAGGGATCCATGATATTCTGAACCTTCTGAAGTTTTACTATGAAAAAATAGGAATATAGCTATCAAATCAATAAAAATAGAAAATGCCTAAAAAGGCAAGTTGTAGAAAATAACAGTCTAACCAAACAACAGACTAAAAAACACAGGGAAATACAGGACAAATTATGAGTTTATACAGCAACTTATAACGTCTTACAAACAAAGTTGAGCCACTAAAAGACTAGGCTCACTGAAAGTTGTAGGGTGATACTACTCTAACCAAAATTACATACTATTTTCATGTTGCGATGTAATGTCCACTCTATTGAGTAAACAACTCATTTGCAAGAGCATATCCTCTTGCACATAGAAATGATTGAAGACAATGACAGACTTAAACTAGAATATCGAATTTAGAAAGAAAAGGGCGTGTGCTTGTATTACTGGGAAAAATTATGACATCCCAGCATCATGTGTTCCTCATTTTTTAAGGTACGTTATTTCTCTGTGTTTGTATCACCTAGAATATTTACATCTAAGCCCAACTAGCATTTAAAAACATAAGTGGATGTAGCAGAGTAGTTCTGGTAAGTTGAAACACACTAATTGATGAATCACAAGAAGTGTGACAAAAATAGATCATTCTATTAAATGAAATAAGATGTATTACCTGTATGCCAGCCATCCACCAAGCTCTGTCATTTCACTGCCTAAAACAATATCTAGTGCTCTAGGAAGTAGTTCAAGTATTTCCCATATGATCCATGGACGGGATACCATACTCTTCAGATCCATAGGATTTTCTCAATTCCATATGCATGGAAATAAGGGCATCCATGATCAGATTCCCAAGACTGGAAGCTGCTGCCATTGCATATATCTGAAGAGTACACCAAAGCTTTTAGCTCCGTGGATAATGCAAGGGTTGCTTTCCTGAACAGCCACCACTGTTCGGAAAAAATAATACAACCTAGACCAAGAAAAAGAACAAACTAAATTAACCAAAAGAGAACATAGAAGGCACTAACAGGAGATCAGTGAACCTCGAAGTTTGGAATAATGCTTACCCTACATGGAAGTTGACTTGCATGAAGACCTTCCAGAGATTTAGTAGTCAGGAAGGACTCAAGTAGATCAAACAATGCACTGCGCTTGGAGAAAAGGAAGAAGAAAATTGTTCCAGGACTGTTCCAGAGTTTAAGATAGAGTGTAGCATGTTTGGATGTTAAGAAGCAGAAATCCAAAAACCTAAACAGTAAGCCAAAAAAGTTGAGTATTGACAAAACCACAGAAAAAAAAGAATTTTTCAAACTACAGTATACCCACCTTCTCATCAATACTTCTGAAGTTCTGCAAAATATCTGCAAGATCATTTATTTAATAACCGAGAAATCCGTTTGTGACCCGCCCTTTGGACCAATCATAGCCTTTTAAACTCGGTGGATAATTGTACCCGCCCGTCTACCCTTCTCCACTTAAATACCGGGCTTCGCTTTGCATGGAGTGGGGATTAAACCTGTGACCTAAGCCACAAATCCTCCACCTTTTCCACTAGAGCTAAGCCTTGGGGGGAGTTTCTGCAAAATCATTATGCAAGCTTTTGATGGAAATTTGCCTTGACAATTGAAGATAATCATCCAACCTTTTCAAGTTTACAAGCAGTGAATATTCAGAATCACCATCCTGCAACAACAAAAATGGCACATTTAACAAAAACGCATCAATAAAACACACATTCCCCTACAATTTGTTAAGGGCACATATAGCATCACCTCTACAGATGTATGCAATGATAAGGAAAAACAGAAGTCAATCACGCCATGGCTGCAAACACCGGTTGCATGCAAGAGACAGAAGCAGCAATAACATGCCATACCGGGTCGCCACACCAAGATACGTACTGGATAATATCAATGCACCAATTGATTACACCAGAAATAGAAAAATCATCATCACTGTTTATTTATGTACATATCATCAACAGTCAACAACGTAAAACAAACACACAGAAGAAACACAAAGATCAGTATTCATGTTAAATCCATTTTGGTTTTTACAGTGTTTGCTTTTTCAAAAACAAGGGCTGTTGGTTTTTATAAAGGAGGAAAATCAGTGGCGCAACAGAGAGGGATAACCACCCTTTACGGAAAATCCCACTCACTGTTTTGCCTCATTTCAGGGATAACCTTTTCCTATTTGCGGTAGATTCCTTGGCTTAATAGCTAAATCATCGGCATATCTGAGAAGACCCTTGAAATCCCCCAAAATAATCAGGAACTCGAGTCTCGACCAAAATGAACACTAAAATGAACTTTTTCATGTTCTCCCTACATCCAAAACTGACAAGAAACTGTAAATATTTCCAAGTCTTGAAAACTAATAATACATATATATATATATATATATATATGTTAGTTTCCCTTCTTCTAACCAACTAAATAATGAACAACAGGTGGATCTGATCCGCATAAACTTGAAATAACACAAAGTTGAAAAAGAAAACCCATAAAATTTCGCCAAAAAAAGTCCTCAATCTTCTACTGCTTGTCGGTAGAGTGGAAACTCCAAGAAACAGACAACAGAGATGAGGAAAGTTTGTTCAAACTCCACAGCAAAACCCCTAGATTTTGTTTACAGTAGAAAAGAGGGATGAAATTAAAATGGAGTTTTGATTTGTTTTGGTTTTCTCTCAGCTTCGTACGGACAAAGAAAGAAAGGAAGAGAAGCGAGTGTGTGTGGCGTTCGTGAAACCAGAGGAGGAAAGAACGAAATAGGAAAACTCACTCTTAACTGTGCAATCTTATCCTGTAGACAACAACGTGCAACTCGAACATAAGACTAATGAGAAGCACAGAATTAGAGTCAAATGTAAAAGCAAAATACTGTGCAAATGGGAGATATATGCAAACACTGACAGGAATTCTGGTGACTTTATTGTAAAGAAGTACCACACATTTCATCGCAGCCCAACTAAAACCAAGAACAATTTATGCACTTCTGTGTACGTTGCACATAAATTTCAAGATAGGATTGTATCTCAACCTAACATAAAACATTGGGAGATTCAGGAATTGGTAAGGAATCAGTTGGGTTTGTATGTACGGAGGAGGACTGTTTGTTATAGAGCCAAGTGCAGGGTAATGAGTCATTTAATGGTTGATTGGAATCTGGAATTCCCTAGATTATGTGACTATTCTGACATTATTAAGAAGACAAATCCTGGAAGTTCTTGTTGGGTTAGGACAGACACAGTTACCGTCTATGTTCCACGGTACATGCATAATCTGATTGCTCACTCTATTATCAAATTCCAACTATAATAAAACGTCTTAAAGTTGTTAGAAAAATGTTAAATATAGCAACATCAAAATATACAAAAATGGCACCTCTTCCACTAAATAATACTAGTAAGTAATATGGATGTATTTAACCAACTGACCTGACTTAAGACAAGCATACAGTTCAAGAAAAATTGCAGCACAAAGACACCGCTAAAACAGTACAGATATACCAGGTTGCAGAAATATCACCAACTTATTGTTTCACAAGCACTTTCTTGAGGTCCATTCTCAGGTGTAAACGATGAAGTTTGAAGCAAAAATATAAAGTAAGATTCTCAGAGAGTATCAACAACAACAACTAAAGAACCTCACCTTTTGCGCTTTGGTGTGATACTTCTTTTTAATATAGTAGCAGGAACAATCTTCTCCAAAACTGCCTTCAGCCGAATTAGGTTTGTCGCATCTTCATCACATAATTCAGCCGATAGATCTTCTTCAAAGAGCATAGACAGGGTACTTCTCAATCCTATAAAGAAATAATTTTCTCGTGAATATTTTCTTCAAACACGGAACAAACTAAGGGATCCATGATACTCTGACCCTACTTAAGTTTTCCTATGATAAAATAGGAATATATCTGTCAAATCAATAAAAATACACATTGCCTATAAAGGAAAGTTGTAGAAAATAATAGTCTATCCAAACTACAGACTAAAAACCACAGGGAAAAAGGGGACAAATTCAGAAATTATACAGTAACTTATAACGTCTTTCAAACAAAGTTAAGCCACTAAAAGACTAGGCTCACTGAAAGGTGTAGGGAGATACTACTCTAACCAAAACTACATATTAATTTCATGTTGCGATGTAATGTCCACTCTATTGAGCAGAAAACTCATTCGCAAGAGCATATCCTCATGTTCATAGAAATAATTGAAGACTATGACAGACTTAAACTAGGATATCGAATTTAGGATGAAAAGGGTGTGTGCTTTGTATTGGTGGGAAAACTTATGACATCCCGCATCATGTGTTCCTCATTTTTTAAGGTACGTTATATCTCTATGGTAGTATCACCAAGAACATTTACAACCACAACTAGCATTTTAAAACATAAGTGGAAGTAGCAGAGTAGTTCTGGTAATTTGGAACACACTAATTGATGAATCACAAGAAGTGTGACAAATATAGATCTTTCTATTAAATAAAATAAGAAGTATTACCTGTATGACAGTAATCCACCAAACTTTGTCATTTCACTGCCTAAAACAATATCTAGTTCCCTAGGAAGTGGTTCAAGTTTTTCCCATCTGATCCATTGAGGGGATACCAGACACTTCAGGTCCATAGGATTTTCTCAATTCCATATGCATGAAAATAAGGGCATCCATGATCAGTTTCCCAAGACTGGAAGCTACTGCCGTTGCATATTTCTGATGAGTATACCAAAGCTTCTAACTCCGTGGATGATGCAAGGGATGCTATCCAGAACAGCCAACACTGTTCTGAAAAAATAACACAACCTAGACCAAGAAAAACAACAAACTCAATTAACCAAAAGACAACATAGAAGGCACTAACAGGACATAAGGGAACCCAGAAGTTTGGAATAATGCTTACCCTACATGCAAGTTGACTTGCACGAAGACCTTCCGGAGATTTAGTAGTCAAGAAGGACTCAAATAGATTAAACGATGCACTGCGCTTGGTGATAAGGAAGATGAAGATTGTTCCAGGACTGTTCCAGAGTTTAAGATAGAGTGTAGCCTGTAAACATGCAGATGCATGTTAAGAAGCAGAAATCCAATAACCTAAACAGTAAGCCAAAGAAGTTGAGTATTGGCAAAACTACAGAAAAAAGAGAATTTTTCAAACTACAGTATACCCACCTTCTCATCAATACTTCCGAAGTTCTCCAAAGTCTCCGCATGATCTTTTTTTTTTCATAACCGAGAAATCCGTTTGTGGCCCGTCCTTTAAACCACTCATAGCCTTCTAAACTCGGTGGATAATGAGACCTGCCCCTCTACCCTTCTGCACTTAAATACCGGGCTTCGCATTGTATGGTGTGGGGATTGAACCTGTGACCTAAGCCACAAATCCTCCACCTTTTTCGACTAGAGCTAAGCCTTAGGGGGAATTTCTGCAAGATCATTATGCAAGCTTTCGATGGAAATTTGCCTTGAGAATTGAAGATCATCATCCAACCTTTTCAGGTTTACAAGCAGTGAATATTCAGCATCACCATCCTGCAACAACAAAAATTGCACATTTAACAAAAACGCATTAATAAAACACACAGTCCCCTTCAATTGGTTAAGGGCACATACAACATCACCTCTACCAATGTATGCTATGATAAGGAAAAACAGAAGTCAATCACGCCATGGCTGCAAACACCGGTTGCATGCAATAGACAGAAGCACCAATAACAAGCCATACCGTGTCGCCACACCAAGATACGTACTGGATAATCTTAATTCCCAAATTGATTAGCACAGAAATAGAAATATCATCATCACTGTTTCTTTATGTACATTTCAACAACAGTCAGCAACGTAAAACAAAAACACAGAAGAAACACACAGATCTCAGAGTATACATGTTAAATCCATTTTGGTTTTTACAGTGTTTGCTATTTAATAAACAGGGGCCGTTGGTTTTTTTATAATGGAGGAAAATCAGTGGCGCAATAGAGAGGGGCAACCACTCTTTACAGAAAACCCCACTCACTGTTTTGCCTCATTTCAGGGGTAACCTTTTCCCATTTGCGGTAAATTCCTTAGCTTGACAGCTAAATCATCGGCATATCTGAGAAGACCCTAGAAATCCCGCAAAATAAGCGGGAACTCGAGTCTCGACTAAAGTGAACACTAAAATGAACTTTTTCATGTTCTCACTACATCCAAAACTGACAAGAAACTGTAAATATTTCCAACTCTTCAAATCTAATAACGCATATATATATGTTAGTTTCCCTTCTTCTAACCATATAAATAATTAAGAACACGTGGATCTGATCCGCATAAACTTCGAATAATACAAAACCTATAAAATTTCAACAAAAAAAGGTCCGCATTCTTCTACTGCTTGTCGGTCCAGAGGTAACTACAAGAAACAGACAACAGAGATGAGGAAAGTTTGTTCAAACTCCACAACAGAAACCCTAGAATTTGTTTACTGTGGAAAAGAGGGATAAAATTAAAATGGAGGTCTGATTTGTTTTGGTTTTCTCTCAGCTTAGTACGGACAAAGAAAGAAAGGAAGAGAAATGATTGTGTGTGTGGTGGTCGTGAAACCACAGGAGAAATAGGAAAAATTACTCTTAGCTGTGCAATCTTATGCTGTAGACAACAAAGTGCAACTCGAACTTAAGTCTAATGAGAAGTACAAAATTAGAGTCAAATGTAAAAGCAAAATACTATGAAAATGGGAGATATATGCAAGCACTGACAGGAATTCTGGTGACTTTATTGTGAAGAAGTACCACCCATTTCATCGCTGCCCTACTAAAAACAAGAACAAGTTACGCACGTTTGTGTACGTTGCACATAAATTTCAAGATAGGATTGTATCTCAACCTAACATAATACTTTGGGAGATTCAGGAATTGGTAAGGGATCAGTTGGGTTTGTATGTAGGGAGGAGGACTGTTTATTATAAGAGCCAAGTGCAGGATAATGAGTCAGTTCATGATTGATTGGAATCTGGAATTCTCTAGATTAAGTGACTATGCTGACATTATTAAGAAGACAAATCCTGGAAGTTCTTGTTGGGTTAGGACAGACACAGTTACCGTCTAAGTTCCATGGTAAATGGATAATCTGACCGCTCACTCTACTATCAAACTCCAACTATAATAAAACGTCTTAATGTTGTTTGAAAAATGTAAAAGATGGTAACATGAAATTATACAAAAATGGCATCTATTCAACTAAATAATACTAGTAAGTAATCTGGATGTATTTGACCAACTGACCTGATTTAAGACAAGCATACAGTTCAAGAAAAATTGGAGCACAAAGACACCGCTAAAACAGTACAGATATACCAGGTTGCATAAATATCACCAACTTGTTGTTTCACAAGAACTTTCTTGGAGTCCATTCTCAGGTGTAAACGACGAAGTTTGAAGCAAAAATATAACATTTAGTAAGAGTGTCAGAGAGTATCAACAACAACAACTAAAGAACCTCACCTTTTGTGCTTTGGTGTGATATTTCTTTTTATTATCACTAGCAGGAACAATCTTCTCCAAAACTGCCTTCCTAGTTGACGCAAAACTAGCCGAATTAGGTTTGTTGCATCTTCATCACATAATTCAGCCGATAGCTATTCTTCCAAAAGCATAGACAGGATACTTCTCAATCCTGTAAAGACAAAATTTTCAAGTGAATATTTTCTTCAAACACGAAACAAACGCAGGGATCCATGATATTCTGAACCTTCTAAAGTTTTACTATGAAAAAATAGGAATATAGCTGTCAAATCAATAAAAATAGAAAATGCCTAAACAGGCAAGTTGTAGAAAATAACAGTCTAACAAAACAACAGACTAAAAACCACAGGGAAATACGGGACAAATTCAGAGTTTATACAGTAACTTATAACGTCTTACAAACAAAGTTGAGCCACTAAAAGACTAGGCTCACAGAAAGTTGTAGGGTGACACTACTCTAACCAAAATTACATACTATTTTCATGTTGCGATGTAATGTCCACTCTATTGAGTAGACAACTCATTTGCAAGAGCATATCCTCATGCACATAGAAATGATTCAAGACAATGACAGACTTAAACTAGAATATCGAATTTAGAATGAAAAGGGCGTGTACTTGCATTAGCGGGAAAAATTATGACATCCCTGCATCATGTGTTCCTCATTTTTTAAGGTATGTTATTTCTCTGTGTTTGTATCACCAAGAATATTTACATCTAACCACAACTAGCATTTTAAAACATAAATGGAAGTAGTAGAGTAGTTCTGGTGAGTTGAAACACACTAATTGATGAATCACAAGTAGTGTGACAAAAATAGATCATATATTAAATGAAATAAGATGTATAACCTGTATGACAGCCATCCACCAAGCTCTGTCATTTCACTGCCTAAAACAATATCTAGTTCGCTAAGAAGTGGTTCAAGTTTTTCCCATCTGATCCATTGAGGGGATACCAGACACTTCAGGTCCATAGGATTTACTCAATTCCATATGCATGGAAATAAGGGCATCCTTGATCAATTTTCCAAGACTGGAAGCTACTGCCTTTGCATATTTCCGATGATTATACCAAAGCTTCTAGCTCCGTGGATGACGCAAGGGATACTATCCTGAACAGGCACCACTGTTCTGAAAAAATAACATAACCTAGACCAAGAAAAACAACAAACTCAATTAACCAAAAGAGAACATAGAAGGCACTAACAGGAGATAAGTGAACCTCGAAGTTTGGAATAATGCTTACCCTACATGCAAGTTGACTTGCATGAAGACCTTCCGGAGATTTAGTAGTCAGGAAGGACTCAAGTAGATCAAACAATGCACTGCGCTTGGAGATAAGGAAGATGAAGATTGTTCCAGGACTGTTCCAGAGTTTAAGATAGAGTGTAGCCTTCAAACATGCAGATGCATGTTAAGAAGCAGAAATCCAATAACCTAATAAGTAAGCCAAAGAAGTTGAGTATTGGCAAAACTACAAAGAAAAAAAAGAATTTTTCAAACTACAGTATACCCACCTTCTCATCAATACTTCTGAAGTTCTCCAAAATCTCTGCAAGAACTTTTTTATTTAATAACCGAGAAATTCGTTTGTGACCCGCCCTTTGGACCAATCAAAGCCTTCTAAACTTGGTGGATAATGGTACCCGCCCGTCTACCCTTCTCCACTTTAACACCGGGCTTCGCTTTGCATGGTGTGGGGATTGAACCTATGACCTAAGCCACAAATCCTCCACCTTTTTCCACTAGAGCTAAGCCTTGGGGGGAGTTTCTGCAAGATCATTATGGAAACTTTCGATGGAAATTTCCCTTGACAATTGAAGATCATCATCCAACCTTTTCAAGTTTACAAGCAGTGAATATTCAGCATCACTATCCTGCAACAACAAAAATTGCACATTTAACAAAAACGCATCAATAAAACACACAGTGCCCCTACAATTTGTTAAGGGCACATACAGCATCACCTCTACAGATGTATGCTATGATAAAGAAAAACAGAAGTCAATCACGCCATGGCTGCAAACACCGGTTGCATGCAAGAGACAGAAGCAGCAATAACAAGCCATACCGGGTCGCCACACCAAGATACGTATTGGATAATATCAATGCACAAATTGATTACTCCAGAAATAGAAAAATCATCATCACTATTTCTTTATGTACATAACATAAACAGTCAACAACGTAAAACAAACACACAGAAGAAACACAAAGATCTCAGAGTATTCATGTTACATCCATTTGGGTTTATACAGTGTTTGCTTTTTCATAAACAAGGGCTGTTGGTTTTTTATAATGGAAGAAAATCAGTGGTGCAACAGAGAGGGGTAACCACCCTTTACGGAAAATCCCACTCACTGTTTTACCTCATTTCAAGGATAACCTTTTCCCATTTGCAGTAAATTCCTTGGCTTGACAGCTAAATCACCGGCATACCTGAGAAGACCCTAGAAATCCCCCAAAATAAGCAGGAACTCGAGTCTCGACTAAAATGAACTTTTTCATGTTCTCCCTACATCTGAAACTGACAAGAAACTGTAAATATTTCCAAGTCTTGAAATCTAATAATACATATAGATATATTAGTTTACCTTCTTCTAACCAACTAAATAATGAACAACAGGTGGATCTGATCCGCATAAACTTGAAATAACACAAAGTTGAAAAAGAAAACCCATAAAATTTTAACAAAAAAAGTCCTCAATATAATACTGCTTGTCGGTACAGAGGTAACTCCAAGAAACAGACAACAGAGATGAGGAAAGTTTGTTCAAACTCCACAGCAGAAACCCTAGATTTTGTTTACTGTGGAAAAGAGAGATGAAATTAAAATGGAGGTTTGATTTGTTTTGGTTTTCTCTCAGCTTAGTACGGACAAAGAAAGAAAGGAAGAGAAATGAGTGTGTGTGTGGTGGTCGTGAAACCAGAGGAGGAAAAGGAGAAATAGGAAAAATTACTCTTAGCTGTGCAATCTTATGTAGTAGACAACAAAGTGCAACTCGAACTTAAGTCTAATGAGAAGTACAGAATTAGAGTCAAATGTAAAAGCAAAATACTATGAAAATGGGAGATATATGCAAGCACTGACAGGAATTCTGGTGACTTTATTGTGAAGAAGTACCACCCATTTCATCGCTGCCCTACTAAAAACAAGAACAAGTTATGCACTTCTGTGTATGTTGCACATAAATTTAAAGATAGGATTGTATCTCAACCTAACATAAAACTTTGGGAGATTGAGGAATCGGTAAGGGATCAGTTAGGTTTGTATGAAGGGAGGAGGACTGTTTGTTATAGAGCCAAGTACAGGGTAATGAGTCATTTCATGGTTGATTGGAATCTGGAATTCCCTAGATTATGTGACTATGCTGACATTATTAATAAGACAAATCCTGGAAGTTCTTGGTGGGTTAGGACAGACACAGTTACCGTCTAAGTTCCATGGTAAATGGATAATCTGACCGCTCACTATATTATCAAACTCCAACTATAATAAAACGTCTTAATGTTGTAAGAAAAATGTTAAAGATGGTAACATGAAAATATACAAAAATGGCATCTCTTCAGCTAAATAATACTAGTAAGTAATCTGAATGTATTTGACCAACCGACCTGATTTAAGTCAAGCATACAGTTCAAGAAAAATTGGAGCACAAAGACACCACTAAATTAGTACAGATATACCAAGTTGCTGAAATATCACCAACTTATTGTTTCACAAGCACTTTCTTGAGGTCCATTCTCAGGTGTAAACGATGAAGTTTGAAGCAAAAATATAACATTTAGTAAGAGTCTCAGAGAGTATGAACAACAAGAACTAAAGAACCTCACCTTTTGTGCTTTGGGATGACATTTCTTTTTATTATCACTAGCAGGAACAATCTTCTCCAAAACTGCCTTCAGCCGAATTAGGTTTGTTGCATCTTCATCACATAATTCAGCCAATAGCTCTTCTTCCAAGAGCATAGATAGGATACTTCTCAATCCTGTAAAGACATAACTTTCTAGTGAATATTTTCTTCAAACACGGAACAAACTCAGGGATCCATGATACTCTAACCCTACATAAGTTTTCCTATGATAAAATTGGAATACACCTGTCAAATCAATAAAAATAGACAATGCCTTTAAAGGAAGGTTGTAGACAATAATAGTGTAACCAAACTACAGACTAAAAACCACAGGGAAAAATGGGACAAATTCAGAAATTATACAGTAACTTATAACTTCTTTCAAACAAAGTTAAGCCCACTAAAATACTAGGCTCACTGAAAGGTGTAGGGAGATACTACTCTAACCAAAACTACATATTATTTTCATGTTGCAATGTAATGTCCACTCTATTGAGCAGACAATTCATTTGCAAGAGCATATCCTCAAGTTCATAGAAATAATTGAAGACTATGACAGACTTAAACTAGCATATCGAATTTAGGATGAAAAGGGTGTGTGCCTTGTATTGGTGGGAAAAATAATGACATCCCGCATCATGTGTTTCTCATTTTTTAAGGTACGTTATTTCTCTATGGTAGTATCACCTAGAACATTTACAACCACAACTAGCATTTTAAAACATAAGTGGAAGTAGCAGAGTAGTTCTGGTAATTTGGAACACACTAATTAATGAATCACAAGAAGTGTGACAACTATAGATCTTTCTATTAAACGAAATAAGATGTATTACCTGTATGACAGCCATCCACCAAGCTTTGTCATTTCACTACCTAAAACAATATCTAGTTCCCTAGGAAGTGGTTCAAGTTTTTCCCATCTGATCCATTGAAGGAATACCAGACACTTCAGGTCCATAGGATTTTCTCAATTCCATATGCATGGAAATAAGGGCATCCATGATCAGTTGCCCAAGACTGGAAGTTACTGCCGTTGCATATTTCTGATGAGTATACCAAAGCTTCTAGCACCGTGGATGATGCAAGGGATGCTATCCTAAACAGCCACCGCTGTTCAGAAAAAATAACACAACCTAGACCAAGAAAAACAACAAACTCAATTAACCAAAAGACAACATAGAAGGCACTAACAGGAGATAAGTGAACTTAGAAGTTTGGAATAATGCTTACCCTACATGCAAGTAGACTTGCATGAAGATCTTTCGGAGATTTAGTAGTAAGGAAGGACTCAAGTAGATCAAACAATGCTCTGCTCTTGGGGATAAGGAAGATGAAGATTGTTCCAGGACTGTTCCAGAGTTTAAGATAGAGTGTAGCCTGCAAACATGCAGATGCATGTTAAGAAGCAGAAATCCAATAATCTAAACAGTAAGCCAAAGAAGTTGAGTATTGGCAAAACTACAAAAAAAAAGAATTTTTCAAACTACAGTATACCCACCTTCTCATCAATACTTCTGAAGTTCTCCAAAGTCTCTGCAAGTTCTTTTTTTTTCATAACCGAGAAATCCGTTTGGGACCCGCCCTTTGGACCACTCATATCCTTCTATACTCGGTGGATAATGGGACAAGCCCATCTACCCTTCTCCACTTAAATACCAGGCTTCGCTTTGCATGGTTTGGGGATTGAACCTGTGACCTAAGCCACAAATCCTCCACCTTTTTCCACTAGAGCTAAGCCTTGGTGGGAGTTTCTGCAGGACAATTATGCAACCTTTCGATGGAAATTTCCCTTGACAATTGAAGATCATCATCCAACCTTTTCAAGTTTACAAGCAGTGAATATTCAGCATCACCATCCTGCAACAACAAAAATTGCACATTTAACAAAAAACGCATCAATAAAACACACAGTCCCCTTCAATTTGCTAAGGGCACATACAGCATCACCTCTACAGATGTATGCTGTGATAAGGAAAAACAGAAGTACATCACGCCATGGCTGCAAACACCGGTTGCAAGCAAGAGGCAGAAGCAGCAATAACAAGTCGCCACTCCAAGATAGGAATTGGATAATCGGATTTCCCAAATTGATTAGCCCAGAAATAGAAAAATCATCATCACTTTTTCTTTATGTACATTTTCATCAACAGTCAACACCGTAAAATAAACGCACAGAAGAAACACAAAGATCTCAGAGTATACATGTTTAATCCATTTTGGTTTTTACAGTGTTTGCTTTTTCATAAACAAGGGCTGTTGGTTTTTATAATTGAGGAAAATCAGTGGCGCAACAGAGAGGGTCAATCACCCTTTACAAAAAATCCCACACACTGTTTTGCCTCATTTCAGGGGTAAACTTCACCCATTTGGGGTAAATTCCTTGGCTTGAAAGCTAAATCATCGGCATATCTGAGAAGACCCTAGAAATCCCCGAAAATAAGCAGGAACTCGAGTGTCGACTAAAATGAACTTTTTCATGTTCTCCCTACATCCAAAACAGACAAGAAACTCTAAATATTTCCAAGTCTTGAAATCTAATAACGCATATATAGTCTAACCAATCTACAGGATAAAAACCACAGCGAAATACGGGACAAATTCATATATTATACAATAACTTATGACATCTTTCAAACAAAGTTAAGCCACTAAAAGACTAGGCTCACTGAAAGTTGTAGGGAGATACTACTCTAACCAAAACTACATATTATTTTCATGTTGCGATGTAATGTCCACTCTATTGAGCAGACAACTCATTTGCAAAAGTAATTCCTCATGTTCATAGAAATAATTGAAGACAATGACAGACTTAAACTAGGATATCTAATTTAGGATGAAAAGGGTGTGTGCTTTGTATTGGTGGAAAAAATTATGACATCCCTGCATCATGTGTTCCTCATTTTTTAAGGTACGTTATTTCTCTGTGGTCATATCACCTAGAACATTTACAACCACAACTAGCATTTTAAAACATAAGTGGAAGTAGCAGAGTAGTTCTGGTAAGTTGAAACACACTAATTGATGAATCACAAGAAGTGTGACAAAAATAGATCTTTCTATTAAATGAAATAAGATGTATTACCAGTATGACAGCCATCCACCAAGCTCTGTCATTTCACTGCCTAAAACAATATCTAGTGCTCTAGGAAGTAGTTCAAGTTTTTCCCATCTGATCCATTGATGGGATACCATACTCTTCAGGTCCATAAGATTTTCTCAATTCAATATGCATGGAAATAAGGGCATCCACGATAGTTTCCCAAGACTGGAAGCTGCTGCCGTTGTATATATATGAAGAGTACACCAAAGCTTTTAGCTCCGTGGATGATGCAAGGGTTGCTTTCCTGAACAGCCACCACTGTTCTGAAAAAATAACACAACCTAGACCAAGTAAAACAACAAACTCAATTAACCAAAAGAGAACATAGAAGGCACTAACAGGAGACAAGTGAACCTAGAAGTTTGTAATAATGCTTACCCTACATGCAAGTTGACTTGCACGTACACCCCTTCCAGAGATTTAGCAGTCAGGAAGGACTCAAGTAGATCAAACAATGCACTGCGCTTGGAGAAAAGGAAAAAGAAGATTGTTCCAGGACTGTTCCAGAGTTTAAGATAGAGTGTAGCCCATAAACATGGAGACTCTTGTAAAGAAGCAGAAATCCAAAAACCTAAACAGTAAGCTAAAGAAGTTGAGTATTGAGAAAACTACAGAAAAAAAAGAATTTTTCACACTACAGTATACCCACCTTCTCATCAATACTTCTGAAGTTGTCCAAAGTCTCTGCAAGATCTTTTTTTATTTATAACCGAGAAATCCGTTTGTGACCCGCCCTTTGGACCAATCATAGCCTTCTAAACTCGGTGGATGATGGGACCCGCCCTTCTACCCTTCTCCACTTAAATATCGGGCTTCGCTTTGCATGGTGTGGGGATTGAACCTGTGACCTAAGCCACAAATCCTCCACCTTTTTCCATTAGAGCTATGCCTTGGGGGGAGGTTCTGCAAGATCATTATGCAAGCTTTCGATGGAACTTTGCCTTGGCAATTGAAGATCGTTATCCAACCTTTTCAAGTTTACAAGGAGTGAATATTCCGCATAACCATCCTGCAACAACAAAAATTGCAGATTTAACAAAAACGAATCAATAAAACACACAGTCCCCTTCAATTTGTTAAGGGCACATACAGCAACACTTCTACAGATGTATGCTATGATAAGGAAAAACAGAAGTCAATCCCGCCATGCCTGCAAACACCGGTTGCATGCAAGAGACAGAAGCAGCAATAACAAGCCATACCGGGTCGCCACACCAAGATACGTATTGGATAATATCAATGCACAAATTGATTACCCCAGAAATAGAAAAATCATTATCACTGTTTCTTTATGAACATTTCATCAACAGTCAACAACGTAAAACAAACACACAGAATAATCACAAAGATCCCAAAGTATACATGTTAAATCCATTTTGGTTTTTACAGTGTTTGCTTTTTCATAAACAAGGGCTGTTGGTTTTTTATATTGGAGGAAAATCAGTGGCGCAACAGAGAGGGGTAACAATCCTTTACAGAAAATCCCACTCACAGTTTTGCCTCATTTCAGGGATAACCTCCCATTTGGGGTAAATTCTTGACAGCTAAATCATCAGAATATCTGAGAAGACCCTAGAAATCCACCAAAATAAGCAGGAACTCGATTCTCGACTAAAATGAACACTAAAATGAAATTTTTCATATTCTCTCTACATCCAAAACTGACAAGAAACTGTAAATATTTTCAAGTCTTGAAATCTAATAACACACACATATATATGTTAGTTTCCCTTGTTCTAACCATCTAAATAATGAACAACACGTGGATCTGATCCGCATAAACTTGGAATAACACAAAGTTGAAAAAGAAAATACATAAAATTTTGACAAAAAAAGTCCTCAATCTTCTACTGCTTGTCGGTCCAGAGGTAACTCCAAGAAACAGACCACAGATATGAGAAAAGTTTGTTCAAACTCCACAGCAGAAACCCTAGATTTTGTTTAAAGTGGAAAAGAGGGATGAAATTAAAATGGAGGTTTGATTTGTTTTGGTTTTCTCTCAGCTTCGTACGGACAAAGAAAAAAAGGAAGAGAAGTGAGTGTGTGTGGTGTTCGTGAGACCAGAGGAGAAAAGGGAGAAATAGGAAAACTCACTCTTAGCTGTGCAATCTTATGCTGTAGACAACAAAATGCAACTCGAACTTAAGCCTAATGAGAAGCACAGAAATAGAGTTAAACGTAAAAGCAAAATACTGTGCAAACGGGAGATATATGCAAGCACTGACAGGAATTCTGGTAACTTTATTGTGAAGAAGTACCACGCATTTCATAGCTGCACATCTAAAAACAAGAACAAGTTATGCACATCTGTGTACGTTGCACATAAATTTCAAGATAGGATTGTATCTCAACCTAACATAAAACTTTGGGAGATTCAGGAATTGGTAAGGGATCAATTGGGTTTGTATGAAGGGAGGAGGACTGTTTGATATAGAGCCAAGTGCAGGGTAATGAGTCAATTCATGGATGATTGGAATCTGGAATTCCCTAGATTATGTGACTATGCTGACATTATTAAGAAGACAAATCCTGGAAGTTCTTGTTGGGTTAGGACAGACACAGTTACCGTCTATGTTCCATGGTACATGGATAATCTGATTGCTCACTCTATTATCAAATTCCAACTATAATAAAACGTCTTAATGTTGTTAGAAAAATGTTAAATATGGCAACATGAAAATATACAAAAATGGCACCTCTTCCACTAAATAATACTAGTAAGTAATATGGATGTATTTGACCAACTGACCTGACTTAAGACAAGCATACAGTTCAAGAAAAATTGCAGCACAAAGACACCGCTAAAACAGTACAGATATACCAGGTTGAAGAAATATCACCAACTTATTGTTTCACAAGCACTTTCTTGAGGTCCATTCTCAGGTGTAAACGATGAAGTTTGAAGCAAAAATATAACATTTAGCAAGAGTCTCAGAGAGTATCAACAACAACAACTAAAGAACCTCACCTTTTGTGCTTTGGTGTGATATTTCTTTTTATTATCACTAGCAGGAACAATCTTCTCCAAAACTGCCTTCCTAGTTGACGCAAAAAGTAGGCGAATTAGGTTTGTTGCATCTTCATCACATAATTCAGCCGATAGCTCTTCTTCCAAAAGCATAGACAATCCTTCTCAATCCTGTAAAGACATAATTTTCTAGTGAATATTTTCTTCAAACACGGAACAAACTCAGCGTTCCATGATATTCTGACCCTTCTTAAGTTTTCTTATGATAAAATAGGAATATAGCTGTCAAATCAATAAAAATAGAAAATGCCTAAAAAGGCAAGTGGTAGAAAATAATAGTCTAACCAAACAACAGAGTAAAAACCACAGGGAAATACGGGACAAATTCAGAAATTATACAGTAACTTATAACGTCTTTCAAACAAAGTTGAGCCACTAAAAGACTAGGCTCACTGAAAGTTGTAGGGAGATACTACTCTAACCAAAACTACATATTATTTTCATGTTGCGATGTAATGTCCACTCTATTGAGCAGACAACTCATTTGCAAGAGCATATCCTCATGTTCATAGAAATAATTGAAGACTGTGACAGACTTAAACTAGGATATCGAATATAGGATGAAAAGGGTGTGTGCTTTTCTATTGGTGGGAAAAATTATGACATCCCTGCATCATGTGTTCCTCATTTTTTAAAATATGTTATTTCTCTGTGGTTGTATCACCTAGAACATTTACAACCACAACTAGCATTTTAAAACATAAGTGGAAGTAGCAGAGTAGTTCTGGTAAGCTGGAACACACTAATTGATGAATCACAAGAAGTGTGACAAATATAGATCTTTCTATCAATTGAAATAAGAAGTTTTACCTGTATGACAGCCATACACCAAGTTTTGTCATTTCACTGCCTAAAACAATATCTAGTTCCCTAGGAAGTAGTTCAAGATTTTCCCATCTGATCCATTGAGGGGATACCAGACACTTCAGGTCCATAGGATTTTCTCAATTCCATATGCATGAAAATAAGGGCATACATGATCAGTTTCCCAAGACTGGAAGCTACTGCCGTTGCATATTTCTGATGAGTATACCAAAGCTTCTAGCCCCGTGGATGATGCAAGGGATGCTTTCCTGAACAGCCACCACCGTTCTGAAAAAATAACACAACCTAGACCAAGAAAAACAACAAACTCAATTAACCAAAAGAGAACATAGAAGGCACTAACAGTAGATAAGTGAACCTAGAAGTTTGGAATAATGCTTACCCTACATGCAAGTTGACTTGCACAAAGACCTTCCGGAGATTTAATAGTCAAGAAGGACTCAAGTAGATCAAACAATGCACTGCACTTAGAGATAACGAAGATGAAGATTGTTCCAGGACTGTTCCAGAATTTAAGATAGAGTGTAGCCTGCAAACATGAAGATGCATGTTAAGAAGCAGAAATCCAATAACCTAAACAGTAGGCCAAAGAAGTTGAGTATTGGCAAAACTACAGAAAAAAAAAAATCTCAAACTACAGTATACCCGCCTTCTCATCAATACTTCTGAAGTTCTCGTAAGTCTCTGCAAGATCTTATTTTTTTTATAACTGAGAAATCCGTTTGTGACCCGCACTTTGGACCAATCATAGCCTTCTAAACTCGGTGGATAATGGGACCCACCCCTCTACCCTTCTCCACTTAAATACCGGGCTTCGCTTTGCATGGTGTGGGGCATTAACCTGTGACCTAAGCCACAAATTCTCCACCTTTTTCCACTAGAGCTAAGCCTTGGAGGGAGTTTCTGCAAGATCATTATGCAAGCTTTCGATGGAAATTTGCCTTGACAATTGAAGATCATCATCCAACCTTTTCAAGTTCTCCCTACATCCAAAACTGACAAGAAACTGTAAATATTTCCAAGTCTTGAAATCTAATAACACATATATAGTCTAACCAAACTACAGACTAAAAACCACAGGGAAATACGGGACAAATTCAGAAATTATACAGTAACTTATAACGTCTTCCAAACAAAGTTGAGACACTAAAAGACTAGGCTCACTGAAAGTTGTAGGGAGATACTACTCTAACCAAAACTACATATTATTTTCATGTTGCAATGTAATGTCCACTCTATTGAGCAGACAACTCATTTGCAAGAGCATATCCTCATGTTCATAGAAATAATTGAAGACTATGACAGACTTAAACTAGGAAATCGAATTTAGGATGAAAAGGGTGTGTGCTTGTATTGGTGGGAAAAATTATGACATCCCTGCATCATGTGTTCCTCATTTTTTAAGGTACGTTATTTCTCTGTAGTTGTATCACCTAGAACATTTACATCTAAGCACAACTAGCATTTTAAAACATAAGTGGAAGTAGCAGAGTAGTTCTGGTAAGTTGGAACACACTAATTGATGAATCACAAGAAGTGTGACAAAAATAGATCTTTCTATTAAATGAAATAAGAAGTATTACCTGTATGACAGCCATCCACCAAGCTCTGTTATTTCACTGCCTAAAACAATATCTAGCGCCCTAGTTTTTCCCATCTGATCCATTGAGGGATACCAGACACTTCAGGTCCATAGGATTTTCTCAATTCCATATGCATGGAAATAAGGGCAGCCATGATCAGTTTCACAAGACTGGAAGCTGCTGCCGTTGCATATATCTGATGAGTATACCAAAGCTTCTAGCTCCGTGGATGATGCAAGGGATGCTTTCCTGAACAGCCACCACTGTTCTGAATAAATAACATAACCTAGACCAAGAAAAACAATTCAATTAACCAAAAGAGAACATAGAAGGCACTAACAGGAGATAAGTGAACATAGAAGTTTGGAATAATGCTTACCCTACAGCAAGTTGACTTGCACGAAGACCTTCTGGAGATTTAGTAGTCAGGAAGGATTCAAGTAGATCAAGCAATGCACTGCGTTTGGAGATAAGGAAGATGAAGATTGTTCCAGGACTTTTCCAGAGTCTAAGATAGAGTGTAGCCTGCAAACATGTAGATGCATGTTAAGAAGAAGAAATCCAATAACCTAAATAGTAAGCCAAATAAATTGAGTATTGGCAAAACTACCCGAAAAAAAAAGAAATTTTCAATCTACAGTATACCCACCTTGTCATCAATACTTCTAAAGTTCTCGAAAGTCTCTGCAAGAAATCCAATAACCCAAATTGATTAGCCAAGAAATAGAAAAATCATCATCACTGTTTCTTTATGTACATTTCATCAACAGTCAACAACGTAAAACAAACACCGTAAAACAAACACACAGAAGAAACATAAAGATCTCAGAGTATACATGTTAAATCCATTTTGGTTTTTACAGTGTTTGCTTTTTCATAAACAAGGGTTGTTGGTTTTATATAATGGAGGAAAATCAGTGGTGCAACAGAGAGGGGCAACCACCCTTTACAGAAAATCCCTCTCACAGTTTTGCCTCATTTCAGGGGTAACCTTTTCCCATTTTGGCTAAATTCCTTGGCTCGACGGCTAAATCATCGGCATATCTGAGAAGACTCTAGAAATCCCCCAAAATAAGCAGGAACTCGACTAAAATGAATACTAAAATGAACTTTTTCATGTTCTCCCTTCATCCAAAACTGACAAGAAACTGTAAATATTTCCAAGTCTTGAAATCTAATAACACACACACACACACACACACATATATATATGTTAGTTTCCCTTTTTCTAACCATTTAAATAATGAAGAACATGTGGATCTGATCCACATAAACTTGGAATAATACAAAGTTGAAAAAGAAAACCAATAAAGTTTCGACAAAAAAAGTCCTCAATCTTCTACTACTCGTCGGTCTTGAGGTAACTCCAAGAAACAGACAACAGAGATGAGGAAAGACCGAAGGGTAAATTTTGAAAATGCTCTCACGCACGAACTCCAAGATAGAAAGTTAGAAGTCCCTTCCGGGCTTCTGATTCTACTCCGGCGGTGTACACCGTCGGAGATATCTTTCTCCTTTCTGCCTTAGCTCTTTTCTTTGTGTTCAAGATGGAAAATAGCATTTTCTTCAGAATGGGGGGGGGGATTCTTGTGAGATTACAGCCTCTTCGACGGCGACAGGGGTTTGGTTCGATTGGGTGGAGAGTTCGAAACTCTCTAATAGTAGAGTGATCCTCAGCAGAGGTACTTTGTTATGGCTATGCAAGAAGTTTCGCGAAGCATCAACAAATAGGGGAAAAAGTTTCAAGTCATGGAGATGCAAGGACATCACCACCTATATTTATTGCACTCAAAAGTTCAATAAATTTGGGCGGTACATCTCAGTTATTACAGTAAAAGGACTCAGCAGAACAGTTATCATAGTTCCAGAGAACAAATTTAATGAAGGTTGGGAGAATCTAGCAGACAGGATGGAAGCTTTTATTACAAAATTCTCAAGCACACAACTTGCATACGTTACAGCAGGGGAAAGTAGCAAAACATTTACAGGAAAAGGGAACTACATAGGTGCCATTAAAAAAAGTAAATGGAGCCAGGAGGGGACTGCAGCAAGGAAGGAGAACCAGGAACAAACTAGAAGTGAAGACAATGCACTACTGCATAGATGCCTGGTTGGAAAGTTTACAGGTGGAGAAGAAGCCCCTCTACGCAATGAGGTGAGAAGATGGGCAATGCAGACCTGGAGAGGGATCCCAAATATCCAAGTATATGATATGAATGGATTCTACTTTCTCTTTGAGTTCCAAACAAGGAAAGTCGCTGAGCACATATTCATGGGAGAATGGAGAAGACAAGGTCAAGTTTTAGAACTCAAATGGTGGTCGCCAACGATAAGTGCTCTGCCGGAATCCTTCCATCTTGATTGGTTCTGGATCAGAGTACTGGGCCTACCACTACATTTGTGGAACTCAGAGGTGATGAAGCAGATCGGAGATGCATGTGGTGGATGGCTGGAAAATGAAGGAGAGACGGAGCTCAAGAATCATCTTAGATGGGCGAGAATTAGGGTTAGAGGTCCAAGACAGAAAATTCCATCAGAGATAGAAGTGGCTAACAGCGACTTCATCTATTCACTTCCAATATGGTGTGAAGCTCCGGCATTGTACCAGAAAAGGAAGGTGAACATAGGATGCAACAGAGAGGACAACTAGGTTCTAGCTCTGTTCTTGACACAACAAAGAAACCAGCAGATAATCATGGAAAGAGTATTGCCTTTATAGAGGAAGACTATAAGTGCAATTCAGATGGAGCTTCAAAAGGAAAGTAAAGTGGTGAAGTGGAAACTACCTAACGAAGGTGTCTATAAGCGCAATTCAGATGGAGCTTCAAAAGGAAATTCGGGACCTAGTGCAAGTGCTTTGTGCATTAGAAATGATGCAGGAAAGTTTATATTTGCTGAAGCTAGAAGCTTGGAAAGTGCTACCAGTTTAGAGGCAGAAGTAGTGGCGTCGAGAAGTGGACTGGAATTTTGTATTTTAAGCAATTTGCTTCCTGTTATCCATGAAATTGATTCTTTCACAATCAAACAGATACTAGATGGAATATGGGAAGTCCCATGGAACATGGATTATGAAATCAAGATGATAAACAGATTAAGGGCTCATAGAGATGTGGAAATCGAGCATACACTAAGGGAGGGCAACATTCTAGCGGATTCAGAATCAAATACCCAATATAAGGCTAACAAGATGTCAAAATGAGAACTTCAGAATGCTACAGTAATGATTTCCGAACATACGAAACTGCTTTAAATACACACAGAGGCCTGTATCATTTGGATTTCCGAACATACGAAACTACCTATCATATTTTAGCACACATTATGAAGTTAAGCAAACAGTTAATGACTATAAAAATATACTAACACCAAACTCGAAAGAAACTAGTACAAACCTCATGCAAACTAATACAAGACAAATGACAGGGAAAAAACATGTTATGAAGCTTACATTTAAGACTCCAAACAGTAGGCATTTTTTTACTACATTTTAACGAAAGGAAGGCGTAAACTTAACAGCACAGCATGCCAAACAGTAAAAGGAGAATAAAATCAGAACAGGGAGAAAGAAGTAGCCAAATATCGGCAACTGGAAACTAACTTAGGAACAATCATCAAGAAATCAGTTTTGGCATGATTTGAAGATAAGATAAAGCAGAGACATACAACAATAGACTTGTCATAGAAGAAGAAAACGGAATAGGGCAAACCAACACAAAAACTAACATGAAAAGAACTCATACTATGCAAAATATCATAGACATCAAGTAAGATTATCAGGCAGAGTTTAGACAAGTATAAAGGTTGCAGCCGAAGAATTACATACACTATGATTTAGAGCCAACTAGATCACATTTCGAAAGTAAACGGCATAACGACTTAAACTAAAACAACGCCAAAAGAGATGGCAGATTAAGACACTTTCATGACAGCCAAGAGAACAATACAAAGAAATCCCTATAATTTAAAGCGAAACTACTGAGACCCAGTTTTGTATAATTCAAGATTTTTACACAGAAGCACAATTCAAGATCAGACCCAGCTACCCATTGAATCTGAAGTCATAAACCAAGTTGAATTAAAGTTGGAAAAAATAACATCTGGGTTAGGAAAAGGGGAAGTATCAGCCGAATGACATAAAACAAAGAGAACCAGAAGGAAAAGGGGAAATTGTGAAACCTGAATTGTTAATCTCCCTCCATTGCTAATCTTCTTGAAAAGGAAAATGACACCCAAAACCTCCATTGCTAATCTTCTTGATACTACTGAGAATGATTGAAAGAGACGGAAGAATGGAAATCGATTAAGGGCTAATCCAGTTTTCTGTTTTGTAGAACATGGCATGTGAAATCAAGATGATAAACAGATTAAGGGTTCATAGAGAGGTGGAAATCGAGCATACACTAAGGGAGGGCAACATTCTAGCGGATTTTTTTGCTAATCAAGCTTTCTGTTTTGTAGGTACTCAAAGATTAACATATAATTCAATACAAGAAGTCCTAAATGAAGGAAAAGCTATAATAAACATGGATCGGAATCAAATACCCAAAATAAGGCTAACAAGATGTAAAAATGAGAACTTCAGAATGCTACAATAACGATTTCCGAACATACGAAACTGCTTCAAATACACACAGAGGCCTGTATCATTTGGATTTCCGAACATACGAAATTACCTATCATATTTTAGCACACATCTTGGAGTTAAGCAAACAGTTAACGGCTATAAAAATAGACTAACACAAAACTCGAAAGAAACTAGTACAAACCTCATGCAATCTAATACAAGACAAATGACAGGGAAAAAACATGTTATGAAGCTTACATTTAAGACTCCAAACAGTAGGCATTTTTTTACTACATTTTAACGAAAGGAAGGCATAAAATTAACAGCACGGCATGCCAAACAGTAAAAGGAGAATAAAATCAGAACAGGGAGAAAGAAGTAGTCAAATATCAGCAACTGGAAACTAACTTTGGAACAATCATCAAGAAATCAGTCTTGGCATGATTTGAAGATAAGATAACAGAAACATACAACAATAGACTTGTCATAGAAGAAGAAAACGGAATAGGGCAAACCAACACAAAAACTAACATGAAAAGAACTCATACTAGGCAAAATATCATAGACATCGAGTAAGATGCTACATGTTGTGTCAAACTCAGACCTCTTTTTAATGTTGTCCCTACTTTTATAATGTGGCAAACTTGGAGAAGGAGGAATATGATAAGGCATGGTGGTAAGATGTATGTGCAAGGTATGATGATGGAGATAAATAGGAACCTTCACTACTATGCAATTACAAATGTATCCTTGGTTGAGGAACATCCCTGATAGTTGGCCTCTGATAGTGAAATTCTTTGAAGCCTATACCCCATTAATTGAATGTAAAGTGGTGAAGTGGAAACTACCTAACGAAGGTGTCTATAAGTGCAATTAAGATGGAGCTTCAAAAGGAAACTCGGGACCTAGTGCAAGTGCTTTGTGCATTAGAAATGATGCAGGAGAGTTTGTTGAAGCTAGAAGCTTGGAAAGTGCTACCAGTTTAGAGGCAGAAGTAGTGGCGTTGAGAAGTTACTGGAATTTTGTATTTTAAGCAATTTGCTTCCTGCTATCCTTGAAACTGATTCTTTCACAATCAAACAGATACTAGATGGAATATGGGAAGTCACATGGAACATGGCTTGTGAAATCAAGATGATAAACATCAGATTAAGGGCTCATAGAGATGTGGAAATCGAGCATACACTAAGGGAGGGCAACATTCTAGCAGATTATTTTGCTAATCAAGTTTTATGTTTTGTAGGTACTCAAAGATTAACATATAATTCAATACAAGAAGTCCCAAATGAAGGAAAAGCTATAATAAACATGGATCGGAATCAAATTCCCAATATAAGCGTTAACAAGATGTCAAATGTTACTAGTATCAAGAAAAGGCTAACAAGATGTCAAAATGAGAACTTCAGAACGCCACAATAACGATATTATGCCAGAAACTGTAAGGGCTCACAAAGATTTTCACTGAAGGTAGAGAAACAGACTTACTAGATCGTGTGTGAAAGTTGCAATTGGATCTGAATTTTTCTCTTAGTTCTCTGTGAGCTCAACCTGCGGAGAAAGGGAATTACTCAGAAATGATTTCAATTCACGAAATTCAGTTTTGTACAATTCAAGATTCAACCCAGAACACAATTCAAGATTTTAACACAGAAGCACAATTCAAGATCAGACCCGGCTACACATTGAATCTGAAGTCATACGAAACTGCTTCAAATACACACAACTCATGCAAACAGGTAACGACTATAAAAATATACGAAACTAAGTATCATATTTTAGCACATATCTTGAAGTTAAGCAAACAGGTAACGACTATAAAAATATACCAACACAAAACTCGAAAGAAACTAGTACAAACCTCATGCAAACTAATACAAGACAAATGACAGGGAAAAAACATATTATGAAACTTACATTTAAGACTCCAAACAGTAGGCATTTTTTTACTACATTTTAACGAAAGGAAGGGATTAACTTAACAGCACAGCATGCCAAACAGAAAAAGGAGAATAAAATCAGAACAGGGAGATAGAAGTAGCCAAATATCAGCAACTGGAAACTAACTTAGGAACAATCATCAAGAAATCAGTCTTGGCATGATTTGAAGATAAGATAACAGAGACCTACAACAATAGACTTGTCATAGAAGAAGAAAACGGAATAGGGCAAACCAACACAAAAACTAACATGAAAGGAACTCATACTAGGAAAAATATCATAGACATCGAGTAAGATTATCAAGCCAATTTTAGACAAGTATAAAGGTTGCAGCCGAAGAATTACACACACTATGATTAAGAGCCAACTAGATCATATTTCGAAACCAAACGGCATAACGACTTAATCTAAAACAACGACAGAAGAAATGGCAGATTAAGACACTTTCATAACAGCCAAGAAGCACAATTCAAGATAGCTACACATTGAATCTGAAGTCATAAACCGAGTTGAATTAAAGTTGGAAAAAATAACATGAAACGACACCCAAAAGAAGAAGAAAATCGAGATTTTGGATTAGAGGAAAAGGGAAAATGGGTGAAGGTAAAAAGCATCAGCCGAATGACATATAACAAAGAGAACCAGAAGGAAAAGGGGAAATTGTGAAACCTGAATTGTTAATCTCCCTCCATTGCTAATCTTCTTGAAAAGGAAAACGACACCCAAAACCTCCATTGCTAATCTTCTTGAAGGAAATCCACACCCAAAACCTCCATTGCTAATCTTCTTGAAAACGAAATCGATTCCCAAAATCGAAAATCCAAGGCTTGAATAGTACGATTCTTCAACGAAAAAATGAAGGGAGCCGTTTGCTGATGTTGTTGTCGCTTGTGAATGTTGGAGCTGAACGTCGTTGTTAACGTTGAACTGGAATTGGGGCTTCTTTGTTAACGTTCAATGAATTGGGTCGGGTCGAGTTAAAGGGGGATTGGGCTGCTGGGTCGCTCGACTGAAGTTGGGCTCTGCGTAGCTGGGAAATATGGAGTAGAATTGGGCCTGGTATTGGAATGCTGAAAATTCAACAAGGGCCCAAACTTGGATTGGTGAAACTTGGCTAAAATTGTGATAGAGTTAATTAACAATTTAGCCAAACGCATTTAAAAAGTAATCAAAAGATTTAATTTTCGTATATTCGGCAAGAGTTTCAAATAGGATCAATTAATTTACAACCTTCTTAATCTTAACAAAATAAAATTATTAATTCAAATATGCTAACTATTATTATATAACTAAACTAATTACTAAAATATTCAAACAAAACAAAATCTATTTTCACATGATTTTCAAATATTTATAAAATATACAAATTTATATAAAAACATATGTATTACTTAAAAATTATAAAATTAATTAAAAGTAACTTGAAAATATTTTAAACTTTATAAAAACTATTTTTTCAAATCGTTTGGGATTAAAGAAGCTCGGTGATTAATCTATATTGTGGAGGTCTAAAATTGGGTGTCTCAACAGTGACGTGACAGAGTGAGTTGTCTCACTCTCCTAAATGAGCGTAAAGATATTAAAAAAAACTAAATTTATAAAATCATACACATGTCCTTTTTTATAGGTTCAATATATAATTAGTATCTTAAATATTATTTTCTTTAAATATTAACCTTTTAAAAATATGTCAATTTTTTTTGTAGAAGAGGATGATGACCCATGCTAGGCATTTTAACCCCTGGGATGCTGTCCTCATAATTCCACAAATTGAGATCGGCCCATGCTATGCTTTCGCCCCTAAGTTGCACCCATAATTATACAAATTGCTTCAATTAGATTTTTTTTTATCTCTGAGATTGTTGTTTTGATGTTCATAACCCTTTTGAAATTGTTCTTTTGATGATCATAACTCTTTTGAGATTGTTGTTTTAATGGTCATAATCATTGTTGAGATTTGGAACTATGGACCAGTAATAGAAGACATATGAATATGGACTTACGATAATAACAATGACATGGGGAGCAAATGTGATGTAACAGCACGTATTATGCATATGTTTGTTCTATTCTTGTGATACTTGAGATAGCCTTTTAGTATAGGTGAGGGACCATGTTTCTTATATGATTAGTGTTGGTTTAAACTAGATCGGAAGGTTATGTGATGCCTTGCATGTTTCAGCATGTGTACCGCAAGTTAACTCCAACGGGAGTATTTAAACTTGAGATAGTAAGGTGGTAATTGAGCTTAGAGTTGAAAGTTAAGTGCTAAGTTAAAGCAAAAGGGATTAATATTTAGAAAATGGAACAAAATAAGTGAGTTGTTTGCTTGACTTAACTAAGCTAGTAGGTGCATCACCTACTTTGACTTATTGACCAGTCCAAAGGACAAAGTAGGCGCATCACCTACTTGAGCTATATAGATCTAAAAAGGACAAGGTTTATGGATCAGATTTGGGCCTATGCTAATGGACTCACTTGAGGCCCAAACTAAGTTAAATAAAAGGAAAATGAAATTAAAGCCTAGCAGCCAAATCTGCCAAGGCCCAATATAATTAAGCCCAAGTGAAAGATAGTAGGTGCATCACCTAGTTTAACCTTTTGAGCTGATTGATGTACATAAGCAGGTGCATCACCTACTTGACCAATTAGGGGCTGAAAATGAAGCTAAAAAGAAGAAGGTTCTAGAAGAATTCTTAAAGGTGAAGAAAGCTCAATATAAGATTTATTGGTTGCTATTCTCATTCATTTTAAAACACAATATTGAGAATCAACTCCAGCTCTCTCTCTCTCTCTTTTCTCTTAAGAATTAGAACAACAGCCTTAAAGTTCTTCTAGGGTTCTTGAAGAAACCCTCATATCTGCAAACCAAGGTAAGAGAAACACTTGTGGATTTAGATTAATTTTCTCATGGAAGACTAGAAAACATGTCATCCATGCTTAATTATAAGTACAAGGCAGAAGTTCCCACAAGCTACTGCTCACTTTCCTTAATTATTAAGATACTTTTATCTTCTTCTTTGGTTTAAGTGTGAAGAGAAATTCAAGCTCTAGAGGAATTCAAGTTATAAGGAGAAGTTGCAGAAATTGAGGTAAGGTGATGCTCCATTTTCTTCCTCCTTATGTATGAGTTTGAGTGAGGAATTATGGGTGTGATGTCATAAAGAACTCAAGGGGGTGGTTAGTTCAATAATTGGTTGTATGATAAATAACATTTGACGTTGTTTTATGTGTATTGTTGTTGGTGCAGCTTGGGTAATCTTGGAAAAGGATATATAATGTATGTATTGGGCAGATAAGGAGGATGTGATGATACACGTTATTTTAAGGGCCGTATGGGCTCATTATCCATCAAAGTTAGCTACTTGATAGCAGCAAGGTTAAGGAGATCACAAATAGAGAATTGAATATTAGAATGCGGAAGCACAAAGAAAAGAAACAAAAAAGACTAACTAAAGATATGGGAAATTTGAAGGAAAGATCCACGAATTTCCAAGGATTAGATGTTCTAAGGTCTTGAAAAGATCCAAGTAACAACGTATAGATTTATGGAAGAAATCTAAACGCTTTTACTTGAGAAAACGAATCAAAACGATAGATTCTGATCTTGACCGCTTTATGAGTAACTAAAGACAATAATTAGTATGTAGAAACTAATCACCTTCTAAAGAATACCAAAAAGAAACCAAAGATATNAAAACGATAGATTCTGATTTTGACCGCTTTATGAGTAACTAAAGACAATAATTAGTATGTAGAAACTAATCACCTTCTAAAGAATACCAAAAAGAAACCAAAGATATCACAAGAAGAAGTTACTTTATACCTTAAACTATGAAACTAGTAAAGGTTTAAAGATAAATTCTCAAAGAAGACACCTTTGGATCAGTGATTGAAGCCCGTTGAGCTTATCATTGAACTCTTTGGTTTGAGATCTTGTTATGGGCCTCCTTGGAATTTCTAAAGCTTCATCCTTGTCCTTCAATGGAGTAGAGCTTCCTTGGATGCTATCACTACTATTTTACGAGGCTCATGGTGTGATAGCTGCTAATTTTAGTTTATCATGACTTATATTATAGATTAAAACCTAAAAAGGGAGGCTGAATCATGATAGTTGTATTGGTCAGAGAATAAGGTATATAAGGCTATTCGATTCAATATTCTTCGGCATGAAATCTGATACTTGCGATTAATATCAATAAGTGAATTGCCTAAGTTCTATTCCTAGTAACGGAAACATAGTGGCAGCGTACGATCTCCAAATAGCTAACAATATTTCCCCCTCTCCCTAGTGTATAGAATTGCTTCATTATATGTTCCGTACTTTATACTTGTGTAATTATCCTCTTATGTGCTGATATAGAAATGGTATTTGCATAAGCAAGTTTGGTGAATCCTCCTCTTAGTCAGTTGAAGTCAACTGTGTCATTTAAGCTCACAAGTAATGCATTGATATTACATAGCCCCCTTATGTCATTGTTACTGCCTTGAAGTATTATTTTCATGTATTCTACTACTGGTCTATAGTTCCAAATCTCAAAAATGATTATGACCACCAAAACAACAATCTCAAAGACTAAAGAATCTAAGTGAAGCAATTTGTATAATTATGGGTAGCAGCCTAGGGGCAAATGCCTAGCATGGGTCGATCACAATTGGTATATAAGGGTGGCAGCTTAGGGGCGAAAGCCTAGCATGGGCCGATCACAATTGGTATAGAAGGGTGGCAGCTCAGGGGCGAAAGCCTAGCATAGGCTAATCCCAATTTGTGTAATTATGAGGACCGCATCCCAAGGGTTAAAATGCCTAGCATGGGTCATCCTCTTCTACCACTGATCAACTGGTCATTCGTATCACATGCCTTATAAAGATCATAACACACAGAAAGGTAAAGACAAGAATGTAACATACATAATCCCACAAGATTTAACAAATGTGGTCTTCTGTTCCGATTTATGCGCACATATATTGATACTTGGTTTCATTCGAACTCTTACTTATATATGTTATTGCCTTACATATTTAGTATATCTTTTCATATTGACGTCCTTCGCGGGGGAAGCTGCATTTCATGTTGCAAGCACAAGTACTCTAGCTAGTAGACCTCTTCAATAGGAGCACACGACACTCAACTACTTTTGGTGGTTGATTCGAAGTTTTACTGAGTCCTTGGTACATTCATTTTGGTATTGTATCGTAGTTAAGGGTAAGGCAGGGCCTGTCCCAATCTACTCTAAAGTTTTCTATTTTTTAGAGGCTTTGCAGACTTATGTATATGGTTCAATTGCGTCTTAACAAGTGGTAGCCTCAACGGCCAAGTCTTGTATATAAGTTTTGGGTCTACTTATGTTGGTTCGTATCGTTGCATCCTATGTGAACTGGTCACAAGATTGTCATAGTTATAAGCACAGGTTACATGTTGGTTCTCTCGGGCCTTTAGGGCATCGGGTGCCTGTCCGTCTTAATGGGATTTGAGGCGTGACATGTGATACCAACGTAATACTTAGGAGCTTATATGACTTATGTTGACACCCAATTTTGATCGACCTATAACATTTTCGGAAGTGTTATTCGATTAATTACGTATTTTTAAAACATATTTCGAGTTTAAAATTTTAATCGATTTTATCTAAAAAATTATATATTTTAGTATGCTTGATTTATAAAAATTATTGTAATCATTAAATTATTTTACTTAAATATTTTTAAAACTTAGATGTGTTTAATTATATGAAAATATTTTAATATGTGTAGTATTTTATTAATTGAATAACATTTCCTTAATTTTCCTCCAAATCGTTTCAATTTTAGTCTATTCTATTCTAATTCCTTTCAATTTACGGCCTATTCAATTCCAATTTAATTTCAATAGTAACCACCCTTTCATTTCAATTCTAGCCAAATTTATTTCAATTTTGGTCATTCCAAATCCAATCCAATATGATTTAAGATCCCATCTTTCAATCTCAACCGTCCGTCACTCGAAAATAAAATCTTAGCCTCGCATCTCAAAATGATTTAACGTTCAGATTGGATCTCCCATCTTTCCTTTTTTAATACTACCAAAAAGAATCAGCCCTAAAATGATTTTTCTCATCTATTCTTCTCTCTCTCTCTTTGGGATCTGCCGTCCCCTCCCCTTTTCTATTTTTTGCTCCAGCGAGGACGGCGCACCCAGCCACCCACGAGAGGCGGCGCCGTCCTCTCCTATGTTCTCCCCTAGCTCCTTATCCTCTTTTCCAATAGCGAACAACCGGCGAAACACAACAGCTCCGCAACGCCACTAGCCAGCGAAACGGCGAACAACAACAACCGCTCGACGCAACGAGCAAATCGAGCCATCTCAAGCAACTGCTCCGACAGACGCCAGTAGCTTCGCGAAGCAGCAACCAGCAGCTCCGGTCAACAGTTGCGAGTAAAAACAACTATCAAGCAGCAGCCTCACGAGACTCCGGCAACTCGAAGTTCTGTAGTTTTTGTACAAGACGGATCTCGACAGATCCATCCGGATTTGTCCTTGTTTAAATTACTATTCCCTTTTTAATTTCATCTATGATTCACTACAACAAATTTGATTATTAGTGACAAATAATTTTGTCACTAGAAACTCACATTTCGTCACAAAAAGAATTTTGTGACAAAAAATAATTCGTCAGTCATTCGTCCCTAAACCATCGGTCACTAAATGTATACAGAGACAATTTAGTGTTTCGTCACTAAATAGAATCTAATAACTACGAAAATATTTTTTGTCCCTAAATGCTTCGTATTTATGACAAATTTGTTCGTCATAAAAATTATTAAAATTTGTAGGTAAAGATATATTTTTGTCNTTCACTACAACAAATTTGATTATTAGTGACAAATAATTTTGTCACTAGAAACTCACATTTCGTCACAAAAAGAATTTTGTGACAAAAAATAATTCGTCAGTCATTCGTCCCTAAACCATCGGTCACTAAATGTATATAGAGACAATTTAGTGTTTCGTCACTAAATAGAAATCTAATAACTACGAAAATATTTTTTGTCCCTAAATGCTTCGTATTTATGACAAATTTGTTCGTCATAAAAATTATTAAAATTTGTAGGTAAAGATATATTTTTGTCACTAAATATGTTATTATAGCCGACGAAAATGATGTGTCACTAACTATTTAGTTTAATTAGTGACGATGCAATTTGTCTCTAATATTTTATGTATTTCGTAGTTAAGCAAATAATATTTCATCACTAAAGATTACATTTTACATACTATTTTTTCGTTGTCCCTAAAGGTAAAAATTAGTGACAAGTTTATATTAAAATAATTTTGTAGTTGAAACAATCATGTCGTCACTAAATAATTCTGTTACCGACAAAATAAAAATGTCACTACAAATATCATAAATAAGTAGGCAATTTTGGGACAAAAAATATTTTTGTCATGGAATGTCATACTTTAATGACGAAAATGTTATCGTCTTAAAAAGACAATGTATTCATCCCTAAAAAATGAGCTTTTGAAGATAAAATGTTGTCACTAATGACATTTAAACTTGTAGCAATACTATTTACCATTTGTATTAAGCTAGGTCTCTGTAAATTTAAAAATTTATTAAAATTATTAAATAATACAAATATATTAAACTTAATAGCATGGAGTAGTGATTTTAATAATGAGTATCATACACTACAAAAATTAAAATTAACAACATACTAAAAGAAGCAAGATAATAATAAAACAATTACACCGTCATTTATTAATTAAGAACATCTAAAATGACATTTATAGATAATAAAAAAAAAATTACACTGTCATATATTAAATAAGAACATCTAAAATGACATTCATGAGATAATATCTCAACATTCCCCTCAAGGAAAAAATATATTAAGTAAAAAATATCCAACTTGAAAGTCTAACTAAGATATAGGCAGTAGAATAGAGGTTGCTTCTCAAAATACCAGTGCAAAAACACTTCCCTAGCCACTAGTCCTGATTTCCACCTTCCACAACCTGTCTAAAAGAAAAAAATTGATTTCATACTTTATGATATCATGATATACAACATATCCAAGTGTAATCCCACAAATGGAATATGGGGGATAGAATGTAGAAAGACCTTACCTCTACCCTTGTAGGATAGAGAAATTGTTTTCAATAGACTTTCGACTCAAAAGAAATGTAAGCAACGCAAAAAAAGTAAGAAAGAAAAAGAAACAACAAGAGTCGTCATGGCTCTTTCTAAACACCCAACAAGATGAAAACATCACTCCTTAAGCTGCAGTTAGTCCTCATAAACACCATCACTAAATTTTTTCACCTCTCACACAAGAAACTTTAAAAGAAAAAAACACTATTAGAGTCAAGAGACTGACCTCGAGTCCAATAAATTTTGATAATTCACGGCTTGCAGGAGTATTAGCATCTCCATACAAGTAAAGTAGACTCTGATTATCAAGATCTAAAATAATGCACTAAATTTTATTCCCACAAGAAATACAAACTGATTGTTCCCAGCAAATTTACAAGATTATAAATCCCCAAGTGATAAGAATAGTTGAATACTCGCTATGATCACTTGGACTAACAATAGACAAAACATCTAGATTTAAGTCTTGTTACAAAAGTAACAATTGAAAAGGATATTTTAATTAAGGAAGATACATCTAAGTGCATGACAACTTGTGCTTACAAAAGAACTCTTCCTTTGCTACCCAGGCACGAACTTCTCAGGAACTTTAATTCAAAAACTGTTAAGCCATAAAACCATAAATTTACTACATGAGATTAGTGATATACTATCAAGACACTAAAATAATCTGTTAATTATCAGAATCCTTAAATCAAGTAATTAGCCAATTTTTTTGTAAAATTAAATCCAAATATAACATAATCAATTAGGTACCAAAGTTAATTAATAGAAAGAAACACAAGAAAGGGGACAGTTTGTAGAACACCATTATGAACTCATGCTTGAATAAGATTTTGCTACCATTACTTTTATAAACTAAACATACAAAAGCAAACATTCAAATCAGCAAAACTCAAGCTAAAACGGGAATTTGTTAGCTAAAACGAGATGATAATTGAAAAAGGGAGCAGACCTGGACGGATCTGTATAGATCCGTCATCTGTATAGATCCGTCTTTAACAAACTTTTAATTTCGCCGGAGTTCTGCTTTGCTCACTGCTGCTGCTGTTGGTGTTCACGCCGCTGCTTTGCCGGAGCTCTTCGCTGGTCGCAGCTGCTACTGGTTTCACGTTCTCGCTGGTGGCTCGCGTCGTTGGAGTTGCTTGTTGTTTCGTCGGTAGCTGGCTGCTGCTTTCTCGCCGAACTGCTGGCTTCACCGGCCGGAGAGAAGATAGAACAAAGAGGGAGAGATGGAGAAGAGGAGAGAGGAGAGGGGAGGGGCGTCGACTGGTGGTCCTCCGCCTTCTGCTTCTCGCCGGAACGAGGAAAAATGGAGAGGAGAGGGCTGCAGCGCTTTGGAGATGGGAGGAAGAATGAGAGTGAAAAAATAGGGTTGAGTTCTTTTTAGATTAAAATAGGAAAGAGTTAGGAGAAACGATCTCGTCCGTTGATTTAATAAGAGATGAAAGGCTAGGATTCGATTTAGAATTTAATTTAAGGATGGACGGATGAGATGAGAGTTGGAATGGGTTTAGAATGGCCAAAATTGCAATAAAATTGATTAGAATTGAGACGGAAGAATGGCTATAATTGAAATACAATTGGAATTGAATAGGCTGGAATTGAAATGGATTAGAATCGAATAGGCTACAAATTAAATATTTTAGAGGAATTTTAAGGAGATGCTATCCAATTAAAATACTACATAAATTAAAATAATTTTATGTAATTAAACTCACTTAAATTTTAAACTATTTGAGCAAAATAATTATTTCGAGTTCAACTATTGATAAATATAATAATTTAATAATAATGAAAATAATTTAATAATAATTACAATATTGTTTTTTTATGAGTCATGTATACTAAATATATAATTTTTAGACACAATCGATTAAAATGTTACACTCAAAATATTTTTAAAAAGATACATAGTTAACCGAATAGCACTTTTGAAGGTTGGTTAAAATTAGGTGTCAACATCTACGTATGTAATTCTTGTCTGTATTTAAATGTATTTCTAGACTGTGCTAAAAACACCAAAAGGAATATTAATAAAAGTAACAAATAAAATGAGTATTAAAAAATGTAACAAATAAAATGAATGACATGTAAAATGCAATTTTTTAAAATAATGATTTAATTAAATTGAACATATTCAACCGATTGTGACAAAAGTAATGTAATCAAAATTAACTAATAAAAATTCTAAAATTTTGAGAAATAAAGATAAGGACTGATAAACTTATTTAAAATTATAAAAAATGTATTTTGAACTATTGAATAAATAAAACTTAAAAGGTATGAATTTTGAAAATGTTAGGCCAAAATTGGATGTCAACAATAAAAATAAAAATTAAAAAAAATAATTTTATAAATTACGAATGTTAAAGTATATAATTATGTAGATAAAATTAAAGATAAATTCAAACATGTTATAAGAGAAATAGATTTTAAAATACATATTTAATCAAATAGCAATTCGGAAAGAGTTATAGGTCAGTCAAAATTGGGTGACAACAATCACAATAATTAAAAATTAAAAGACTTATAAAAGATTAAATTAATTATAAGATTTTTATCAGTATCCCATAAATTGAACAATGGAAATAATATATACTTTTTAAAAATTATGTAAAAAGTATTATAAATCTCACTAATTAACAACTTAAAATATCTAAACATCATATTAAATTTAATTGACTTTCTAGATTTTATCAATGTCATATAAATTGAGACAAAAAAAATAACAGATATTGGGCCCGTGATAGCACATACAGCTATATCAAGTGCTCAAGCAGACAACATGTCAACATGCCTGCTTAAGCACTTTGAAGGTATTTCTTTATTATTTTTTTCATGGTTCTTCCATTTTAATTTATTTGTCTTTTTTTTTAGTTTTTTATACATTTAAAAATTGCATAAAAAATATTATAAATCAGGATAATTAAAATATTTTTTTTTAAAAGTCATTATTATATGTTGTTAATTATTACGATTTAGTTTATGTTAAGCGATAAATGCAAATATATAAATTATTAAAAATGTATTTTTAATTATTGGAAATTTCTTTACTCTATTTGTCCCAACTTATGTGGAATGGATAGAATTTGGAAAGTCAAATCCAATTTTTATTTTTACCCTGAGTCTTTTATTTAATTTTTATAATTATTTTAAATTATAAATTATTGTGATTTATAATACTTTTTTACGTAATTTTGAAATATATAAATTACTAGAAATTCATTTTAATACTTTCATAGTCAAATGAAAAAAATGACCTTCAATTTAATTGAAATTCCACAAAGCACACATGTCGACCATGACATGTGTCCTCATAGAGTCTTACATACTACTAGTGGCAAAACACCGTGCTTAGTTTGCATGGACCCAATATTTATTTATGAAGTTATTCTTCAATTTTAAGCATTTTAATTATATAATTTTAGATTTTTTAAAATCTAAATAAGATATATATATATATATATATATATATATATATATAGTATAACATTTGTAAATTTTAAGTGGTGTTGATTAAATTAATTTAAAACTTTTAATCTAAAATAAGTTATTTATATTTGTGTGGTAGTAAATCTTTTCTAAATAAGATCTATAAATGTAATTTTATGTAGTAAATGATCTCATTAAGGGTAAAACAAATACATACAAATATTATCAATATTGTAATAGTGTTAATTTAAAAATTTTGGTGTGAGGCCAAGAATCTGAAATAACTCCTAATTTGGTGAGAGTTATTAGGAAATACTCCCTCCGTTCCTTTTTACTTGTCAATTTTTTACTTGACATGCCTATTAAGAAAAACAATGATTGATATAGTAAATTTATCATTTTACCCCTTTTAATTGATAGAATCTTAAACATATTTACTCAATAAATTTTCCAAAGACATTAACTCAATGTTATAAATTGAGGATATAATAGGGAGAAATTTTATATTTAACTATGAAATTACTATACTTTATTTGTCACATGTAATCATAAAAAAGCGTAATCAAAGATTATTATATTTAGCTATGAAATTTTTTTCGTCACAAATAGTTAAATTGTTTAGCAATAAATTTTAAATCGTCGTTATTTAAACATTGCATATTTGATGACAAAACTATGTTGTCACTACATCGCACATTGATTATAGACAATAAAACTATCATCACTGATTGCTTATAGTATTAGTGACAAAAACTTAGGTCACAATTAAATATAAAAAATTGTGGCTAAAGCTTACAATATTTAATGACGAACTCTAATTTGTCTCTATTTCAACAAAAATAATTTGTGACAACACTTTTTTGTGTCCAAAATTGTAACTAATTTTAAGACAAATAATAATTTGTCACAAATTGGATACATTTTTAGTGACAAAATAATGTGTCACTGCTAAATTAAAATTTGTCGCTAATGGTATTTAATAAATGGCGCCAAATTATATTTTGGTGGGAAATTCTATTGGACAAAATTTTGCTACGAAATTTTATGTTTCATCATTAAAAGTATGTGGTTCATACATTTTAATACGAAATGTAATTTTTGTCACCAAAAGTGAATAATTAGTGACGAATTATTTATCGTACCTAATAATTTCGTAGCTAAATATCATGTTTGTTGTAGTGATTTTTGTGATATTTTTATCAATAATAGTTGTCAATCTTATTCTAAGCATGAATCGTTAAGACCCTCCGAACATTTGCTAGTTTTACTTTATTATTTGCAGATTTAGGTTGATCTAAATTTGTGCTCATATTGCCATCATTGTGTTATATGTTTGTGTTCTTTATAAATGGGTGTTAGCATCTAATAAATTGGTAGCGATTGCTTTCCTGTGATTTTGATAGACCCCCCTCAAATTAAGCTTTCTTTTGCTGATTATTTTTTATGCTTTAATTCTGTGCATTCTCTGTTTATGGTAAATGGTTGCTAGAACAATTGGATAAATTGATTGATGATTGATTCCCCTAATTTTAATTGCTCATGAACTGATTACTCCTTTACAATTATGGGATGTTACTAATCAATCATTCTTGGCTTAGTTTTAAAAAGTAGACATATTTTATATGGTAAGTATATGTATTCGATGGTTGGTAAAAAGTTGGTTGATTTTACATGTTTATTTGACTAATATTAATTGATTCATCTTACCTTAATTAAGTTAAGAACATATTCTTACTTGTGACATTATGGTAAGTAAATATATAATTTGATCTCTAATGTGTATGTAAATAATTCTTTCCTTACCGGATTTTACATTGCATTAATTGGTTAACCTTAATTGCTTATTTGCTTGTCTTAAATAAATTGAAACATATTCTTACTTGTTTTATTTTGGTAAAATTGTGTCTGATTAAGGTAAAAGATTTTAATGATTGATACTCTTTTGGTAAAGGAAATATAATTTCCCGTAATTGCTCTTTGCTTATTATTTTGTGCTCCTCATTCACTATATAATCAGAAGTGTTCTCATTCACTTGGGATCACGAAAAACACACTGACTTCTTTCATGCTTACCCCACTTTAAGAATTAAAAAATATACTCTCTTCTCAAAAAGAACAAGAATTTTGATAAAGCTTTGGATCACTCATTTGTTGTTTTTGTGTGTTGTTGTTTCGATGGATATCAGTTTAAAATACTCCATTATTGATAAAATAATTTGCTTAACTGGTTAGTATTTTTTCCAAGTTAATATTTTGTCTTGCTAATGCACCATTTAGTTTATGTAATTTATAATGCATAAAGAAGGCATCCAAGTTAGTTTTCTTTCTCTCTTCTTCTATGTGATGTAATACTCGATGTTTTGTTATATGCTCTCAATGAAGTATTTCTGCTCTTTGAACCAATTTGTATTAATGTGCTGGTGTTTAATCTTATTATTATGTATTGTGCTCCTATATATTTTTTATGCTTTAGCAGGATCTTGATTTTAAAGTTCAAGATATGGAGAGTCGCCATGGAACGGACAACTAACGTATTGATTTTGTTTAACTTATGTTTCGTATATTATTTAATCTCTATTATTATTTTTGTAATAATTTGTAAACTCTAATTTGTGATATAACATGGAGGATAGTCTGAGGGGGGGGGGGNGGGGGGGGATATAAGTGCTAAATGTTTTTATTTTATTTAATTATATTATGTGTGAGTGTTATAAAATTTGTCTATGTTGCTTAAATCACTTGAAGCATGAAGTCTTTAACAATCTGTCTAAAATCAACCAATTTGCTTGTAGTTATGTCTTATTTTAAAATCAACCTATATGTGATAAATAACCCGTTTTACAATCTGATTTAATTTCTGCATTTAGAAATCAGTTTAAGTAATCAAAGCTAACTCTTTCCATTTCAGAATGCTAACGAATTTTAAAAGGAGTGAAGTTTGAATCTTTAAATGCTGATTTGCCCTAATTGTTAACTACTAATATGCGCTTTCTTAATAAATTTCAGCATGTTCACACTTAAAATTATAGCTATAGGATTTAACGAATTAATTCGTTTAAATAATTTATGCATATTTTAATAACTTAAACATGTTAGTTAATAAATCAAGTCTTAATCAATTTTAGATTGCTAATAAAATTAATCACTTAGATAGTATGTCTATAGGTAAATCAGTTAACTATTTCTAGCATGTTGTAACTACTACAATAATTTTTATGCATGACTATTTTCTGCATTTCACATCTTTTTGCCACTGTTAAATATACTGCGATATTATTGTTTCTGCTACTTAAAATAAAGTTAATAAATCTACTCCTGCATGTTTTTTAATTCTTAAAATCTGCCCTGATAAAATCATGTCCGATATAATTAACTGTTGCCTCTACTAAACTGCTGCCCCGATTAAATCTGCCATTGCTTTTACTATTTCTACCCATATGATTCTTTTAAAACTAATTTGTAATTAATTAAAATCTACATTTTGTAATAGCTTTCTGCCACTCTTAATTAAGTAATCATGATGCTGTTGTATTGCATGGTATAATGTATTTGTATGTTCACACACTCAAGTATGAGACCTTTCACTAATTATATGTGTTTGCTAGCATGCTAATAATTAAAACCTAGAGGCCAACTTGAGATTTATGTGCTAAGTGCTAGTCCTATTTGTTTTTTGCTTGGTGTCTAGGGGGACTAATTAGGAGCCTATATTTTATTTTAGTCTAAAACCACCTTAATTGCAGTCCAATGCCTCTTGGACACTAAGCGGGGATGCTAGGCACCTTTTTAGGACGAAATGCATGCGAAAGGTGGGGTAGGGGTAGTTAGGCCCTTACAGAGATGATGAAAATCGACTCTGGCTTAAAACGACAAATATTGGTTTTGTTTGTCCGAATATTAAGGTGATCGAATAATAAAGCCGGACACTGATCCGTAAAGTCTGTGGGTTTTGGAGTCTCCCTTTCCCTTTTTTCCCTTTTGTTTGTTTATAATTATAATTTTTTTGGGGTAGTTTTAATAAAATTAAAGTGATTTTTGCCTATCTAATTGTGCAATTTATGTCTCCTCGCTCATCTCTTTATTATTTGTTTAATTAATGTTTGTTTAGTTATCACCTAGCAAGCATGTTTAAATTAAATAAATAAATGAAGTGACCTTAATTGTATGTTAGTAATCACATAGTAATTAAGAATGTTTAAAATAAATAACCAATAAATGAAGTGACCTTAATTGCTACTCGTAACCCCCACATAAATTGCATGAGATACGGTCGGGAACCACATTTGTGGACCTCGATGGATTCTTAACACCTTCCCCTCGAGGTAATTTGAATCCTTACCCGATCTCTGGTTTGTTGACCTTTAATTAGATTAGTTAGGTTAGATAGGTGCCCTAATGCGCCTTAATTCTTTAGGTGACGACTCTTCAATCACCCAAAATCTAAAAGAGTTGTTAGGTCGTGCACCTAAACCCATTTTACGAAAAATGGGGCACGACAGAATGTCGACTTGGCTGAGGATTCTAGGTTCTAACCATTACGTGTTTCATTGATTTATGTGGGGTTTACTTTATTTGTTTATTATGTTGCTTGTTTGGTTATTATCATGTCTAAATTGTTATTTGTTTTCCTTAATTATTTGTTTATTTGTTGATTCTCTTACGTGTTTGTGTGGTTATTTTCTTTATTTATGTATCTATTTATTTACTATTTTTCTTAAATTGTATATTTGTTACCGCTTTCCATATACATGCTAAATACTACCATTTTGTTAACTGACATTCCGTTCATACTTCCCCAATTGGGACCCTCTTCCTTTTTATTAAAATTTTATCGTGATGTTGTGTCTTTGCACCTCTCACAAATACTCCAATTCTCTTCAAATACCCATAATAGAGAGTCGGCATATGTGTGGACGGAATAAATAGTATTACTACCGAAAAATCATGAGCCTTCTCGCATAAAATTCCTTTCAAGTCCGTGTCTACCCAACTCTTAGAAATCTCAATTAGGTATACATGTTGCATAAGTCCTATGTGGTTTGACCATTAGTGTCAATCCGCACAACTAATAGCCACTCTATTGTCTAAAAGGCCCTAACACCCTTTAGACAATTTGCATATTATGTATCAATGTGATCGTAATAATTAAATCAAGCCATTACATCAAAATAGAGGTAAAGAATTTTCTTTGACTCCAAGCTTCAATTTGGCAAGGTATGACTTGAATCAATTATGTGACATTTATATTCCGTCACTCATTTGAATTTAAATTTTGGCTTGTTATATGTTACCATGAGCTTGTGTTTGATTTACTTCCTTTGTTTAAATGTTGTCTAGTACTTGGACTTTGACTCAACTAAGAATCTGCAATATGACAAATATATTCAACCTTCGAAAAAATTATCCCTCTTCTCATCCAACACAAAGTACCTTTTGGACTATCTCTCCTCATTCTGTTCCTGCTCACACCCTCTCTCAACAAATATCTCCGACTCACATTAATTTTGATGTTTTGCGAAGTGAGAGAATACATGATATAATGGAGAAGACTAAGCTAGATCCACTACAACAAAAAATGCATGACTTATAGGAGAGGGTGAATGGAAGACTAGACTCAAAACCTGCTCATGACATGAGGTATAAGAAATTATGTCTACAACCAGGAGTTGAATTGCCATCGGGATTTAAAATTCCAAAATTCAACATGTTCGACGGGCATAGGGACCCAATGGCACATCTCATGGATTTTTGCAGCAGATTAGTTGGCTTAGAAAATAATGAACCTCTCCTCAAAGCCTTCGCCTAGTATGTCAAGCAAAACTTTAACAAATGGCTCGCATGGGAAGACATGCCTTGAGACTTTGTAGAACAATACAAGTTCAATAATAAGGTTGACCCTACAATGTTTGATTTACTCAAAGTGAAGAAATTGAGTCATGAATCTTTTGAGGAATATGTCATACTATAAAGAATGAAAGCTTGCAAGATACGTCAACTACTGCATGAAGAAGAGTTGGTCCAAACTCTCATCAGATCACTTGATAATATATACTACAAAACTCTGTTCTTTGCGGGTATTCAAAGCTTCGATAGCCTAATTCGAATATGGCATCCAGTCTGGGATAATTATTGATGTACAAATTCCTCTTCAAGTACTAAAAAATTAGTCGGATGAAAGGAGCAAGAATGTATCCACCACTATACCTTTGAAACAAAGTAATCAGAATACTGAGCAAGTTCATGCTATTTTTGATTTAGGTGGTATGCACTTCAAGACTTACAATCTGTGAGTATCTCAACTTAAGGTAAGAATGCCTCATACCTTTACCCCTTTAATGGAAACTTTGACTAGCACTTTTCAAAGATTATGGGCTAAAGGACTTTTGAAGCCAAGAGAAGGTTGGATCCCTAAGCACTTTTCTTCAACTGTGGATCTATCCAAAAATTGTGCGTATCATTCAAATATTCAAGGTCATGAACCGAAGAATGTTCAGCATTGAAAGATAAGATCCAAAATATGATTGAAAAAGAAAAAATTATAGTGCATCAAGTACCACTAAACAATAATTGCAATCCTTCTACAATGAATACAACCATCGTTCAAGGAGATCTTATAGAGATATATTCTAAGCACTTGACAAGAAAGCGTAAATCACATCAAAGAAATTGAGGAGGAAAACACTCTTATGAGCAAAATGTCTCTATTTCTTAGACCTTATGCCCGAAGCTTTTCTTTTTATTCCGCTCATTTCACTTTGTACTCATGAACTACGTTTGACCTAATTTCCTTTTGGATACGTAGGCAACCCTTTGATGGGTCCGGTCTTTATCAAATAAATTTCTCTTCTTTTCCATTTGTCATTCAAAATATTATTTTCTAAATTCAAATTCAGGTCTAATTGACCCAACCTTGAACATAATTGTCGTTCAGATTCAAAGTCGGGCTTCAATGTCCAAATTTAAGGGAATCACTTTTCTTTTTTGAACTAATAATTTTCTTTGAGTGAAGCAGGATCACAGAATCCCCCGTTAATGAAACTGGGCAGAATTTTTGAGGGAACTTAAAAAATTTCATGACAATATTTAATAAAGTGAGTATATATCTTATACTCTAAACTGGGGCAGAATTTTTGAGAAATCCTCAAAAATTTCATTGCAATGGAGTGCAATCCCTCTATCAAAGCAAGCACAGCTAGGGGTGTTCACGGTTTGGATAATAACCAATCCAAACCGAAAATCGAACCAAACTGATAAAATAAAACCGATTTTATTTGGGTTTGGTTTTAGATTTTTGAAAATCGATAGTATTTGGTTTGGTTATGATTTTAATAAAAAAAACCCGAAGAAATAACCGAATCGAACCGAACCAATGGATTATTTGAATATATTTTATTAATATACGTACTTAATATATTGCTTTTATAAACAACTTTAAAGATCTTATATATATTTTCATTAAAATTTCTTTATAATTTACTCATTGAAAGCAAAAATGTCTAAGATGGAAATATTTATCTTACTGATTTCATGTATATGAGTGTCTATGACAATTCTTTATGGGACTGAAAATGTTATTGTCTCTTCCTTCTAGACCAATATAGTGAATTTTAAAGCTTATTAATAGTTAATTCAATGATAGAAAGTTAAGTAATTTAAGTTATTCTAGCTATTTTTCGTTTGAATGGATTGTTGTCACCTTTTCACATTTTGAATGAATTGTTTCTTTTATTTTTGTGTATGGTTAATAACCAAGTAACCAAACCAAACCAAACCGAAATCGATAACAACCAAAACGATAAATGTATATTATATTTGGTTTGGTTTGGTTTTGATAATTTTAGAACCGATTAAGTTGGTTTGGTTTTGGTTTTGACTAATAACCGATCCAAACCGACCCGTGAACACCCCTAAGCAAAGCTATGACCCAATCTTGCTTTTCAAATTTACGATTTTTCTCTGGATGCTGGAATAGATTTGACATAAGGAGGTACTATTTGAATCAAGCTACCGTTTGACTATTTCGAAGATGATATTATCAACTTGTTATTGTGACCTACCGAATTTCACAGGCTCGTCTGCCTTACAATACGACATTAGGCTCATCTGCCTTACAATACTACATTAGGTTCACCCGCCTTACAATAGAACATTAGGCTCGTCCGCCTAATACAACATTAGGCTCGTCTGCCTTGCAATATGACATTTAGGCTTGTCCGCCTTACAATATGACATTTAGGCTCGCCCGTTTTACAATAGGACATTAGGCTCGTCTGCCTTACAATACGACATTTAGGCTCGTCTGCCTTAGAATACGACATTAGGCTCGTCCGCCTTACAATACGACATTTAGGCTCGTCTGCCTTACAATACGACATTAGGTTCGCCCGCCTTACAATATAACATTTACCCTCGTTCGCCTTACAATAGGACATTGGGCTCATTCGCCTTACAATACGACATTAGGCTCGTCTGTCTTACAATATGACATTTAGGCTCGTCCGCCTTACAGTAGGACGTTAGGTCGTCCGCCTTATAATAGGACATATAGGATCTTCCGCCTTATAATAGGATGTTTAGGTTAACATTATTCTTCGGAGATGGGTCGCAATTCTTCAATAAGTTAAGCCAAAGTTTATCAGGTTTTGCACTATATCTCTCAAAACAAATGCATATTCTTATCTCCTCTTGTCATTATTATTTTCTAGCACTTATATTTTATCATGTTAGTTACACTTTTTGTATTTATAAGCTAACATTTTATCTAGTCATATTAGATATTGCAGGCGAGATCGATCGCCCTCTCAGCTACGATTATTATGCTCATATCTATCGCAACAAAGGCCCACTCAATTATTTGTTACTCGTATTACAGCTTTTCATCCGATCATTTGCTTAAACTGGAAATCGCTTTGTCATGCTCTTCTCGCTACTCTAATCTTATCCAATCAAGCCGTTATCGTTCCCGTTCGAATATCATACCATTTTTTTTTTAATTTTAGGAGCTTCGTTTGTTCCTAAATCTAGAACCACACACGACCTGATTCTCGTATAACCAGAGATATGTAGCCGGCTTAATACCAAAGTCTCGGTCTACCCTGTTTTAACTCTATATCATTTCAATTGACCTTACTGACATCTCTCGTCAGTCCGACAAAATTGGCTACTAAGTCAACATTGTTTGTTCGACAATTCATTCTTCATTCTCAAGCAACCAAGGGGCACTGTTGACACCCAATTTTGACCAACCTATAACCTTTTCGGAAGTATTATTCGATTAATTACGTATTTTAAAAACATATTTCGAGTTTAAAATTTTAATCGATTTTGTCTAAAAAATTAGATATTAGTATGTTTGATTTATAAAAATTATTGTAATTATTAAATTATTTTACTTAAATATTTTTCAAACTTAAATGTTTTGAATTAGATGAAAATATATATGTGTAGTATTTTATTAATTGAATAACATTTACTTAATTTTTCTCCAAATCGTTTGAATTTTAGCCTATTCTATTCTAATTTCTTTCAATTACGGCCTATTCAATTCCAATTTAATTTCAATAGTAACCACCCTTTCATTTCAATTCTAGCCAAATTTATTTCAAATTTGGCCATTCCAAATCCAATCCAATATGATTTAATCCCATCTTTCAATCTCAACCGTCTATCACTCGAAAATTAAATCTCAGCCTCTCATTTTAAAACGATTTAACGGTTCAGATTGGATCTCCTATCTTTCCTATTTTAAGACTACCAAAAAGAATCAGCCCTAAAATGATTTTTGTCGTCTCTTCTTCTCTCTCTCTTTGGGATCCGCCGCCCCTTCCCCTTTTCCATTTTTTACTCCGGCGAGGACGGCGCCGTCCTCTCCTCTGTTCTCCCCTCGCTCCTTCTCCTCTTTTCCAGTAGCGAACAGCCGACAAAATACATCAGCCCGCAACACCACCAGCCAGCGAAACGACGAACAACAACAACCGCTCTATGCAGCGAGCAAATTGTGCCAGCTCAAGCAGCCGCTCTGACTGCGCCAGAAGCTCCGTGAAGTAGCACCCAGCAGCTCCGGTCAGTAGTTGCAAGAAAGCAGCAGCCTCACGAAACTTCGGCACCTCAAAGTTCTGTAGTTTTCACACAAGACGGATCTTGACTGATTCGTCTGGGTTTGTCCTTGTTTAAATATTACTATTCACTTTTTAATTTCATCTATGATTTTTGTGATATTTTTGTCAATAATAGTTGTCAATCTTGTTCTAAGCTTGAATAGTTAAGACCCTCCGAACATTTGCTCGTTTTACTTTATTATTTGCAGATTTAGGTTGATCTAAATTTGTGCTCATATTGCCATCATTGTGTTATATGTTTGTGTTCTTTGTAAATGGGTGTTAACATCTAATATATTGGTAATGATTGTTTTTCTGTAGTTTTGTTAGGCCTCCCTCAAATTAAGCTATATATTGTTGATTATTTTTTATGCTTTAGTTCTGTGCATTCTCTGTTTATTGTAAATGGTTGCTGGAACATTGGATAAATTGATTGATGATTGATTCTCCTAATTCTAATTGTTCATGAACTGATTACTCCTTTACAATTATGCGATGTTACTAATAAATCCTTCTTGTCTTAGTTTTAAAAAATAGACATATTTTATATGGTAAGTATATATATTTGATGGTTGGTAAAAAGTTGGTTGATTTTACATGTTTATTTGACTAATATTAATTGATTCATTTTACCTTAATTAAGCTAACAACATATTCTTACTTGTGGTATTATGGTAAGTAAATATATAATTTGATCTCGAATCTGTATGTAAATAATTCTTTCCTTACCAGATTTTACATTGCATTAATTGGTTATTTGCTTATCTTAAATAAATTGAAACAAATTCTTACTTGTTTTATTTTGATAAAATTGTGTCTACTTAAGGTAAAAAAATTTAATGATTGATACTCTTTTGGTAAAGGAAGTATAATCTCCCGTAATTGTTCTTTGCTTATTATTTTGTGCTCCTCATTCACTATATAATCAGAAGTGTTTTAATTCAGTTGCGCTCACAGAAAACACACTGACTTCTTTCATGCTTACACACGTTAAGAATTAAAAAGATATACTCTCTTCTCCAAAAGAAGAAGAATTCTTATAAAGATTTGGATCACTCATTTGTTGTATGATATTTCTTTAAAATACTCCATTACTGATAAAATAATCTGCTTAACTGGTTAGTATTTTGTCTTGCAAATGCACCATTTAGTTAATGTAATTTGTAAGGCATAAAGAAGACATCCATGTTTGTTTTCTTTCTCTCTTCTATGTCATATAATCGATGTTTTGCTATGTGCTTTCAATGAAGTATGTCTGCTCTTTGAACCTATTTGTATTAATGTGCTGGTGTTTAATTTTATTATTATGTATTGTGCTCCTATATATTTTTTATGCTTTAGCAGGATCTTGATTTTAAAGTTCAAGATATGGAAGTCGCCATGGGAGGGACAACTAACGAATTGATTTTGTTTAACTTATGTTTCGTATATTATTTAAACTCTATTCATGTTTTTGTAATAATTTGTAAACTCTAACTCTATACATGTGATATAACTTGGATGTTCGTCTAAGGGGGAGGGGAATATAAGTGCTAAATGTTTTTATTTTATTTAATTCTATTATGTGTGAGTGCTATAAATTTTGTCTATGTTGCTTAAATCACTTGAAACATGAAGTCTTTAACAATCTGTCTAAAATCAACCAATTTGCTTGTAGTTATGTCTTATTTTAAAATCAACCAATATGTGATAAATAACCTGTTTCACAATCTGAATTAATTTCTGCATTTAGAAATCAGTTTAAGTAATCAGAGTTAGCTCTTTCCATTTCAGCATGCTAACGAATTTTAAAAGGAGTAACGTTTGATTCTTTAAGTGCTGATTTTCCCTAATTGTTATTTGCTAATATGCTCTTTATTAATAAATTTCAGCCTGCTCACACTTAAATTTATAGCTATAGGATTTAACTAATGAAATCAATGTTAATTAATCAGTTTAAATAATTTATGAATGTTTTAATAACTTAAGCATGTTAGTTAATAAATCACGTCTTAATCAATTTTAGGTTGCTAATAAAATTAATCACTTAAATAGTATGTGTATAGTTAAATCAATTAACTATTTTTAGCATGTTGTAACTAATACAATAATTTTTATGCATGACTATTTTCTGCATTTCACATCTTTTTGCCACTGTTAAATATACTGCAATATTATTGTTTCTGCTACTTAAAATAAAGTTAATAAATCTGCTCCTGCATGTTTTTTAAATCTTAAAATCTGCCCTGATAAAATCATGTACGATTTAATTAACTGTTGCCTCTTCTAAACTGCTAGCCCGATTAAATCTGCTACTGCTTTTACTATTAATGTTTGTTTAGTTATCACCTTGCAAGCATGTTTAAATTAAATAAATAAATGAAGTGACCTTAATTGTTTAATATTAGTTATCACATAATAATTAAGCATGTTTAAATTAAATAACCAATAAATGAAGTGACCTTAATTGCTACTTGTAACCTCCACATAAATTGCTTGAGATACGTCTAGGACCCACATTTGTGGACCTCGAGGAATGCTTAATACCTTCCCCTAGAGGTAATTTGAACCCTTACCCGATTTCTGGTTCGTTGACCTTTAGTTAGATTAGTTAGTTTAGATAGTTGCCTTAACACGTCTTAATTCGTTAGGTGACGACTCTTCAATCACCCAAAATCCAAAAGAATTGTTAGGTCGTGCAGCAAAAACTGTTTTGTGAAAAATGGAGCGCGACAACTCAGTAAGCATTTTGACATTTTAAATTGAAGCACATATCAAGTGAATACATTTAACATTCAGTCAAGAGATTTGAACTCTATTGATATCCAAATACTCACTAACTAATATCAAATACAAGGTATACATGAACATGGAACCAAGGGAGAACGTGGGCAAATTCAACTTAAAGACGGATACAAATTCCAAGTAAGTACATATAAAATGTACAATCTAGCAAGTAGGTATCTTGTGAGGTAACATTATAGTCTATAACAATGGGAGTAATAACCAATAAATGGAACATATGAACATGTGAAAAAATGACATATATGATGGAATAGACAATTGAATCAAGTTGGTTAGAAATGGGCAGATTGTATATCCAACATATAAACAGATGTACCATGTGTAATCTAAGATCGCTTTGATTTATATGTGGGGAATACGTGCCAATGGTACTTTGACGATGAAACAAATTTAAACATATGTATTGATTTTATTTTTGGTTTATGAGATTACACATTGGATATGTTGTTATGAACAAATTCAACTCTTTGTAAGATTTCAGATAAAGGTGTGATTCGATCTCTGATAGAACGTACACAATAATCATATGATTATTTAAAAATTTTGGAGAAAGTTTTATATATTTTCAAGCAGATGTCTTGTGTCTTAAATGACAGTAGACCTCTTGTTCTTGGTTCACTTAAGGATTTCATGACAACGATGATGGATACTGTAGATGAGCGGACTGTGGAGAGGTTACTGATTAGGACTTAGGGATTTCAATTTCCATTTTGGATTAATTTTAAATTGGGTTAATTTTAATGGGTTGTGGGTAGTGGCCATTTGGGGAGTGGGTTGTAGGCGTCCAGGGCTCAAGGCATGAGTGCATGTAAATAAGTTACATTTTGATTTTTTTGTTTAACCGAATTAAATTATTAAAAGATTGAAAATCCAACCAAAAAAACTGAAATTTTAATATTTTAAATGAAACTGACCGGTCCAATAAAAAATGAAATCAAAATTTAAAAAAATTCTACTCGGTCGATTTTTTCGATTTGAACCAAAAAATGTCCAGCCCTAGGGATGATGTATAGTAACTTATTGTACATATGTTAGTGATGAAAACTTGAAAAGATACGAAATTATACTTGACGTCCCTCTAAGTGTTTCATCTTGATTTTTCTCTTTCGTAGAAAATGTTTTTAAGAGTAGTATTTTTTCTAGAGTAAATACATCAAATTCGTTTTGAACTTGGCAGCAAAATTTACATTAGTATTTTAACTAAACAGACGTTTAAATACCCATTAACAATTTTGAAGTTAATTAAACTACACCTTAAGGGGTGACTATTTTTATTAAAAAAAAAAGAGAAACGAATGAGGTTTAAGGAGTCTCCACTTAATTTTTAAAGAAAAATTAAGAAAACTACTTTTTCAAAAGATTAAAAATAGAAAATCTAATGACCATTCGTCTGTGACCCGACCTTTAGACCAATCATAGCTTTCTAAACTCAGTGGATAATGGTCCCGACCCTCTGCCCTTCTCCACTTAAATACCGGCTCGCTTTGCATGGTGTTGGCATGAACCTGCGACCTAAGCCATAAATCCTCCACTTTTTGCCATTAGAGCTAAGCCTTGGGGGCAGTCTCTGCAAGATCATTATGCAAGTTTTCGATTGAAATTTGCCTTGACAATTGAAGATCATCCGAGAGATTCAGTAGTCAGGAAGGACTCAAGTAGATCAAACAATGCACTGCGCTTGGAGATAAGGAAGATAAAAATTGTTCCAGGACTGTTCCAGAGTTTAAGATAGAGTGTAGCCTGCATGTTTACAAATGCAATATAAGAAGCAGAAATCCAATAACCTAAAAAGTAAGCCAAAGAAGTTGAGCATTAGCAAAACTACAAAAAATATAAAAAATCAAATTAAACTATAGTAAACCCACCTCATCATCAATACTTCTGAAGTTTTTGAATGTCTCTGCAAGATCATTTTTTTTAAAACCGATAAATCCGTTTGTGACACTCTCTTTGGACCAATCAAAGCCTTCTACACTCGGTGGAGAATAGGCCCGCCCCTCTACACTTCACCATTTAAATATCTGGCTTCGCTTTGCATGGTGTGGGGCTTGAACCTGAGATCTAAGCCATAAATCCTCCCCGTTTTGCCACTCGAGCTAAGTCTTGGGGGCAGTCCGTGCAAGATCATTATGCAAGCTTTCGATGGAAATTTGATTTGACAATTGACGATCATCCAACCTTTTCAAGTTAACAAGCAGTCAATATTTATCATGATCATCCTTCAACTATAAAAATTGCACATTTAACAAAAATGCATCAATAAAACACACAACCCCTTCCAAATTGTTAAGGGCACATACAACAACTTCTTTCATTGCGGATTTAAGTTTGATAATGAACATCTTCAGTCCCCTTCTATTTGCTAAGGGCAAAGTCATGTAACTCCCAACCCTCTCAGTAGCACAGAAGTTCAGGGCCTTTACACAAGATCTAAGAGCTTCCTTCTCACCATGCTTAAAAAATGCATTTTACTTCTAAAGGAAAGCAATTTTAAAATTCTGGAAAAGAAAAATAGAACAACTTTTATGTCACGCCCCGAGCTACCCCCAAGACGCGGACACGGGACCTAGGACCACAAGTGATCCCAAGCTAACCCTGCTGGCATGATCATGAGCATACTAAAGATAATAAACTAATGTGGAAGCTAAATCATAAATAAATCTGAAAAGATGGGGAATACCCATATATTATAACTGAATATATCAAATCTGAGAGTTTAATACAAAGAAGTTATCAAACTCAAATACTAAGCTGAATCTAACTATGTCTGAAATAAGCCTCTAAACTGACTAGAAATGTTGGGACATGCCCCAACTAGATCTAGCAAAACTGAAACTAAAGACTAAAAATACTGAAAAGAAACTCATGACTATTGTCCTCGAAGAATGAGGACTCACCACTGATGCTGCTGAACTGGAGATCGGGAA
>NC_064285.1:41186713-41218087 GCF_019186545.1 Solanum stenotomum | reverse complement strand
GCATGATCATGAGCATACTAAAGATAATAAACTGATGCGGAAGCTAAATCATAAATAAATCTGAAAAGATGGGGAATACCCATATACTATAACTGAATATATCAAATCTGAGAGTTTAATACAAAGAAGTTATCAAACTCAAATACTAAGCTGAATCTAACTATGTCTGAAATAAGCCTCTAAACTGACTAGAAATGTTGGGACATGCCCCAACTAGATCTAGCAAAACTGAAACTAAAGACTAAAAATACTGAAAAGAAACTCATGACTATTGTCCTCGAAGAATGAGGACTCACCACTGATGCTGCTGAACTGGAGATCGGGAACCGATCTAAACGTGATTTGGATACTGAGAACCTGAACCCACATCACGAGAAGATGTAACGCACGAATGCGTCAGTAGTTGAAAGGTACTGAGCATATAAGATAGAGTAAAGCTGAAAGAACATATAACTGAACAAAGCAATAAAACAATGAAATCATCTGGACATGATATAGATATTGAAAATACTGAATGCTAAGCTAACTGAATGCAATGACCAATTTATAACATGCTGAGACTGAATACTGAATATACTGATAAATGGTCAATGCAATAGAATCTGACTGAACTGTGGGAGCTACTAATAACCGACATAAAACCACATGAGCTAAATGTGGAGTCCGATGTATACGCCCCATCGAGAGGAGCCAATATACCCTTCCAGAGGTATAAAGGCATGCTGACATGATCACTAAACTGATGTTGCCCACATAGGGGACTTACACCTACGTGGCTCGTAGTTCTGGGACTATATGGGTACGCTGAAACCCTAGTCCAACTCAGTATTATGCTACTCCCAATGAATTAAGTGGTTAACTGGTTATGACTGAATTTCTGTAAATACTAGGTAGCTCGAAACTGAACATGCAAACTGAGAATGCAACAATTAATCTGATAATGATGCATTCATAAACTAAGGCATGTAAAACTGAATACTGAAATATCTGACCTAGCATGTGTAATTCAAGAACTAAAGAAAACATAGCTAGGGTTCTGAAATTCATGCGATAAACTGAGCAATAACATGATAATCTGATTTGGAACATTTAAATAATTAATTCATGATGATCTGTTCAAATTCTAGAAACCCTAGGTCTATTCATAATCACGGAATCAAGAATCTGACTGAATTCTAGGGACCTAATGGGCGAAAGGAACCCACTAGTGAAATCCCACATACCTGGTGACGAATTCCACGGAGAAATCTTTTGATTTCGGGGCTGGAACTGAAGAAACCTCGCTGCGTTCTTGAACTAGGGTTCTTGACCTTTTTTCTCCTTCTTGATTCTAATTTTCTAAGTTTTGATTAATGATTTTGACTAAGGTAAGTTCTAATTATGTTACTAGGTTTAAACTAATTAAAACCTCATGATGTAGGGTTTAAACGACTTATCTTAGGGGTTAAACGTAATAGGAAAAGACCAAAAGACCCCTGAATTAACTGTTGTCGGAGTGATCGACGGAATGGACTGACGGTCCGTCAATCAATCGACGGTCCGTCGATTGGGTCCGTAGGTCGAGTTTGCCCGATAGGGCTTCACTAAAACGGGCATAACCTTTTACTCGGATGTCGAAATTTAGCAAACTCGGTGGCGTTGGAAAGATAATTCAATTATCTATCTAACCATAGGTCATGGGACACATAATTCATTTTGTGCTAAGAGTTATAACCATCTGAATTTGACCCATCAGAATTTTCAGCTAACTGGCTGCTAACCTTCGATCTACGGTCAGACCTACGGACCGTGGATCGAATGACGGTCCGTGCTGGTCAACCGTAGTTCGGGACTGAAGCTGGGATTTTGGGGCATCGATCCACGGACACGAACTACGGTCCGTGACCTGACCTACGGACCGTAAGTCCGGCCGTGGGTCAACACTTAGCCAAATTTCTGAGCTAGTTTGGGGAGGGGTTGCAGTGGTGAACCATGGACCACCAGCACGGGCCGTGGATGGTGACCGTAAGTTGCACCTGCAACTTCTCAAAATCTGCATTTTTGTCTATTTTGAATACGGCGTGTTACATTTTAGTTACTAGTTCAAAAAAATTACTTCATATTAGCATTCTCCTTTTTATTTCATGATCCTAATAAGTTTAATTTTTTAAGATGTAGGCTTGTGAGGTATACATGAACGTGGAACCAAGGGAGAATGATAGCATCCAAGGAAGCTCTACTCCATTGAAGGACAAGGATGAAGCTTAAGAAACTCCAAGGAGGCCCATAACAAGATGTCAAACTAAGGAGTTCAATGATAAGCTCAATGGGCTTCAATCGCTGATCCAAAGGTGTCTTATTGGGGAAGAAGAGCTCAAGCCCAAGGGAGAGGAATTGACCAAATGCTACAATTATTTGGTGGCCCAAATTCAAGCCCAAGATGAGGAATTTTAAGGTCCAATTTCATGCAAATAAGGTCAAGAAGAGTCCAAGAATCAACCACAACAAGAGTTGCTTTCTGCCCAAGTTTTGAGAGAAGACTAATCAAACTTTCCAAGATTGTCAAGATTCTTTTCCTAGTTGGGATTTACCTTATTTCTTTATTTATATATAGGTTATTAATATTTTCCTTAGTCTATTTATGGTCTCCTAAGTACCATTTAATGCTTTCCTAGAAGTACTAAATTTGTTCCTAGTTAGTTTACTTTATTTCCTTTTTAGAGTAGGATTCCTTGTAATTGTCTTTCTAGGGTTTGGCTGACCTTTTAGCTTCTTATAAGGGGTCTTGGACGTTCTTCCCCCTTCTCCTATATATAGGAGTCCTTTTTATTCATTAAAGGGAATTTAGATTGATATTAATAATATTTGAGAGAGTTCTTTGAACCTTTGTGACTTGTTCTTTGAGTATTTATCTTTAAACCTTTACTAGTTTCATAGTTAAGGTATAAAGTAACTTCTTCTTATGATATCTTTGGTTTCTTTCTGGTATTCTTTAGAAGGTGATTGGTTTCTACATACTAATTATTGTCTTTAGTTACTCATAAAGTGGTCAAGATTCGAATCTATCGTTTTGATTCGCTTTCTCAAGTAAAGGCGTTTAGATTTCGTCCATAAATCTATACGTTGTTACTTGGATCTTTTCAAGGCCTTAGAACATCTCATCCTTGGAAATTCGTGGATCTTTCCTTCGAATTTCCCATATCTTTAGTTAGTTTTTTTTGTTTCTTTTCTTTGTGCTTCTGCATTCTAATATTCAATTTTCTATTTGTGATCTCCTTTAACCTTGCTGTTATCAGAGAACGTGGGTAAATTCAACTTAAGGAGGGATTATATTCCATATAAGTACATATAAAATGTACAATCTAGCAAGTAGGGATCTTGTGAGGTAACATTATAGTCTAACACAATGGGAGTAATAAACAATAAAGTGAACATATGAATGTGTGAAAAGATGACATATGTGATGGAATAGAGAACTGAAGCAAGTTGGCAAGATATGGACAGATTGTATATCCAACGTATAAACATAAGTACCATGTGTAATCTAAGAACACTTTGATTTATATAAGGGGAATACGTGCCAAGGGTACTTTGACGATGAAACAAATTTAAACGTATGTACCATTATTTTTGGGTTTATGACATTACACATTGGATATGTTGTTATGAACAAATTCAACTCTTTGTAAAATTTCAAATAAAGGTGTGATACGATCTCTGATAAAACGTACCCAATAATCAGATGATTTTAAAAATTTAAAAGAAAGTTTTATAAATTTTCAAGCAGATGTCTTGTGTCTTAAATGACAGTAGACCTCTTGCTCTTGGATTACTTAGGGATTCCATGACAACGATGATGGATAACGGAGATGAGCGGACTGTGGAGAGGTTATTGATTAGGTCTTAGGGATTTCAATTTTGATTTTGGATTAATTTTAATGGTTTTTGGGTAATGGCCATTTGGGGAGTGAGTTGTAGGCGTCCAGGGCTCAAGGCATGAGTGCATGTAAGTAAATTACATTTCAATTTTTTTGTTTAACCAAATTAAATTATTAAAAGATCGAAAATCGAACCAAAAAAACCAAAACATTAATACTTTAAATGTAATCGACCGGTCAAATAAAAAAATGAAATCAAAATTTTAAAAAATTCAATTCAATCGATTTTTTCTATTTGAACCGAAATATGTCCAACCCTAGTGATGATGTACAATAACTTATTGTACATACATACATTAGTGATAAAAACTTGAAAATATACGAAATTATACTAGATGTCCCTCAAAGTGTGTCATCTTGATTTATGTCTCTCGTAGAAAAAGTCTTTAAGACTAGATTTAAAACACTGGTACGTGTCCTAATATAACATAAAATAATTGTTTTTCTTTTGGGCCTTACGCCCAATTCTTCCACTTGTCCTAAGAACTAACAAGTGATAATAACAATTGCAATAAAAGTGATGTAATTCTCACAAGAAGAATCACAATAACAAGCGGAAAGAAAGAATGATAGAAGAAGAGACACAAGATAAGAAACAATTGGCAACTAAAGGATGTATTAAATCCAATAACCTCCAATCTAGATCCTAACAAGCACCTAATCGGGATAAATAGATAGACACAACAAGAGGAAACAAAGAGCAACATATGGGTATATTAAACCTAAAGACCTCGCTTCGTTAATCCAACAAGAAGCACCTAACTCTTACTATGACCTCGAGGGAATCAATATCCCAAAGCAACCGACGTTTCTAAGCAAAAATCAACAAAAGCTTATACCAAGCTTTCAAACACTCACACAAGGAGTTTAGGTTTACAACCACAATAATCAAAATCAGTCTATCCCTAAAATGAACCCTAAGACACCTATTTATAGTATTAGGCATTATTACATAGATGGGCCTAAAAGTGACCCTAAATGGGCCAATGGGAGAGCCAAGTCGGGCTCGGCGATGCGCCCAATAGGTTCGACGAGGAACTCTGCTCCTTGCCTTGGCTGGGAAGCTACTGGAACTTTGGGCGGTCTAGGAACCATTTCCCAATCCACTGGGCGATGGACCAATGGTCTTCAGCTCACCTAGTGGGCAGTTTTCCCCTTTGTAGCTCCTTAGGAACCCTTGCCAAAGGGTTTTTGCGAGTCGCTGAAGTTTCTCCAGCCGAATGGAGCACCATTATTCACTTGCTCCTCTTCGCTTCGTTAGGCCTCCCACGCTTCAAACTATCATCCAAGCATGGTGTTGCCCAATTGTGAGCTATTTCTAGGCATTGAACTCCGTCATTGGCATCCATACATGCCAAACAACCTCTATCCTTGTGAACATTCCATCAAAACATTGAAGTTCGTGAATGGATAGGCTTGATGTAATCCATTTTACATCATTCTCCCCTTCTTGAAAAGGATTCATCTTCGAATCCATACCTTGCAAAACCCTAGGGGGAGCAAACAAGAGCAAGATCCTCATGGCATGAGGGTTAGCGTTAGCAATAACAATTTCATCACCATCCCAAGGATGCACAAACTTAACATATAACAAAGCATCACAAATATCAACCAAGGGTTTGTAACCCATCAAAGCAATAAATACTTGGCTAAGTAAGAAATACTGACAAAGGGGTAGAGCGTAGGAACCAATACACTTAAACAAGTTCATGTGTAAGCCCTCATTGGTTCCACATTCAAACAAGCACAAGACCTCCCTTATGTCAATTAGCACATAAACATTCTCAAAACTAAGTGCAAGGGCATAGACAAAGTTAACCCAAATTAAGATTCCATCCAATGCATTAGCTAACTTCAAGAATGTAGTTATTCCCAATTCATGAGCGGGGTCAAATACAAAAGTATTCCCCACACAACTTGGCAAACAAACCTCATACAACCACATAGGATCAAGTAATAACACCAAGTAAAAATCACATGAAAGAAAAGGGTGTTTCTACTATACCCATCACAATTTAGACCAACACCGAGGTCAAATGGGAAGGAAAAATATAGCATTGAGACAAGGAGACTCTTATTTTCCCCCATTGATTCCACTATTAACAAAAAATATGGTACCCACACAAACATGAGTATCATCATATGCAAATAGATAATAGAGAAAGGTGTCATGCTCACTAGGGACATCTAAGGTGTTCTCATATGTAAGATCACAACTAGGTTCAAGGATCCTAGTACACATCACTTTACAAGAATGAACACACAAAGACTTCATGGCAAATTTAAAATAAACTTCACCTTCTCTCAACAAAGTATTCCTACCCCCATAAAATGTACGATTGACAAGATCATACTCAAAGCATGAGTAAAGAAAAGGGCTTAGGATACTACCCTTCCGCATACACAATGTAGGCTCCTCAATTGGATTGTAAACCCTCAAGAAGGACTTTCCATCGTAGGGAAATGTGTCAACAAATCCATCCAAATGACACTTGTCATCTTGACCAAGAATCACTACACAAGTGCCACAATTTAATTCACTACCGGGGTCAAATGGAAAGGAGATCCATGGACTTGGACCAAGCACTTCTCATTTTGCCCGATTGGCACTCTCATTTTCCAACATCATACTCCACTCAACAGCATGAGCATCACCATATGTAAACAAGTAATAGAGAAAGGTGTCCCGCAATTCCACTTCCTCCAAGGTGTTTTCATGGGCATGACTACTTATAGGCTCAAAAATATTGGTCATACTATAAATGAGTGAAACACACCAAGAAGAAGAAGTAATAGGTAAACTAACACCACATTCCTCCTCATCACATTCCTTCCCCATAAGAGTACTCCTATCTTCTAAGAAAATATTTCCATCTTTGGGAGGGAAAGCCTCACTCCATAGTGGGTTACTATAACAAGTATAGCTATCAAGAACTATACTGCTCTCAAGATTCACACCACTAGGTATATCACTAGGAATGATTTCATCATCTTCAAAAAGGATATTGTACTTAAAGAGGGAATGATCAACCACTGGGGAAGAATTAAAACATGCAAGTTCACCCTAAAAAAGACACATATCATCTTTCGAAGCATTTTCGAGCACAAGATCTCTATGAGCAAAGCAAGCAATCAGATCTTCCACAAAAGACATGCTCATAGAGTCACTCATATTCAATTGATCAACATTATCATTAGTGCCACTAAATTGAGGCTCCTTAATCACATTACAAAAGCCCTCAACCAGTGACCTACACTCACAAACAGGGTGATCAACACAATTATTACAAAATAATGAGCTAGCATTCAAAGCATAGGTGTCAACACTAGGTGGACACAAATCGATCTTACTAGAAGAATCAATTTGGTCATCAATAGGATTAACTAGTGTATCCACACTCTCAACAAACACATTATCAATATAAGGTAAAAAATCAATAGAGGCTCACATAAAGACAAGCTAACATTCACATTTTGTTCATTTGAAATGGTAAAAGTGTTAAGCTTAGCTATTGTACCTTGACTCCCGCAAGAAATATATTCTTGACCTTGAAAGGACACTCCCTTAGAAATGTCCAGACAACCCACAAGTGAATCCATTAAAAGGGCTTCACGAGGATCCTGCAAAAGGAAAGAAATAGAATGGGCATGGGAAGAGTTAGATGGGTTAGCTGGCAACTCATGATCTCTTTGTGAGGCAAGGATCAATGTATTTTCGACTCCCACATCCTCCTTTATCTTTTTATGCTCAACCAATAACAACTTGGCCTTTCCTTTCAACTTCCTCTTTTCTCCTTCTCCTTGGGCCTCAGCATCCACATGTCCCTCCTCCTTTTTCCTTTTATCCCTCAACTCATCCATCTTTCGATACAACTCTATGACTTGGGATGGTGATAGTGGTTTAAGGACATATTTACAACCCATTGACATGACGGTATAGGTGTTGTGCCTTCCATGTGTTGACGTGTGGCTGTGTTGCCAAGTTCTCCCGAGTAGTACATGATTAACTTGCATGGGAATCACATCACAAAGTACAACATCTTGATATTTCCTAATTTGAAACTTAAATTAATACTTGTTCATGTACCCTCAGTTCCTCCTGATTCAACCATTGAAGTGTGTATGGTTTAGCAAACTTAGTGGTAGGAAGCTTCAAGTAGTCCACCACAACGGTGCTAGCAAGGTTAGCATAACTTCCACTGTCAATGATCAAGATACATACTTAGCTCTGGATGAGGCACTTGGAGTAGAAGATATTCTCTATTTACTGGTGATTGATCATGGCCTTTCTAGGTATAGTTCACCTTATCACATACGATGGTAGTGTGAACCCTCTCTCTTTGGCCCAAATCTCATCCTCTACCTTGGTCAATCTAGAATTTATCACGAATAGATGACGTATAAACTCAGCCAAGCTTCCATCCAATATCCTTATCATTTAACTCTCTTCAGTAGGAGTCATCATGGAAGATTCTAAGGTAACCTTTCCCTTTGGTGGGTAGGTTTTACTTTCAGTTTCCATGGTACCTAGCAATAATAAAGACTCAAGAACAACAAACAACGTTAGCATTAGTAAAAATAAGCTCACAATCACTCGTGTTTACACACCTTTGATTGCCTCTCAAATTGGCGCGACTAATGTTGAAGATTGCTTATACTCGGTTGATCACAAAAGAGTCAATTCTACTCTTGGTCGGAATGGATTTTTGTTTCAAGAAAAATGGACGACTCAATTAAAACAAACGGACTTGAGTCAAGAAGTTAACTACGAAGTAAAATGAATAAAAGCACGAAAAGAAAAGCACTAACAAAGAAGTGAATTCAAGAATTAATAGTCAACAAGTAGAGTAGTTACGAGTTGAAAATCAGTTTAGGATTCTTGGCAACGAACTAGAATCAAAAGAAAGGAAACTAAGAAATTAGAACTTGAGATTAGAAAAGGTCATAACAGGACTTTCCCATCGCTAAACGGCCTATTTTCTTCACCAAACGTGAAGTTCAGTTCACCAACTTGAAGATTGGCTAGCCAAACTCTACAAACGGACAAGGCAACTCGGCGATCTGGGTGGAAGTTCGGCGATGCGCCGAGTGGATTTGGTGACCATGGATTAGCTCATCAAATTTTCCAGTAGCACAACCAAAATGAAGGCCAACTCGGCAACCTAACTACCCATAGGGCAAGGCGTCGAGTGGGTTAGGTGATCTCCACTTTAGCTCGCCTAATAGACCACTACTGCTTCTTCAAAGTTCCAAAATTTGAGCTTATTTGGTCCCCCTGCACCTTGTAGCTTAGTACTTACCCTTTTAGGTAAATTCCCTTTATACAAACACTTTTACTCTTTCTCTTTCTTTCTTTTTGGAATCAAACACCTCCTTTTTGAATATTCTTCACTTTGAAGATATGAAAGTTCTTCAAGAACTTCAAGAACAAGATGAAGACCCAAAATAAAACCCTTTATATTTTTAGCTCGAAATTCGACAAAATTCGAGATACAAGCTCTCCTAGATATAGGGAACAAACCCCAATACTTTTTAGCCGTCAATTCCTTGCCAAAACTTCTAGATTTCGAAACCCATTTTGTCTTCTTCAAAGCTTCTTCAACCAACAATGGTGGTTTCTTCAATAGTGAACCAAACCCTTTCAAATCTCAGCCTAGGCTCGAAATAGGTTAGGAAACACTAATCTAACCTTGGAAACACCAAAGAAGACTCAAATTAACAAGACCCATTTCAGAATTTTCACAAAAACGTTTTGAACACCTTTTTTTTTGTAGCAACAAAACCCAAGACTAGAATCGTAGGAACGATACTAAGATTGGTTCTGATACCAAATGATGTAATTCTCACAAGAAGAATCACAATAATCAACGGAAAACAAGAAATATAGAAGAATAGACTTAATGATGTATTAAATCCAATAACCTCCAATCTAGATCCTAACAAACACTTAATCCGGACAAATAGATAGACACAACAAGAGTAAACAAAGAGCAACCTATGGGTTTGTTAAACCCAAAGACCTCACTTCGTTAATCTAACAAGAAGCACCTAACTCTTACGACGACCTCAAGGGAATCAATATCCCAAGCAACCGATGTTTCTAAGCAGGAATCAACAAAAGCTTATACCAAGCTTTCAAACACTCACACAAAGAGTTTAGGTTTACAACCACAATAATCTAAATCAGTCTAACCCTAAAATAAACCCTAAGACACCTATTTATAATGTTAGGCATTATTACATAGATGGGCCCAAAAGTGACCTGAAATGGGCCAATGGGCGAGCCAAGTCGGGCTCGCCTAATGGCTCGGTGATGCGCCTAATAGGTTCGGCGAGGAAAACTACTCCTTGCCTTGGCTGGGAAGCTACTGGAACTTTGGGTGGTCTGGTAACCATCGCCCAATCCACTTGGCGATGCGCCAATGGTCTTCAACTCGCCTAGTGAGCAGTTTTCCCCTTTGTAGCTCCTTAGGAACCCTCCCCAAAGGGTTTTGGCGAGTCGCCGAAGTGTTGTCCAGCTCGCCGAATGGAGCACAATTCTTCACTTGCTCCTTCACGCTTTGTTAGGCCTCCCACACTCCAAGCTATCATCCAAGCATGGTGTTGCCCAACTGGGAGCTCTTTCAAGGCATTGAATTCCCTCCTTAGCATCCATACATGCCAAACAACCTCCATCCTTGTGAACACTCCATCAAAGCATTGAAGTTCGTGAATGGATAGGCTTGATGTAATCCATTTTACATCAAAAAGGGCTTAGGCCCAACAACAAAATATAAAAACTTAATTTCGGGGACTTTAGGCCCATTTTCTCATTTTCGTATACACTAGGTGTATATTAGTGTATACAATCCCGTATATCAGCTCCAATTCTTGTTCGTCAATTTTTCGGAGACCATTACCTTGATTCCAATGGCTGGCCGACTTGGAATGAAGAAAATTGGGCCTCTGTGGCCCAATAAGAAGATGCAATGATAGGAAAAAGATTCCATGAGGATTGGGGGCAGATCTCACATGCATACAAAGTAAAGGAAGACGGTTAATATATAATTCAATTAGTATGAAACAAAAGAAGATACACTAATTATATATAAGGAGAAAGCAATGAGACATATATACTAGGATATAGTCCAAATTAACAGAAATCATATTTAGACATGCTAAAAATCAAACTAGAGACCTAAAAAAGATTTAGGCTCAAAGGGGATAACTAAAGATTTATGCAGTGCAAAGGTGGCATGCGCTTCAAGACTTACAATCCGCGAGTATCTCAACTTACAGTAAGAAAGCCTCATACCTTTACCCCTTTAATGGAAACTTTGACTAGCATTTTTCAAAGATTATGGGCTACAGGACTTTTGAAGCCCAGGGAAGGTTGGATCCCTAAGCATTCTTCTTCAACTGTGGATTTATCCAAAAATTGTGCGTATTATTCAAATATTCAAGGTCATGAACCGAAGAATGTCCAGCATTGAAAAATAAGATCCAGAATATGATTGAAAAAGGAAAAATTATAGTGCATCAAGGACCACTAAACAACAATTGCAATCCTCCTACAACGAATACAACCATCGCTCAAGGAGATCCTACAGAGATATATTCGAAGCACATGACAAGAAAGCGCAAATCGCATTAAAGAAGTTGAGGAGGAAAAGACTCTTATGAGCAAAATGTCTCTATTTCTTAGATATTATTATCGAAACTTTTATTTTTATTCCGCTCATTTCTCCTTGTACTCATGAACTACGTTTGACCTGATTTCCTTTTGGATATGTAAGGCAACGCTTTGATGGGTTCGATCTTTATCAAATAAATTTCTCTTCTTTTCCAAATTCAAATTCAGGGCTAATTGACCCAACCTTGAACATAATTGTCGTTCAAATTCAAAGTCGGACTTCAATGTACAAATTTAAAACAATCATTTTTCTTTTTTGAACTAATAATTTTCTTTGAGTGAAACAAGATCACAAAATCCCCTGCTAATTAAACTGGGGCAGAATTTTTGAGGGAACTTCAAAAATTTCATGACAATATTTAATAAAGTGAGTGTATATCTTACACTCTAAACTAGGGCAGAAAGTTTTGAGAAATCCTTAAAAATTTCATCGAAATGAAGTGCAATTCTGAAATCAAAGCAAGCACAAGTATGACCCAATCTTGCTTTTCAAATTTACGATTTTTCTCTGGATGCTGGAATAGATTTGACATAAGGAGCTACTATTTGAATCAAGCTACCGTTTGACTATTTCGAAGATGATATTATCAACTTGTTATTGTCACCTACCGAATTTCACAGGCTCGTCTGCCTTACAATACAACATTAGGCTCGTTCGCCTTACAATACGACATTAGGTTCAACCGCTTTACAATATGACATTAGGTTCACCCGCCTTACAATAGGACATTAGGATGGTACACCTTACAATACAACATTAGGCTGGTCTGCAAGCAATACGACATTTAGGCTTGTCCGCCTTACAATATGACATTTAGGCTCGCCCGCCTTACAATAGGACATTAGACTCGTCTGCCTTACAATACGACATTTAGGCTAGTTCGCCTTAGAATACGACATTAGGCTCGTCTGCCTTACAATTCGACATTTAGGCTCATCCGCCTTACAATTCGAAATTTAGGCTCGTCTTTCTTACAATACGACATTAGGTTCGCCCGCCTAACAATACAACATTTAGCCTCGTCCGCCTTACAATAGGACATTGGGCTCGTTCGCCTTACAATACAACATTAGGCTCGTCTGTCTTACAATACGACATTTAGGCTTGCCCGCTTTACAATAGGACATTAGGACGTCCGCCTTTCAATAGGACATTTAGGATCTTCCGCCTTACAATAGGATGCTTAGGTTAACATTATTCTTCAGAGATGGGTCGCAATTCTTCAATAAATTAAGCCAAAGTTTATCAAGATTTGCACTATATCTCTAAAAGCAGATACATATTCTTATCTCCTATTGTCATTATTATTTTCTAGCACTTATATTTTATCATGCTAGTTCACACTTTTCGTATTTATACGCTAACATTTTATCTAGTCATATTAGATATTGTAGGCGAGATTGATCGCCCTCTCAGCTACGATTATCATGCTCATATCTATGGCAACAAAGGCCCACTCAATTATTTGTTACTCGTATTACCATTTTTCATCCGATCCTTTGCTTAAACTGGAAATCGCTTTGTCATGCTCTTCTCGCTACTCTAATCTTATCCAATCAAGCCGTTATCGTTCCCGTCCGAATATCATACCGTTTATTTTTCAATTTTAGGAGCTTCGTTTGTTCCTAAATCTAGAACTACATACGACCTAATTCTCGTATAACCAGAGATATGTAAGCGGCTTAATACCAAAGTCTCAGTCGTACCCTGTTTTAACTCTATATCATTTCAATTGACCTCACTGATATCTCTCGTCGGTTCGATAAAATCAGCTACTAAGTCAACGTTGTTTGTCCGACAATTCATTCTTCATTCTCAAGCAACCAAGGGGCAGCTGTTGATACCCAATTTTGACCAATCTATAACCTTTTGGAAGTGTTATTCGATTAATTACGTATTTTTAAAACATATTTCGAGGTTAAAATTTTAATCGATTTTGTCTAAAAAATTATATATTTTAGTAGGCTTGATTTATAAAAATTATTATAATTATTAAATTATTTTACTTACTTATATTTTTAAAACTTAGATGTGTTTAATTATATGAAAATCTTTTAATATGTGTAGTAGTTTATTAATTGAATAGCATTTCCTTAATTTTCCTCCAAATCGTTTAAATTTTAGCCGATTCTAGTCTAATTTCTTTCAATTACGGCCAATTTAATTTCAATTGTAACCACCCTTTCATTTCAATTCTTTCCAAATTTATTTCAATTTTGTCCATTCCAAATCCAATCCAATATGATTTAAGATCCCATCTTTCAATCTCAATCGTCCGTCACTCGCAAATTAAATCTCAGCCTCTCATCTCAAAACGATTCAACGGTTCATATTGGATCTCCCATCTTTCCTATTTTAAGACTACCAAAAAGAAAAAATCCTAAAATGATTTTTCTCATCTCTTCTTCTCTCTCTCTTTGGATCCGCCGCCCCTTCCTCTTTTCCATTTTCTACTCCGGCGAGGACGGCAAAGCCAGCCACCCACGGCAGGCGGCACCGTCATCTCCTCTGTTCTTCCCTCGCTCCTTCTCTTCTTTTCCAGCAGCGAACAGTCGGCGAAACACAGCAGCTTCGCAACGCCACCAACTAGCGAAACGACGAACAACAACAATCGCTCCACGCAGCGAGCAAATCGAGCTAGCTCAAGCAACCGCTCAGACCACGCCAGCAGCTCCGCGAAGTAGCAACCAGTGCTCCGGTCAGCAGTTGTGAGTTAAAACAGCAATCAAGCAGCAGCCTCACGAGACTCCGACAGCTCGAAGTTTTATAGTTTTCGTACAAGACGGATCTCGACAGATCCGTCTGGGTTTGCCCTTGTTTAAATTACTATTCACTTTTAATTTCATCTATGATTTTTGTGATATTTTTATTAATAAAAGTTGTCAATCTTGTTCTACGCATGAATCGTTAAGACCCATCGAACATTTGCTCATTTTTATTTATTATTTGCAGATTTAGGTTGATCTAAATTTGTGCTCATATTGCCATCATTGTGTTATATGTTTGTGTTCTTTGTAAATGGGTGTTAACATCTAACAAATTGATAATGATTGTTTTCTGTGATTTTGATAGGCCCCCCTCAAATTAAGCTTTCTCTGATTATTTTTTATGCTTTAATTTTGTGCATTATCTGTTTATGGTAAATGGTTGCTGGAACAATTGGATAAATTGATTGATGACTGATTCCCCTAGTTCTAATTGCTCATGAACGGATTACTCCTTTACAATTATGGGATGTTACTAATCAATCCTTCTCGTCTTAGTATTAAAAAGTAGATATATTTTATATGGTAAGTATATATATTTGATGGTTGGTAAAAAGTTGGTTGATTTTACATGTCTATTGACTAATATTAATTGATTCATCTTACCTTAATTAAGCTAAGAATGTATTCTTACTTATGGTATTATGGTAAGTAAATATATAATTTGATCTCTAATCTGTATGTAAATAATTCTTTCCTTACCGGATTTTATATTGCATTAATTGGTTATTTGTTAGTCTTAAATAAATTGAAACAAATTCTGACTTGTTTTATTTTGGTAAAATTGTGTCTGATTAAGGTAAAAAAATTTAATGATTGATACTCTTTTGGTAAAGGAAATATAATCTCACGTAATTGCTCTTTACTTATTATTTTGTACTCCTCATTCACTATATAATCAAAAGTGTTCTCATTCACTTGGGCTCACGGAAAACACACTGACTTCTTTCATGCTTACCCACTTTAAGAATTAAAAAATATACTCTTCTCAAAAAGAAGAAGAATTCTGATAAAGCTTTGGATCACTTCTTTGTTGTATTGCTGTGTTGTTGTTTCGGTGGATATCTCTTTAAAATACTCCATTGCTAATAAAATAATCTGCTTAACTGGTTAGTATTTTGTCCAAGTTAATATTGTCTTGTTAATGCACCATTTAGTTAGTGTAATTTGTAAGGCATAAAGAAGACATCCAGGTTAGTTTTCTTTCTCTCTTCTATGTAATGTAATACTCGATGTTTTGCTATGTGCTCTCAATGAAATATGTTTCTCTTTGAACCAATTTGTATTAATGTGTTGGTGTTTTATTTTATTATTATGTATTGTGCTCCTATATATTTTTTATGCTTTAGCAGGATCTTGATTGTAAAGTTGAAGATATAGAGAGTTGCCATGGGAGGGATGTCACACCCCAACCCTAGGTGAGGCGAATAAGTACCATATGAACACATGTTTTACAAGTCACCTATGATGAGAAAGTAAACTACTACTATGCAGATATATTTACTAATGAGAAGCTTCATATACAACACATGTTGACTAGCTGAACCGATACATGTGATAAGTGAAACTATGAATTCAGATGATAGCTTTACAATGTCTACAAAGCCTCTACTGGAATCCATGACTGTACCACTATGAAATAAATATGCATAGTAAAGACTCGGAAAATCCCCGAATCAACCTGGAGCTCAGCAACAACCGCTGAGTATCATGTGCTTCTATTGAGGAGATCTACTAGTTGAGTACATGTACCTGCATCATGAAATGCAGCGTCCCCAATAAGGGACGTCAGTACGAAAGAATGTACTGAATATGTAAGGCATAATACAACCATATGTAAAATGAGAGCTCAAGTGAAACAAAATACCAATAGATAAGGATTAAAGACCACCTTTGCTTATACTTGTGGAATTGTGTATGTTACATTCTTTTCTTTACTTTTCTTTGCATTATAATATTTATAAGACATATGATACAAATGACCAGCTGATCAGTGATAGAAGAGGATGACCCATGCTAGGCATTTTAACCCCTGGGATGATATCCTCATAGTTCCACATATTGGGATCGGCCCATGCTGGGCTTTCTCCCCTGAGCTGCCACCCTCTTATACCAATTGGGATCGACCCATGCTAGGCTTTCTCCCCTGAGCTGCCACCCTTCTATACCATTTGGGATCGACCTATGCTAGGCATTTTCCCCTGGGCTGCCACCCATAATTATACAGATTGCTTCACTTAGATTCTTTAATCTTTGAGATTGTTGTTTTGATGTTCATAACTCTTTTGAGATTGTTCTTTTAATGATCATAACTCTTTTGAGATTGTGTTCTGGTGGTCATAATCATTGTTGAGATTTGGAACTATGGACCAGTAGTAGAAGACATATGAATATGGACTTACGATAATAACAATGACATGTGAATCAAATGTGACATGAACGTGTAATACTTAGGAGCTTATATGACTAATTAAGCATTTTGACATCTCAAATTGAAGCACATATAAAGTGAAGACATTTAACATTCAGCCAAGAGATTTGAACTCTATATGATAGCCAAATACTCACTAACGAATATCAAATACAAGGTATACGTGAACGTGGAACCAAGGCAGAACATGGGCAGATTCAAATTTAGGACGGATACATATTCCAAGTAAGTACATATAAAATGTACAATAGAGCAAGTAGGGATCTTGTGAGGTAACATTATAGTCTAACACAATGGGAGTAAAAATCAATAAAGGGAACATATGAACATGTGAAAGGATGACGTATATATAGATAATTGAAGCAAGTTGGCATGATATGGGTAGATTGTATATCCAACATATAAACATATATACCATGTGTAATCTAGGATCATTTGATTTATATAAGGGAAATACGTGCCAAGGGTACTTTGACGATGAAACAAGTTTAAACCTTGCATGCTAATACTTGGTAGAGTAAGCACGTACATTAGTAACAAGCTAATATTTGAGTAGTCACTTTACTGCTCTAGGGAGTAGGAACTGCAACTATGGATCAGTCACTACCAAGGGCACTTAGAAAGCTTACTTTTTGTAATGCAAGTGTTGGATTCATGCCAAAGAAATAGGAAATCGAATAGCCTTACATACCTTGCTATACAATTCAATACGTATGACTTAAGCTCCTTCTCTTCAGATTACTAATCTACAATAAAATAAGTTGCAAGACTAGTATGAGTAGCTAATCAATCAATTTGAGCTACTTGATCTCACCCAAATAGTAACCAAGCAGTAAGCATGCAATTTATCTAGCCAGTGTTTTATTTCCTTCCCTTTCCCTTTAATCGCGTCTATATACTGTACAACCTTCGTATCAGGTCCTACCCAAAACTCCCTGCAATATTTAAGTCCTTTAACGTCTCCATAACTTTCCCGCACATCTAGTCACATCTCTTATCATAACATACATAAAATAATCCTTAAACATAATAATGTTAGCAGAACCAATATGAATCATGGTTTCTGATCACCAACACTTGAAGAGCTAACATTACTTTTAAAGTGCTCAAACAAGCTCATAACTGAATTTTAAGAAGACTCCCCTCCATGGCTGTCCCAACATGCACTAATCACCAGAACATTCTCCCCAATATTACACCATGTAAAAGTAACAATTTCCAACTCACTAACAAATACCAAGTGTCCTAATTTACTCAAGCACAAGAGGGAGAAAATTGTAGTAGCTTACCTTGTTGGACAGAACTACCACTTGCTAAGACTTTGATTCTTCAAGGTAAAGGTTGTCCTCCTTAACTTGTCTTAAATTATACCTTCCAAATAGCTTGAACTCCCTAATGTTCAAGAACCCTAATGGTATTTACTGGATGTTGTATGAAGCTAAGAGAGAAAAGAGAGAAAGCTCTAGAAATCAGATTTTTTGTTAAAGTAAAAATGGTTGGAAAAAGCTGATATCTATCCCTTTTAAAGGGACTTGCTTTGGCCAACTTTCTCACTCATTTTGGGCCATAATTTGTCAAGTAGGTGACCCACCTACTTGGACTTTTCACTTGGGCCTTTTGCCACCTTTCTTGTACTTCATTTGCTGCCAACATGTGTCTTTAATTTAGGCCACACATTTAAGTAGGTGATGCACCTACTTTTCCATTCAAATTATTTCTTGTGGAATTGGAAAGATTGGGCCTTGGCTGTCCATTTTCCCCCTTATTCTTCTAATCAACTTGGGACAGATTGATGGAAGTAGGTGGTAGTGCACTTGGCTCAATAACATGGTCAAAAGAGTCTTAGTAGGTGATGCACCTACTTTCCACCTACTAGCTTAGTGTAGTCAATCAAGCACCTCAATATCTTATTCCATTTCTAGACCTTAATACCTTTAATTTTACTTAAAACTTATATACACTATGTCAATTTAAACTTTAGACTCAAATACCACCTTATGATCTCAAGTTTAAATACTTCCATTGATGTCAACTTAATAGGGTCACATCAAAATCTATAGGCAGTTCACTTTAAACCTATTCCAGTGTCACTAACTGCATAGGAAACCGAGTCCATAACTATACCACACGACAATTTATAAGCGTCATATAAATAGAACTAGTACACGTAGAATACGAGGTGTTACAAGGGACAACGAACGAATTGATTTTGTTTAACTTATGTTTCGTATATTATTTAATCTCTATTATTGTTTTTGTAATAATTTTAAACTCTAACTCTATATATGTGATATAACTTGGAGGATCGTCTAAGGGGGAGGGGAATATAAGTGCTAAATGTTTTTATTTTATTTAATTTTATTATGTGTGAGTGTTACAAAATTTGTCTATGTTGCTTAAATCACTTGAAGCATGAAGTCTTTAACAATCTGTCTAAAATCAACCAATTTGCTTGTAGTTATGTCTTATTAAAAAATCAACCTATATGTGATAAATAACCTGTTTTACAATCTGAATTAATTTCTGCATTTAGAAATCAGTTTAAGTAATCAGAGTTAACTCTTTCCATTTCAGCATGCTAACGAATTTTAAAAGGAGTAAAGTTTAAATCTTTAAGTGTTGATTTGCCCTAGTTGTTATCTGCTAATATGCGCTTTATTAATAAATTTCAGCATGTTCACACTAAAAATTATAGCTCTAGGATTTGACTAATGAAATCAATGTTAATTAATCAATTTAAATAATTTTTGCATGTTTTAATAACTTAAGAATGTTAGTTAATAAATCAAGTCTTAATCAATTTTAGGTTGCTAATAAAATTAATCACTTAGATAGTATGTGTATAGGTAAATCAATTAACTATTTCTAGCATGTTGTAACTAATACAATATTTTTTATGCATGACTATTTTCTGCATTTGACATCTTTTTGCCACTGTTAAATATACTGCGATATTATTGTTTCTGCTACTTAAAATAAAGTTAATAAATCTACTCCAACATGCTTTTTAAATCTTAAAATTTGCCTTGATAAAATCATGCCCAATACAATTAACTGTTGCATCTACTAAACTGCTGCCCCGATTAAATCTGCCACCACTTTTACTATTTCTCGCTATATGGTTCTTTTAAAACAATTTTGTAATTAATTAAAATCTGCATTCTGTAATAGCTTTCTGCCACTCTTAATTAAGTAATCATGATGTTGTACTGCATGTTATAATGTATTTGTATGTTCACACACTCAAGCATGAGACCTTGCACTAATTATGTGTGTTTGCTAGCATGATTAATAATTAAAACCTAGAGGCGGACTTGAGATTTATGTGGTAAGTGCTCGTCCTATTTGTTTTGCTTGGTGTCTAGGGGGCCTAATTAGGAGCCTATATTTTATTTTAGTCTAAAACCAACATAATAGAAGTCCAATGCCTCTTGGGCACTAAGACGGGACGCTAGACACCTTTTTAGGACAAAATGCATGCGGAAGGTAGGGTAGGGGTAGTGATACGATTCTCACAAGAGAAACGATGATAACAATGGAAACAAAAGAAAGATAGAAGAAGAGACACATTAAGAGGAACAATTGGCAACTAAAGGATGTATTAAATCCTAAAACCTCCAATTACAATCCCTAAACAAGCACCTAATCAAGATAAATAGATAGACACACAAAGAGGAAACAAACAGCAATCAAAGGGTATATTAAACCCAATGACCTCAATCTGTTAATCCTACAATAGCACCTACCTCTTACGAAGACCTCAAGGGAATCGATATCCCAAGCAACCTTCGTTTCTAAACAATGTTCAACAAAAGCTTACCAAGCTTTCAACACCCACACAAGGAGTTAAATTTATCATTCATCAATATTCAAATTAGTCTAGTCTAAAATGAACCCTAAGACACATATTTATAGTATTAGGCATTATTACATATATGGCCCCAAAAGTGACCCGAAATGGGCCAATGGGTGAACCAAGCCGGGCTCGCCTAAAGGATCGGCGATGCACCCAATGGACTCGGCGAGGAACTCTGCTCCTTACTTTGGCTGGGGAGACACTGGAACTTTGGGCAGTCTGGGGACCATCGCCCAATCCACTTGGCGATGCGCCAATGGTCTTTCTCTCGCCGAATAGTCAACTTTCCCTTGTGTAGCTCCTTGGACCAGTTGGCGACCTTGGGACCCTCGTCGAATGGAGCACATCTTCAATTGCTCCTCCTCGCTTAGTTAGGCCTCCCACACTCCAAGCTATCATCCAAGCATGGTGTTGCCAAACTGGGAGCTCCTTCAAGGTGCATATGTTCCCATGCAAGGCATGGAACTCCCTCCTCGTCATCCATACATGCCCAAGAGCCTCCATCCTTGTGAACACTTCATCAAAGCATTGAAGTTTGTGAATGGATAGCCTTGAGGCAATTTGTATTGCATCATTCTCCCCTTCTTGAAAAGAATTCGTCCTCGAATCCATACCTTGTAAAACCATAGGGAGAGCAGACAAGAACAAGATCTTCATGGCATGAGGGTTAGCGTTAGCAATATCAAGTTCAATACCATGCCAAGGATGCACAAATTTAACATATAACCAAGCCTCACAAATATCAACAAAGGGTCTATAACCCATCAAAGCAATAGATACTTGGCTAAGTAAGAAACATTGACAAAGGGGTAGAGCTAAGGAGCATTTACTCTTAAACACTCTCATATGTAAGCCCTTATTGGTTCCATATCCAAATAAGCACAAGGCCTTTCTTATGTCAAGCAACAAGAGAACACTCTCATACCTAAGTGTTAAGGCATAAGTAGTGTTGACCTAAGTTAAGACCCCATCCAATGCACGAAATAACTTCAAGAGAGTAAGTATTCATGTGCAGGTTCACGTAAATTGGTAAACATACCTCATTCAAGCACATTGGATCAAGTAATAACACCAAAGAAGAATCTTTAGAATAACAGAAGGTGTTATTACTACACTCAGCACACTTAGAATAGACACTGAGGTCAAATGGGAAAGGATTGCATAGCATTGAGTCAAGGAGACTCTCATTTGCCCTATTGGTATACTACTAACATAAGATATGCTACCCACACAAGTATGAGTATCACTATCACTACAAAAAAAACTGTGTTTAGCGACGGACAAAATCCATCGCTAAATAGCTTATTCCGTTGCTATTTTGGTTTAGCAACGGAATAGCAATGGAATATTGCTTGTCGCTATATTCCGCGTAGCTAACCATTTGGTGACAGAAAAATTGAATCTGTCGCAAATTTAGTGACGGATGCACGACGGAAGTTATCCGTTGGCAAGCTTAGCGACGAAAAAATTTGTCACTATTTTTGTAATATATGTCGCTGATTTTGTAACTTATTTCGTCGTCTCATCTTACTGGTGACCAAATTTTATCACTAATTCTGTAGCCATTTTTTGATAAATTTGTCTTTCTTTAGCAACAAAAAAATCCGCCATTGTATTTTAAATTTATCGCTTATTTTATATATTATTTCGTCGTCTCATCATATTAGGCAACAAAATATTGTCGCTAATTCTATCACTATTCTTTAGCGATGAAAATAATTTGTCACAAATCCGTCAATATTTTTTTATTTGTGTAATATTTTAAATTCACACGTTCAAACACATATTATATAATCACAAAATTAACATAAGTCAGAGAAATTAATATTCTACAAGATCTAAAGTACATAGCTAAGTGCAAATTATATTACCAAGTTCAAAACATCCCTAAAGATAAATTTCAAGCAAAATATATGGCTGATAGCATTTGCAAAAAATCTAGCCAACAAAACTAAGAGAGGCTAGAAAGTGACAATCATTCCTCAGAAACCGATGCACGATCCTCATCGATATTTGCTATAATTGGACCAGGAATTACAGGTGCAATAGTTGATGGATGGTTGGTAGGAGAGTCAGGCTGAGATGAGGCTAGAGAAATCAACCCACGTACATTCTCAACAAATATAGGAATGAAGTGATTAGTTAGTGAAGGAATCATTCGCATTACTAACCCATCCCTATTTTCTGTCGGTATTGACTGAGCATTTGGACATGGTGTTGATCCCGTAAAATCAAATCCATAAGAGACGAAGATTTTGTCCATAAAATACTTTTGCTTGAGCTCCAAGTCCATATATCCTTCTTTTCTTTTCCCCTCCTGCTGCTTGTTAATATGATTGCCATTGATCAACATCACATTGAGTTTGTGTTTGGTTCTGTAATATTTCTTGATATTTTTCATGCAAAAGAGAGTGATAATTAGTAAAATTCATTATTAATAATAATAATTGACACAACCAAACTCCACTAACAACAATGAGTACTCATGTATTTAAAAAATTAAGCTGCGTAAGAACAAAAACAACCATATTGACAAAGTTCACAAGAGTACTTTTCAAATGAAACCAACATCATATCAGTAGAATATTAACTAGATGCAGTTGTGCAACAGAACTTGACTTTGGATGTTCGTGTCAGTCATCTCGATGGTGCAATCAAGGAATGTATCGGGTAGTTGAGACAAGCTCCAGACATAAGTACTTAAGCTCCAGACATAAGTGGAGGCTGGTAAAGCTGAAACGCCTACTTCTACTGAGCATGATATCCTTGTCAAGCTTAAATGTCTAGAGAACGATAACACAACTCTCTAAATGGAACTTCTCTCTTGTTTAGAAGTGTTGGAAATTATGATTATAAAAAGGGATTTAAGTACTGAAGCAGCAGAAACCGCTAGCAAGCAGCAGTTGAAAAACGTAAAAAGCTGACCAAACATGAAGCAGAGTGTTGAAAGTTACAGGCCATGGCTCGCAAATCACTCTCATTCAATGATCAATGATCTTCTATTGTTTCATCTTTATATGTGCACTCTGTCATCGATAGTCAATTTGACAGTAGAGAGTGATTAAACACAGTCAGCGATGACGCCCTCAAGATGAATAAATTGGAAACAAGAGAATATGAGCCAAGTTGCTCAAATTCAAGGGCTTTAACACTCATTGCTACATTATCTGAAACTACAAACAACACACCTTCAGCAATATCTAATGATGTTCCTTATGATTCCCTCAATATTTTGAACACTTTGGCAGCATAATACAATTTCATTTCACAAAGGGTGGCCGAATTAGAACAAAAGCTGGAGAAGATTAAAGCAGAGAAATCTGAACTAGAGAATGCTTTAAACGTGAGTCAATATGTTCTTTAAGTTTCCTTTTTGCAGCTTAAGGAAATTCTAACAAGGTCGAAAGGGTTGCAGAAGGAGCTAGATATGGTAAAAGAGTCAAAAGAGTTGCATGTCTTTAAATATTGATTCTTTGAAGGAAAAAGTTGAAAGAGAAAAATCCAAGTCATAGACATGGAAGCTAAGTGTTGGGAATTACAAAACGAGCTGCAAATATTCCTGGTGGAGGATCAGTTGTTGATATAGCAAGAGGAGAACTATGGAAGTTACTCTAGAAGATTTCCTGATACACTACTTTGGCTGATCTCCCTCTTTTTATTTAATCCATTTCAGTAGATTTTTGTATCCATTTCTAGTTTCCCTTCTCCATTTACTACATTCTTGAGAAGCACAATTTATCTTGATTTGTATAAAATAAACACAATAACAATAGAAAATCAAGACATTGAGTTCACAAGAAATCTCCATTCCCTTTTGAAGTGAAGTCGCCAAAAGGGGCTAGAAACTATCAGATTTTTCAACCACTTAACAAATCATAAAAGCTTCATGCCAATCATCATAAGGGAATAGAGAAAACCAAGTCCGAAAAGAGGAATGGAAAGAATCTGAATGGAATCGATAATACTAAAACACCACTTAAAAAAATTAAACATGAATAAATTTTCGTTTGTCACAACGAAGGTTCAGCACGCAGAGAGAATCTTAAGTAGATGCACTACATATGATCAATGTTCACCATTCTCCTAAACTATTTGAGGAGTTAGAAGAGATATAGGCAATTACTTGGATCATCAACTCATGTGTTATCAGTAGTAAGAAAAGACATAATGAGCAGTGGACCAAGTCTAAAAAGAACAGAAGATACTCAAGAGATTTACAACACTACTGATATGTTTAAATCTTTGAATTGCACCTCTGTAACACTCATACCCAAAGTTCAACATCTCAATACCATTATAGACTACAGAACAATCGAGGAAGCTTCTAATACTACTGGTTCTGAAGGAAAAAAGGTTGTAGTTATACAGAACATATTAAGCAGCAATGTTTACTATATTAAATCATAATTCTTAAATTTGCAAGAGTTGGACAATGCAACCAATTACTCATGTAAAAGGTAATGAAAGGTATCAACAATCACATAAAGAAGAGGCATCGACAATTCAACATAAAAACATATAAAATAGAGATATAACGAAACATATAATTAAAATAGATTCACTTGAGTTTAAAGACTTTACCTAAACAAATCTTCAAAGATTTTACATTGAATTTCCTTGAGTTTCAGCCAAATCTATAAAAATAAAATATCAAATTTGTGAAGAAAATTGAAAGAGTTAAAAAGAAATATCTTTTGATTTTCAAAGAAATATGAAGTTTGAGTGTTGAAAGTAGAAAACAATTACCTTTTGATAAATCAACAGTGAAGAAGAAGCGTCCAAGCAGCAGCGACAAGTTTCCAACAACGATGAAGTAGCACCCAAGCAGCAGCGACAAGTTTCCAGCAATGATGAAGCAGCGTCCAAGCAACAACACTTGATTTCCAGCAATGATGATGCATCGTCCAAGCAACAACGCCTAATTACCAGCAACAATGAAGCAATCATGTCATTGATACAAGAAAAAACAACAAATATGTATTACAATGAAGTGAAACATTAATCTACACAAAACAAAAAGTTAAGTAAGTATCTGAAAAGTACAACTTTAGTATAATACACTCTTCAATACTAACAAGCCCTCTTCTATAACTAACTATTATATCTCTAATTAAGTAGGGTGCATTACCTTTTTCCCACTCAAATACCTATACTTATTTGTTCACATACAAAAATAAATAAACTTATCAGTTATGTCCACTATAAATTTCTAATTTCAAATTCATCTTAATAAAAGACTTGTTTGAATCTCAATATCCCAAAGAGTGTCACATAAATTGAAATGAATGAGTAGTATTTTTGTTGAAATATTTACATAAATAACTATTATTGGGTCTAACTAACAATCCATATCAGTAACTCTTCAAAAATCAAGAGCACCCCATGATACCATATAGATCTGCAAGTAAAAATGAAAAAAAATAAAAAAAGGGGGTGGATTCAAAACTCGAAAATTTGAAGATAAAAATCAAAAGTTAGAGTACTAAACTATTCTTCAAATATGGGTATTCACTTTTAGAGAATGAATAAGAGAAACCTATTGTCAAATTAGCCATACAATAGAATGAATCAAAATGGGTCTACACTCAAAAAATCATATGACAAGCAAACAAAAACAAGAATAACAACATCAAAATCGTTGTTACAAATAGGAAAAAAAAAGGAATGCTTACATAACAAACAAAATAGAGATGATTGCTAAATTGTTATTCTACAAGTAAAAGACAAACAAAATAAAGCTGAAATAGAGAGAATACTTACTCAAATTTGTGAAATTTCAATTTTTAACTTTAATTAACTCACCTTCTTCCAAGATCTACAAACTCACTTAACAAAGAGGTTTCTCACTGAGCAGGTGGGTGGGCGAGTGGGTGGGGAGCAGCTAGATGTCCTTCGTGTGAGAGACGTTTCTCACTCTCACACTTAAGGTTTTCTCATTCTCACACTCTAAGAGATGAGAAGTTTTGTCACTCTCTCTCTCTTCCAAAATGAGGGAAAAGTGTTGAGTTGAGAGGGAAATATTTGAGTACCGATGATTTTAGCGACGGATATGCGTTCTGTCGCTAAATATTTCATTATGATTTAAGAGAAATTAGCCTACGACCAAAATATTTGTAGCAACAAATTGGTTCGTCGTTAAATCTGTCGCTAACAAATTATCAATTTTGTCATCAACCATATGTCGTTATTTCTGTAGGCAAATAAAGGTGCCTAATTTTAATGATAGATTTGAATTTTTGTCGCTAATCCGTCGCTATTGAAGATCCTAATATTTTCTTTGATATTGTAGCAACCAAATGAGTTTTCCGTTGCTAATCCGTCATTATTTAGTGACAAAATATTGATTGTCGCTGAAATCCGTTGCTAAATGCTATTTTTTTGGTAGTGTATATGCAAGTAGATAAGATTGAGTCCTCGAATCTAGACCTTGTAAAACCATATAGATCATAATCAAGAACCTTATCCTCTTAGCATGAGGGGTAGTACAAAGGTTAACGCTTAAAATAATTAACCGAGGAGACTCAAAAACAAGGAACAACCAAATATCCTCTATGGTCATTGCTAGTAAGCCCACAAAGGGAGAACAAAGACAATGATCATTCTTCTCAACAACAAGGGAACACCACCCAAAAGATGATACTCCCACTAGTTCAAATGCCTTCAAGCATCCACCGGGATCAAAAGGAATGGAGGCTCTTGGGCATGTATGGATGACGAGGAGGGAGTTCCATGCCTTGCATGGGAACATATGCACCTTGAAGAAGCTCCCAGTTGGGCAACACCATTCTTGGATGATAGCTTGGAGCGTGAGAGGCCTAACTAAGCGAGGAGGAGCAATTGAAGATGTGCTCCATTCAGTGACTCGCCAAACCCCTTCGGCGAGGGTCCCAAGGTCGCCAACTGGTCCAAGGAGCTACATAAGGGAAAGTTGACCATTCGGCGAGAGGGAAACCATTGGCACATCACCAAGTGGATTGGGCGATGGTCCCCAAACCGCCCAAAGTTCGAGTAGCTCCCCAGCCAAGGCAAGGAGCAGAGTTCCTCACCGAGTCCATTGGGAGCATCGCCGATCCTTAGGCGAGCCCGACTTGGCTCGCCCATTGGCCCATTTCAAATCACTTTTGGGCCCATCTATGTAATAATGCCTGATACTATAAATAGGTGTCTTAGGGTTCATTTTAAACTAGACTTGTTTGAATATTGTGGTTATGAACCTGAACTCCTTGTGTGAGTGTTTGAAAGCTTGGTATAAGCTTTGTTGATTCTTGTTTAGAAACGTTGGTTGCTTGGGAAATCGATTCCCTTGAGGTCTTTGTAAGAGTTAGGTGCTTTTTGTTGGATTAACGAGGTGAGGTCTTTGGGTTTAATATACCCTTATGTTGCTCTTTGTTTCCTCTTGTTGTGTCTATCTATTTATCCGGATTAGGTGCTTGTTAGGATCTAGATTGGAGGTTATTGGATTTAATACATCCTTTAGTTGCCAATTGTTCCTCTTCTTGTGTCTCTTCTTCTATCTTTCTTTTGTTTCCGCTGTTATCATCGTTTCTCTTTTGAGAATCGTATTAATGTTTGCAGATGCAATATAAGAAACAGAAATCCAATAACCTAAAAAGTAAGCCAAAGAAGTTGAGGATTATCAAAACTATAAAAAAATATAAAAAATCAATTTGTAGTAAATCCACATCATTATCAATATTTCTGAAGTTTTTGAAACTCTCTGCAAGATCATTTTTTTATAACTCATAAATCAGTTTGTGATGCTCCCTGTGGATCAATCAAAGCCTTCTAAAATCAGTGGAGAATAGGCCAGCCCCTCTACCCTTCATCATTTAAATACTGAGCTTGGCTTTGGTGTGGAGCTTGAACCTGCGATCTAAGCCACAAATCCTCCACCTTTTGCCACTCGAGCTAAGTCTGGGGGGGGGGGCAGTCGATGCAAGATTATTATGCAAGCTTTTGATGGAAATTTCCCTTGACAATTGAAGATCATCGAACCTTTTCAAGTTAACAAGCAGTGAATATTCAGCATCATCATCCTGCAACAAAAAAAATTACACATTTAACAAAATTGCATCAATAAAACACACAGCCCCTTTCAAATTGTTAAAGGCACATACACCAACTTCTTTCATTGTGGATTTAAGTTTGATAATGAGTTCATCTTCAATCCCTTCTATTTGTTAAGGGCATAGTCCTGTAACTCCCCAGCAATTTCAGTAGCACAGAAGTTCAGGGCTTTTACACAAGATCTAAGAGCTTCTTTCTCATCATGCTTAAAAATGCCTTTTTCATCAAAAGGAAAGCAGTTTTAAAATTCTGGAAAAGAAAAAATAAACAACTTTTAGTTACCAGTTCAAAAAAATTTACTTCATATTTGCAATCCCCTATATAGTTCACGATCTTAATAAGTTTAATTGTTCAATATCTGCGCTTGTGAGGTATACATGAACGTGAAACCAAGGGAGAACGTGGGTAAATTCAACTTAAGGACGGATACATATTCCAAGTAAGTACATTAAAATGTACAATCTAGCAAGTGGGGATCTTGTGAGGTAACATTATAGTCTGTCTAATACAATGGAAGTAATAACCAATAAAGTGAATATATGAACGTGTGAAAAGATGACATATATGATGGAATAGACAACTGAAGCAAGTTGGCAAGCTATGGGTAGATTTTATATCCAACATATAAACATATGTACCATGTGTAATCTAAGATCACTTTGATTTATATAAGGGGAATACGTGCCAATGTACTTTGACGATGAAACAAATTTAAACATATGTACCATTTTTTTTGGGTTTATGACATTACACATTGGATATGTTGTTATGAACAAATTCAACTATTTGTAAAGTTTCAAATAAAGGTGTGATACGATCTTTGATAAAACATATCAGAGTGATTTTAAAAATTTAGGAGAAAGTTTTAAAAATTTTCAAGCATATGTCTTGTGTCTTAAATGCAGTAGACCTTCTGCTCTTGGATCACTTAGGGATTCCATGACAACGATGATGGATAACAAAGATGAGCGAACTGTGGAGAGGTTACTGATTTGGTCTTAGGGATTTCAATTTTGATTTTGGATTAATTTTAATGGTTTGTGGGTAATCGCCATTTGTGGAGTGAGTTGTAGCTGAAAAGAGAGGTTCTATCTTTCTTCATCCAAGTAAGAAAAAGATGGGACGCTTGCAGACCAGAAGGAAGAGAATTATTAGAACTCTCATCCGAATCCGGAGCGATAAGAACGAAAGGGTTGGTGTGGCCACAACTACAACTACTAGAGCTTCAAAAGGCGTCTTTTGGGCAGACGTACTCAACTGGTACAATTAGAAAGGCTCGTCCAGTGAGTTATGAAACAAGCGAGTCAACTACAAAAGGGTCTTGCTTGGTATAATATAAGCGGGGCGTCCAGGGCTCAAGACATGAGTGCAAGTAAGTAAATTACATTTCAATTTTTTGATTTTTTTGTTTAATCAAATTAAATTATTAATAGATCAAAAATCGAACCAAAAAAATCAAAACATTAATATTTTAAATGAAACCGACCGGTCAAATAAAAAAACGAAATCAAAATTTAAAAAAATTCAATTCGATTGATTTTTTTGAATTTGAACCAAAATATGTCCAACCCTAGTGATGATGTAAAGTAACTTATTGTACATACATACATTAGCGATAAAAACTTAAAAATGATACGAAATTATACTAGATGTCCCTCAAAGTGTGTCATCTTGATTTATATCTCTCGTAGAAAAAGTCTTTAAGACTAGATTTTTTCTAGAGTACACACATCAAATACCCCTTAACAAACGTTTAAATACCACTTAACAACTTTCAAGTTAATTAAACTAAACCCTAAGGGGAGACTGTTAATCTTATTTAAAAAAAAAAAGAAACGAACGAGGTTTAAGGAGTCTCCAAAAATATTAAAAGGGTCGGGGTTCATATTAATGTTCTAGGAAATGTTTTAAAGCACCTAGAACATCTGCTAACATGCGATTATCCGATAATTAACTATTTGGCTAAATGGTCTAAAGAAAAAATGCACACTTGAATAAATAGAGAAAGTAAATAACTTTTGAACTCATTTTTTCTTATGGAAAAGGAAATAAGGATGTTATTTAAGTAGAAAATACTAAATGTTATAAAGTCAAATAAAATATACTTATTTGATTTTAACAGTTATGGTTAAATCATCTTTTGGGGAATTAAATAAAGAAAAAAAACCTTATAATTAACTAACAAATCATCAATTGAAAAAAACACGAAAATGGATTAGATAAAGGGAGAGAGGGTGTTGGGCCCAAGTTTGGTTTTCTTTTCGCCTGGACCAACACTTGGGCCAAACATTTAAATCATTGGTATCTGTCCTAATCTAACATAAAATAATTGTTTTTCTTTTGGGCCTCAAGCCTAATTCTTCCACATGTCCTAAGAACTAACAAGTGATAATAATTACAATAAAAGGGTTTAGACCAACAATTGGGCCTTTGGCCCATTTAAAACATTGGTACATGTTCTAATCTAACATAAAATAATTGGTTTTCTTTAGGGCCTTAGGCCCAATTCTTCCTCCTATCCTAAGAACTAACAAGCGATAATAACAATTGCAATAAAAGGGCTTATGCCCAACAACAAAATACAAAAACTTAATTTCGGGGCATTTAGGCCCATTTTCTCATTTTCGTATACACTAAGTGTATATTAGTGTATACAATCCCGTAT
>NC_064285.1:41018434-41186613 GCF_019186545.1 Solanum stenotomum | reverse complement strand
CTACTACGGAGCGACCATTAGCTTTGGGACATCCAGTCCTTAGCTAATCGGATGGTACGGTTTGATAGCTCTGATTCTCGGTGTGTACTAGCTTATGTGGATGCTAAGTCATCTCTGCTGGATCGGATTCGCAGTCGTCAGTTTGAGATACATTGAAGAGCCAGTTGCTATTTTGGCCAGAGATGTCAAACGGTTGCGTTCCAGAGCCATTCCTGTGGTTAAGGTCCATTGGAGACATCGTCCAGTTGAGGAAGCTACCTGGGAGACCGAGCATGAGATGCGGGCACAGTTCCCCGGCTTATTTGAGCATTCAGGTACTTCTTAACTCTTACTTTCGCGGACGAAAGTTCGTTTAGTAGTGGATATTGTAATGACTTGATAAATCGGGTCGTGACACCTTAGCTCGTGTTTAGAGGTTTACTTGCTGAGTACCATGTGATTTGGTACTCACCCCTTGCTTCTACAAATTTTTGTAGGTTACGAGCCTGGATTTTTGTGGTACTTGTCATTCTCTTCTTTTCCAAGGCTTCTGGGAGATTTGTGAGGTAGTTGTTTGTCTTCTCAGCGATCCTTCTTACTCCTATTTATGATCTTGTTCTACTCTTGAAACAATGTCATATGAGACTTGTATATTTCTTTTGATTCAATTGTAATACTTTAGAGACTTGTACACGTGAAAACCAGATTTTGGGGATATATTTGAGTTTATTATAAAAAATAATCCGCATTTTATTGTAATGGTTGAGTTTTAGGCTGACTTGTCTTGGTGGGTTAAGACGAGTGCCATTACATCCATTTTTGGATCGTGACAGTATCATCTATGTTTGCTAAAAGTTTCGTATATGTTTCGCTTGTTTCCGAATGTTGTTCATCTAGATCATTGCCATTTATTTCATCAATTCTTATTTCGGGTAGATTATCTTGGTTATTTTTTCTTCTTTTCCTTCTAATTCATCTTCTAATTGCAATTTTTCTTTAAATTTAATTATCTCATTTGCTAATTTTGGTTTTTGTTCTTTTTCTTTTTATTTTATTTCATACATTTCTTTTAACATTGCCAACTCTTTTTCTAGTTCTATTACTTTAGTATTTTTTACTTCTTCTAATTGTTGTACTTCCTTTTTTGCTTGTTGTTTTATTTCTTCAATTTCTGTTTTTCTATGTATTTCTTCATTTTCTTTTGTTATTCTTATCATAACAGTTAAACTATCTTCTAGTTTTACTAATTCTTTTTCTAACATTAAACTTATATTGTCACATATTTTTTTTTATCTTCTTCCTAGATTAGAAAATACTATCTTTGTTTTTAATCCGTCATAATTTTCATATATTTTTTCGTGTATGGCATATTCTTCCTTATTCATTTATAGATTGTGTTGAAGTTTATATTATAAACTTTCTATCTGTATCTGTAGATATAAAATAGTTTTCTTTTGTGCTACTATAGATTTTTTACAAATTCCTGTAAATATATTATTGTTAAGTCTATTTTGCCTATGTGTTAATTCTTGTCTTTTCGCTATAATTATTTCAGTAAGTTTTTGTTTATATTCGTTATTCTCGTTATTCATTGTATTTTTAAATATTGAATATATTTATATTCTATTTTAGATATATTATCTATTAATTGATCTAATTTTTCGTTAGAATTTTTGTGATATTGAGTTGTTTATATTCCGGATATAATTTTTTTAATTTTCTTCTTATTTTTCTTAATTTTCTACTAGTACGTTTCTTTTTATATTTCTTTTCATCCATAGCTCTGATACCATTTTTTGGTGTGGAACTGATAGTTGAGGGATTCATGGAAGTTGTAGTGTGGTAGTTGAGTAATTTATTTTAAAGATTTTATTACAATATTCTTTTGCTAAGTGTCTTAATCTTGATATTTGTGATGCGGAATTCATGGTAAAATGTAATAATATTTATTGTAATATTCTTCCAATAGGTGTTTTAATCTGAGTATTTCATTAACATTATTTATGATATATTCTAGATATAACATATCTTGGGTTCTTTGATACATATATAAATTTTCCTCTTTTAATCGATAACAAACATATATAATTCAACCTTTAAGAACAACTTTGAAAGGAATCCATGGGGTTGAGTTGAAACCGTAGCTAATTGGATTTTCTAGAATTGAGTTAAAAACTTTTGAAAGGGCTCCTTGGGTGATAGCTTCCCTAGGATGAAGAAATCCCATACCTTAGACTTAGAATCCCATCAAATTAATATGAAAAATCCTCCATCTCCATGCTCTAGCTTGATCCCTTCTCTTGGTCTTCAATGGAGTTTCTAGAGAGATGATTTTTGGAGGGGAAAGTAGTTGGGTTTTAAATTGGGGTCTTGGGTTATAATGAGCTAATGAGGTGTTTAATACTTTAAAATACTTTATATATATGAAATAAACCCATATTAAGCAATCCCTACTTAAAACAAACTAAAAACGAATTACCTAAACTAACCCACCTATTTGCCGACTTTGGGCAGATTGCTTGTGCAATCCACACCCTATGGACCTACGGTCCGTCAATTGATCTACTGGGCGTGCTGCAGGTCCGTGGTTTTGACCTGCAGCTCCTCAACCAGGCCAAGACCACGCCCCATGACCTACGGGGCATCGCTCAATCTATTGGTCGTGGTTTGCCATCCGTGGTTCACCAATTTTGACAGCTTTTTGCTTTAAGGGGCAGCCTTGGGGTTAGGATTTAGGGTCCTCCCTAAGGACCCTTGGTTGGTCTTTGGGGGGGGTCTTACCTTGGCGTTTAACCCCTAGACACCTCCTCCTAAGCTCGGGAAGTGAATATACAACATAAAAACCAACATCAAACTCAAAAAGCTCACACGTAAGGGTCTAGTTTCACCTACTAGTTTCCATTAGACTCTAGCTTGGTCTCACTAGTTTTCCAGGTTGTTACATTATCTTTCCCTTAGGAACATTCGTCCTCGAATGACACTTGAAACACTTAATGGAATTAAAGACTCAAGACTAGTAGCCCATCATGCACGGAACATCAATAATGCACAACTCAAGATGCACTATTTACAATGTGCACTTGTTCAAGGAGGGAACATCAACTCCAATTCAACTTGATCAATGCAATACAAGGAAGTATGAATTATATCTAAGCAACCTATTCATGCATGAGATTCTCATTACTTGTCTTGTTCGAGGAGGAACTACCATCTCCTAACTAAAACATGTCCATTTATTCTTCTCATGAAGTACAGTAGGCAACTCTTACTCAAAGCACCACAACATGAGGGAAACAATTCACATAAACTCATTTTCCTTCAAACCACAAGTTTTCATGTACATGCATTAAATAAAGAAGTCATGGCAACATATAAGCACATAACAACAATATTAGCTAGGCATACCATCTCCCCCTGAGGAGTTAGCCTATATCATCACTTCTAAACATCATTAATCACATGGTCATAGGAAGAATTACATTTTCTCATTAAAAGCAAGCTCAACACGATCAGCATGGAGCCCAAGTGCTATTTCATCAAAAACACAACAAAGCATGTTCATCACACCATCTCATGAAGTCAAATGTGCCATCTATACTAGAATAGACAACAACATGAGGAACATGTAAATCATGAAAAATCCATTTTATACATGGTAAGAATCTTTCAAAAACATGCAAAACATAAGGAGATCATGGAAGTTTCTAAAACACTCATGACCCCTAGATATAGAACAACCCCAAAAAGGAACATTTAGTCTCAAGCTAGAATATGAATAGAAGAAAAGATGAAGCTATCAGGACTCTCAATCAATGTTACTACTCAAGCACCTGAAGGGGGAGTAAGCCCATTTTTACAAAAACCTCAAATACTACGCCTTTCAACAACTCAAGGAATTATCAAGACTCATTATAACCTCACCGGGCTATAACACTAATAGAGATCGAATAACCATGCATCCAAGCCCTACCAAGGTTAACAAAAGTAACTTTTTGGGACAAGGAAATTTAGGACACACATAACATCCAAGACTCCATGATCAAGGAGAACTTATCATCTAAGGCTAGAGGAGAAATAGAAGGGGACATAAGGATATTGGGTCATCTCATTGGTCCCTGGCCTCCCAATTAAGCACCTTCAACTAACAACCTTACTAAAATATATACCACTTCTCAATATTTTCATGGAAGCACTTTCTTACTCTTCTATTTCTTGGCTTGCCGGTCTAAGGTCCCAATTGGTACTTCTAAATTAGAGAGGTTTTCATCTAAGCACTCTAGCTGACAAGCAACCTTAACAAGACCACTCCAAGTCTCATATTAGCCTACCGAACCGAGACTAAACTTCTCAAACTCACTACACCACTACACCTCTTACAGTGAGATTTTCAAGCAAGCCTAATTTATGAACATCACAGATACTCAATGACCTTACCATCTATGCACATTATCCCCCACTTGGGGTAAGCCTATACAATCTCTTTACAACATCACTTCCTTCAATTATAAGGTCGGAGCAAGTCATAACTAAACATTCACACTCATCACATATTATGATTCCAAACCATTGAGGATTACACTTCTATCAACTTTTAAATGAGTTTACTCACTCAACCCCTCTAGGTATCACTTAAACACCACCATTCATCCAAATCCAACACATCATAAAACTCATTATGGCTAAGTGGGGTTATATCAACCACCACATATGTCCATAATTAAACCTATGAATACTAAGGACAACACAAAAGTTCATCATATCCAATTTACCAAGTCACAAAAGAAAAGTATTACCCAAATAGAAATAAGCATGAAACACTTACTGTGAGCAACATTAGGAGGATACTCTTGTTCACCTCTAGCTTGAAAAGCATTGGACCTAATTTTCTTCCTTTCTTTTTCCCTAGTGGCAAGTACCGGGCAATCTCTTATTTTGGGGTCACTCCTACCATATCCATAACAATCCTTTGTGCCGGCTAGACACTTACCATCATGTTTCTTTTCACACCTAGCACAAGTAGGCCTAATTACATAAGATCCACTACCACTCACTTCTTGAGCTTTTGGGGTAGACACCTCCTCTCTTGGTTAAACCTTAGGGGAAACTTAGACGAGCTTTGTCCATGAAACCTTTTTCTCTTTCAATTCTACTAAGGTTGGATCAAGACAATTCTAGACCATTTCATCCCTTATCATCACCTTTGGTGGGATCTACCAACCAACCATGTCTAGGTATTATCTAAGAACCCTACTCAAAATGACCATACTTAAGATCAATCTTAAAAGACAACTAACTCTTTGAAGTTGGTCAACATCTACACTCTTTTTCCTTACCTCAACTAGGTGGTACATGCACCCTCAAAGTCAACCTTAAGACACACAACATAATCTAAATCTATGGCATAGAATTTCCCCCTTTCCACTCTCAGTTAGGCTAATTCGGGAACTAACAATTTAACTATACGGGTTCTATCATCAACTAAACATAACCTCACAATCACCTTGCTAGGTAGGCACACTATCTCCTCCTTGGGAGTAAGTCTACACAAATTCTTCTAACCAACCTTCCTAACACAAAGGCAACTATGAAGCACTATTCACACTAAAGGCAACATCATAATATATTACCTCAAATCTCACAAGTCACATAGCCATAATTGGCATCACAACCAACCTTTCTCCCTAACTCTTTGTAGCAAGAGCCCTTCAAGTGATCATACCCTAAAGACCATCAGATAAGGAATAGGAGAAAGGCCTTATGAAGTTAAGCTTTATGGCACGACTAAAGAATGAAGAAGTGAAGTTTTCCTAATATCCTATAGCCTCCTATTCATAAAATGTGGCACACTTCACATTTATGAACAAGACTCTACTAGATGTGGTTTGAGACATTCTAGAAACCATCCCAAAAACATTATGCTCTGATACCACGTTTCTCACGACTTGGGGTTACCCCCTAGAAGTAACATGGCGTACTTGACCCCGAAGGGGTCGCATAACATTCATGAACATTAAAGCATAGAGAAACAATGCGGAATTTAAAACTTTTCTTTACAATCGAAGTCTCTTATAAACGAAAGGGAATCTATGACACTATATCTCGAACCATATATTATACTTGGAATACAACTCTTGAAATACAATCTTAGGGACACGACCCTTACAACAAAAGTCTAAAACATAAAAGAAAGATAATAAGGACATATCGTTAAGCCCTTGAATACAATGAGGACTCACCAATCTTCTTCTTCTTGATCTCCTATGAACCTAGCCACGAGGATGAAATCCAATATCTCCAAAGCCTACACTTAAAGAAAATGTAGAAAGATGGGGTTAGCACAAAAAACACTAAGTATGGAAGCCATGCACAAAATCATTAAAACATGCATGAAAAGGGATATTTCATTTGAAATCATACTAAATGTCATTTTTAAACATCATCTTTGAATATTGGAGAATGCAACCCATAAGGCAACTCACACACATTTCATCATAACATGAGAGATATTATTATAATAACAAGCATAGTCTCCAACATCAACATAATAATACAAATCCCAATCTTCACAATACATAGCCTCCAATCATAAAGTAATACAAAGTCAAATACCAAGATCATATCATCATTAAGTAATCATCACATAAGCAAACCCAAAGAAACAGTTGTGCAATGTATGGTTGGCATCCCATAATACCAACCCTACTAAGTACCCCTTTGAGGCTACCTTAGTCATGCATTTCTTCTTTAGACCACATTATAATCAATAGTCACAAATAAGGAAATAGTCATGTACATTACTTGAATTATAAGGGAAGTCATTTATGCCAACTATCCATTCAATATACATGCATACCTGCAAATCTCATCATAACACAAAGGAACCATCCCATGACATCCTACTTAGTCTACTTGTGCAATGTAAAAGTGAAGTCCCATACCCCCCTCATACTAATTAAACTCACCAAGAAGTCATAGTATATTCAAGTCTCATTCATTATCTTTATTATATAGGAAAGAGTAGCCATAACCGACATAGACCATATGAGAGACATGGAATTCGGTATCGTGTAACCCCACACCGAAAGAAGGTATCCTACTTGCCTAAGGTAGAACTAAATATATAGCTATAAGGTGGATCCACTACCTAAAGACCTATGTGGGCACATAGTTATGGGATAGGGAGATTGCTTCTAGAAACTCGCCCTATTGCATTGGCGGAGGGGTTTCCATCATATGAGTTCACTTAGATAACCCAACCTATTTCATTGGCGGAAGGGCCTTTACCTCACTGACCATATCCATTCGGTGCTAAGCACTACTTCCCAAATTAAACATTATTAGTCTTGAATTGCATTTACATGTGTGAAGAAATGCTCTATTCGTCATTCAATACAATTCATCAAAATAGCTCATAGATTCATTGAAGGTGAGAATCTACTTTTAACCTTAGAATCAACATTAGTATGTGAGAATAAGTTTCACACCAAGATCGTGTGTTCTCATGACAATGGAATTTCAATCAACACAATAGGATCATCATGGTCATGTACATTTCATGCATAATAATGTGTAAAGGTGCATGTGAGAACTATACTTTCAATTAACACCTTTGATACATCATAATCATGTTTATGCATGGAGTGTGTGTATAATTATCTTTGGAATGACACAATCAACAACATTATCATCCTAAGCACTTCATTCATAAATAAATGTAAGGGTAAGGGAAGAATGGCCTTTCAACAATACCACAATATACGCAATATTCATAGGACCTTCAACTTCTAAGTAAATCATGAGTTCACACACAATTTGTCAACATGCCCAAACCTTTACAATATGCCCTTCAAGGGGTATGGACCAACTCATCCCAAAAATATAGCAATGACACATTATATAAGGGAATACGATGATCCAACAACTCATCAATACCTTAATTACATCATGATTGACACTTTATACTCCAAGTATTCACAAACATGCATATGATATCATGATCAAGTCAATTCATATTTAGAAGCATTAACCTAAACCAATTCAAGTCTAGGTGATCTAATCTAAGTCATTACATGGAGAAATTCATCATTCTTGGAGGATCACATTTAAACCCTCAATGAGCCTCTTTCATGGCACAACCCTGGACTATATCAATACACCTTAGAAATCTTAGGTTAATGAAGTATACATGTAAAATCAAACTTAGATCATGCAATTGTATCATAATTAACTCACATTCAATCAATTGGACCAACTTACAAAACCATCACATAATGTAAAGAAGAACCACAGCTAGGGTTGGGGAAAACTCATGGATTCTTTGGAATTCAAGTTAAAATCATCTAAAATCAGTAGTATCATCAATAAAAAACATAATTAAACCTTTAAGAACATCTTTGAAAGGAATCCATGAGGTTGAGTTGAAACCCTAGCTAATTGGGTTTTCTAGAATTGAGTTAAAAGCTTTTGAAAGGGCTCCTTGGGTGATACTTCCCAAGGATGAACAATTATCATACCTTAGACATATAATCCCATCAAATTCATTTGAAAAATCCTCCATCTCAACGCCCTAGATTGATCCCTTCTCTTGGTCTTCAATGGAGTTTCTAGAGAGAAGATTTTTGGAGGGGAAAGTAGTTGGGTTTTGATTTGGGGTCTTTGGTTATAATGAGCTAATGAGGTGTTTAATACTTTAAAATACTTTATATATATGAAATAAACCCATATTAATCAACCCCTACTTAAAACGAACTAAAACCGAATTGCCTAAACTAGCCCACCTATTTGCCGACTTTGGGCAGATTGCCGGTGCAATCCAAGTCCTATGGAACTACGGTCCATCAATTGATCTACTGGGCGTGCTGCAGGTCCTTGGTTTTGACCTTCAGCTCCTCAACCAGCCCTTGAACCACGCCCCATGACTTATGGGGCTTCACTCAATCTATTGGCCATGGTTTGCCATCCATGGTTCACCAATTTTGACAGCTTTTTGCTTTAAGGGGCAGCCTTGGGTTTAGGCTTTAGGGTCCTCTCCAAGGACCCTTGGTTGATCTTTGAGGGGTCGTACCTTGACGTTTAACCCCTAGACACCTCCTCTTAAGCTCAGGAAGTCAATATACAACCTAAAAACCAACATCAAACTCAAAAAACTCACACGTGAGGCTCTAGTTTCACCTACTAGTTTCGATTAGACTCTAGCTTGGTCTCACTAGTTTTCCGGGTTGTTACAGTAAAATTAGTTGAGTGTCGTGCACTCCTATTTAGGAGGTCTACTAGTTGGAGTACTTATGCCTGCAACATAAAATGGAGCGTTCCCCACGAGGGACATCAGTACAAAAAAAGTACTGAATATCTAAGGCAATAACATATGTAAAACAAGGGCTACATTGAAATCAAGTATCAATATATAAGTGCAAAAATTAGAAGAGGAGACCACCTTTCTTAATCTTGTGTGATCATGTATGTTACATTTTTTTCTTTACTTCTCTGTGTGTCATAATATTTAAAAGACATACGATAAAAATTACCAGGTGATCAACGGTAGAAAAGGATGACCCGTGCTAAGCATTTTAACCCCTGGGATGTTGTCCTCATAATTACACAAATTGGGATTGACCCATGCTAGGCTTTTTCCCCTGAGCTGCCACCCTTCTATACCAATTGGGATCGATCCATGCTAGGTATTTGTGCAGCCCAGCTGTCACCCATAAATATATAGATTGCTTCACTTAGTTTCTTTAACAATTGAGATTGTTGTTTTGGTGGTCATAATCATTTTTGAGATTTGGAACTACGGACCAGTAGTAGAAGACATGAGAATAATAACTTCAAAGAAGTAACAATGGCATAATGAGCTATGTAACATCAATGTATTACTTATGAGCTTAAATGACACAATTGACTTCAATTGATGATTAACGTTTCAAACACACCTCATCCAATTCTAGGTGCGAACGATCGTTAATTAGTATAAAACCCAACAATGAGTTGGGGTCGAACCCACAAGGAGTGGTACTTGTTCAAATTCAACTATGAAGTACAAACATGCTCTAGTTAGTTATAGGAATAGAAATTCTCAAAAATAACAAGTAAACAAGTCAAAAGGGATGACACGAATGTCAGATGGGGGACGGGGGGTTTGGTTTGCAATTAGCAGCTACAACACAATCAAAAAAGAGAAAATAACAATATAAAACTAAATTCTCGGGATGTTATTGATTACAGGAAAATTTCACTATATGGGTAATTCAAACTACAAATAAATAGCTAAGTGTCAGTGGGTAGGCTAGACTATGAATGACATAGTTTTCTCTCGAACAACTATCACATTTCAAGAGATTTCCTTCGAACATCAACAAGCTTAGCAATTAAGAACAGCCCACAACCTTAATACATCCTTTGTATCGAACAATATGGGTAGGATTAGGTTTAGGATTCACTCGCTTGCGCTGAATCCATACCAACCCAATACCTACAAACCATTAATCAAGAGCTTTAGTCCCAAAACCTCTCTCTCAAGGAAGCTAAGAACTCAAAGCTAGAATTACATTTATAACTACAAATCATAGATTAAAACAGAGCTAATCATTAAACCCATTTCGACTAAGCATTTAAATCAGTAATTAACAATACCCATAAGCAAATTTAGCCCATAATAACATAGTCACACCCCAAGAATTATGGTTTTAGCTACACATCATAAAAAGGTAAGAATAATTACCAACTAGATTAGCCATCAGAGGTAATAGCTCCAATCCTTTACAATGTTCCAAAAGTGATGGAATTCAAAAAACCAAATCTATTTATTTGTGAAAAATACTTGAAAGCTTCAAAATTATGCAAGAACAATTCTCTTTTTTCTGGGTAAGAGTTTTTCCACATTTTTCTCAATACCTTCTCTCTCCTCAAAAGATCAATTTATAGTGATTCAAGAGTTAACTTTTTGGGGAAAATTAGTGGTGAAAGTCGAGCTATGCCAACTGATCGGTGACTCGCCGATATCCTATATCCATCGCCTTTCTCTTTCGAGTATTAAGCTAATATGCTCTGTAATTTAGGCGGTCAAACTCGAGATTGCCGAAGGCTTCGACGATTCACTCTTTGCTCCTTTGGATTGCCAATTTGCTCGCACCTCCATTGTGAGTCCTTTATCTTTGGGCGATCAAGGTTGCTTTTGCAGAGTCATTCAGTGATTTGCCAAATTGTCACTCCAATCGCTAGATGGGTTCTTCCTCAGGGATGGCATACAGGAACTGTAGGCGAGCTGAAGAGCCACTCGACGGTTCATCGAGTGGTCTTGGTGATCACCAGGATTGCCTTTCTCCACATCTTCAGCTTGCTTTTCTCCTTTTTACTTGTTAGTATCCTTACCTTGCTCTTTAGCTCACATACCTAAAACTCAAGGCTTTAACATCAATTTATAGCACAAATTAGGCAATTGAGGACACTAAAACTATCAAAACAGAGCCCTAAATGAGCCCAAATCTTGGACTCATCAAAACCCCCAACTTAAACTTTTGCTTATACTCAAGTAAAACTCAAGATCAGCTGTTCAATAAAGATATCTCAGATAGTGCTGCATAAGACTCCACATGAATGCACACAAAAGGTTTAAACTATACATACAATGCTCAATTGTGCATTCAAAGATTCAAATTATGACTCATCATTACCAAGGATACTAAGTTCACAATACTTGCTTCAATTGCAAGTCCAAGCTCAACAAAGGTACTCAAATGCCCTCAACACAAAGATGATTCCACATTCATACAAAATTCTTCGACAATTTAAAGTTCGAAATCACATACAACTCTCACACTCAAAAAGACAAACACATGCATGACTTCTCCCATAGGCTTGCCCTTATTTTCCAATCAACATTCGTTTCGGCTCACTAAAGATCACAAAGGTTTTTTTTAAGGCTTGTAACGGGGCTGAGTGTAAAGGTACGGTCATTTAGGCTGAGTGGCTTCTACCTTCATGAAGTATGGCCTAAAAATCACTCTTTCTCCTTCTCATTTACATTCAAACATGTTCAAACTCCACCCTATTATTCAACTAGACATGAATCACCGGATACCCTATTTTTTCATATGTTCATACACTTTATGTCACAATTTTTTCTCTTTTTCAGTCTTTTTCTTTTCTTTTTCTGTTCTCTCATTTTTTTTATATGTATAAAGGGGTTCAATCTTTTTCAAAACAGTCCATCAAATGGGTAGTTATTCACATTTATTGACTTTCTTTCTTTTTCACCACACCCCGAACTTAGGCTTTTGGCCTAAGTTGGCTATTTAAAGGAACCAAAACTTCATGAAGATTAAGGGTGAACGGATAAAGAGGTCAAAGTAGATTAAGTTTCTTCCAAGAAAAGAATAGGCTCAAAAGGTGCCAAGCTAGGTTCACATATCTCACAAGGATGACCACAAACGAGGTATATTGTCAAATTGGCTCGCTCTTCAAAATTCTTGCCTAAGATCATTTCAATTGTTCACTTCACTCAATCAATCAGACCAACGGGGCAAGTTTCTAGGTGTCATCAAATACAATGTTCAAGACGACCTCACCCCACACAAGGCATTGGTACCAATATCAAACTAGACTTTCACACTTTCTAGCTAGCGTGCAATATTCATTATAAGAGATTCATTTGACAATCGACTAGTCACAATGAGATGGTACAAGTTCACATATTGCTTATGTAACTTAGCTTGCCTCATAGTAGCCGCACATTTATTTTGTTCAATTAAGAGAACTATTCAAGTCATTGGTATTGATCCAAACCGACACTCAAATACATTTAACAATGGTATTCTTAACAAGGTTCACCCTATCAAAAACATTCAACATTGTCCTCAATGTAACAGGAATAAACAGGCATAAAAATAAAGATGGAGATGCAATAGTATGGAATGAAAAGATCAAAGTTTGAAAAATTCTTCACTAGGTGGCCATTTGATGAATTTTGCCAATGGATTTGGTAAACCGCGTAACCATGTGTTGCCCTCCAAATTATCTAGAACTCTAGCTCTCCAACTGAGGCCAAACGACGGTGTAAGTCGGGGTTTCCTAATCACTTCAACGCATCGATGAGTTACATGTTGAGTGATATACCGTGAGTTTACGGTATTTTTAATACATTTTACTAAAGAGTTTTGTGTGTCTAGGTGATGTAAAATGGATTACATCAAGCCTATCCATTCACGAACATCAATGCTTTGATGGAATGTTCACAAGGATGGAGGCAGTTTGGCTTGTATGGATGCCAAGAAGGGAGTTCCATGCCCTGCATGGGAACATATGCACCTTGAAGTAGCTCCCAGTTGGGCAACACCATGCTTGGATGATAACTTAGAGTGTGGGAGGCCTAACGAAGCGAGGAGGAGCAAGTGAAGAATGTGCTCCATTCGGCGAGCTAGAGACCACTTCGGCGACTTGCCAAAACCCTTTGGCGAGGGTTCCCAAGATCGCCAACTACCCAAGGAGCCACAAAGGGGAAAACTGCTCACTAGGCGAGCTGAAGACCATTGGAGCATCGCCAAGTGGATTGGGCGATGGTTCCCAGACCGCCCAAAGTTCCAGTAGCTCCCCAGCTAAGGCAAGAAGCAGAGTTCCTTGCTGAACCTATTGGATGGATCACCGAGCCATTAGGTGAGCCCGACTTGGCTCGCCCATTGGCCCATTTTGGGTCACTTTTCGGCCCATTTATGTAATAAGCCCTAGCACTATAAATAGGCGTCTTAGGGTTCATTTTTAAGAAGATTTATTTTGTTGAAATTGGTTAAAAACCTAAACTCCTTGTGTGAGTGTTTGAAAGATTGGTAAAGCTTTTGTTGATTCTTGTTTTGAAATGAGGGTTGCTTGGGATATCGATTCCCTTGGGGTCTTCGTAAGAGTTAGGTGCTTCTTGTTGGATTAACGAGGTGAGGTCTTTGGGTTTAATATACCCTTAGGTTTCTCTTTGTTTCCTTTTTTTGTGTCTATCTATTTATCCGGATTTGGTACTTGTTAGGATCTAGGTTGGAGGTTATTGGATTTAATACATCCTTTAGTTGCCAATTGTTTCTTATCTTGTGTCTCTTCTTCTATCTTTCTTTTGTTTTCGCATCGATTGTGATTCCCTTTGTGAGAATTACATCATATCTAGGGCTAGTTTGTATTAGAACTAATGTTTATTGTGCTATATTTGCAGGAAATAGACTTGGATGAGGTCGAGAGAGAGCTAGAATTCTGTAGAAGTGGCAACTCACGGAAGTGACCTACGGATCGTAGGTATAGTCACGGATCGTCATTGGGCTGGCGTGGGATGATCCTCAGGGAAATCTGACCAAGTGTGGAACTATAGAAGAGAGTGACGGACAGTAGGTCAACCCACAGGCCTTCCTGCACAACCGTCGATTGATTCAGAGATTTTGAGTTCCAGTACTTGAGGAAAAGTTCTAAGTGTGGAGCCACGAAAGGGGACCCACAGACAGTAGGTCAACCTACGGTTCGTCCTACAAGTCCGTCGTTTGTATCTGGAAGATTGAAGGTTCCAGCTTCTGAGAAATTGTCTAAGTATTGAGCCACGGAAGGGACCTACGGACCGTAGGTCAGTCTACGGTACATAGGTCAGTCTCGTAGATCAAAGCGGCGTCCAAAAAAGTCTCGTAGATCAAAGCGGCGTCCAGAAAAGTTTATTTCCTTATTTCGTTCCTTTTTGTTTAGGACAAGTTTCTCTATTAATAAGGTAGGTAAACCCTGTTTTTGGGGGTTAGACATTATTGTAAACTTTTAGTTCTTGGTATTTTCTTGGAAATTAACTTGCAAACTTTAGCAATTTGATTTCCGGATTTCGATCTATAAAGATTTTGGCTTTGAATTTCAATTGGAGATTACAGGTTTCTTCTACTCATTAAGTAAGTTCATGAGTTCTTCTTCTAAAAATATGAATTGTGTTCTTCCAAGTATGAGTAACTAAATCCACAACTAGGGTTGTGGGAACCATGAACGATTAACAAAGTAGAAATAATAACTAAGTAATTCTTGAATAGTGTTGATGCATGTATTGGTAATTCTTTCGCTTAGAAGTCTTTTAAACGAGTGCGCGCGTTAGAAATCACCTTGTAACTACTTGCCGGACCAAGGAGGTAGTTTATAAGAAAAGAATTATCAACAGAGATTTAATGTGATATCTAATAGTCTAATGTCAATTGGTGGGAGGGTGGAAACTAAGCCATACATTGATGTGATGTCTAATCTGAGGTAAAGGTAAGGGTTAGTAAATTATACACACGTAGTCGGACCAAGGTGCGGTGTGAAATTTCCTATTTGGCGGACCAAGCACTTAGGGATACCTAACTTACCACTTCGCATGTGATACACTAGGATAGGATTACTATTATTAGGATTACCGCATTAAGAGCTTATGGGGAACACATACACCCTAGTTTCTCTCTCTCATTGATAACAAAAAAGTTCGAATCTTGATCACTTGTTACTTAACAACAATCAAGTTATTTGTTTCACAAAACTCCTCCCCCCCTTTACTTACTTATCTCGGAAATAAGTTGACTAAACAAATATAATAGTGAGTTAAGTTTAAGTCTAAAACCATATTCCTCATGAGATCGACCTCAACCTACTAGTTGGGTTTTTTATTTGACAACGATCGCTTATACTTCTTTAGGGAGGTATAATTTGAGCGTATCAAATTTTGGCGTCGCTGCCGAGGAATTGGCTTTTAGATTAAGTTTAACTACATTATTGAACTTTAGTAATTATTTCCTAATTTTACGTTTACTTTTGTTTTTGTTTCTACAGGTTTCTACTCTAGTGTATGCCAAGTACACGGAGTCGAGGCGAACCATTGACTCCATACGATTTAAAGTTGACCAAAACTTTGTGAAAGATGAATAATCAAGGGGTCCAAGTTAATCCAATCAGAGGAAATCTAGGTGATGGAGTTGAGTTGCAGCCTCCTGGGGTTGTTAATGAGCACGCTGAGGATTATGGTGGTAACCCACTGGGAGATGCATTGAGGGTACAAAATCTACCAGAACCAAAGTTACGTGATAACTATAGGGTCGACTTCAATACCGTTGAATCCGAAGTACCTATTGTTCTACCTATTTTTCCTCCGGGGGATACATTCGTGGCGACTAGTAGTTTGATGTAGATGGTTACAACGAGGGGTTTGTTTTCTGGTATGGCATTGGAGGATCCACATGGGCACATGGCCAAGTTGAGGAGTGTTTGCAAGAGTTACGTGGGTCGACCGGAATTAGACATGGATGTCATAGGGTTGAGAGTATTCCCTCTATCTTTGACCGGTGATGTTGTGGTGTGGTTTTCTGAGCTCCCATATAAAACCATTCATACATAGGATCAATTGCACAAGGTGTTCATGGCCAAGTACTTTCCGTTGTCAAAAAAGCTGAACCACAAAGATAAACTCAACAACTTTGTGGCACTACCTAGAGAGTCTGTCAATAGTTCGTGGGATAGGTTAACTGAATTCATAAGAAGTGTTCCAAATCACCGCATTGATGATGAGTCACTGAAGGAATACTTCTACAGAGGTCAGGATGACAATAACAAGGATGTGCTTGATACTATCGCTTGGGGTTCATATGGTGAGTGCACTTTTGAGCAGATCGCTGAGAAATTGGAGAAAATCTCTTGAAATAACAAAGCTTGGAGTACTAGAAAGTCAGAAACTGGGAAGAGCACGTTTGTAGTTCAATCTGTACCTAGTCAATATGCCGATGATATTCGTGAGGAGATGGCTCAGATGATGACCGAATTGGGGTTGGTGTTGAAGCATATAAGCGGAGGTGCCGAAAAGGTAAATGATGTGAATTATTTTACTAGAAACCCACCACCACCAGTTGAGGAATGCTACTATGAAGAGGATGTGTATTTGGTGAATGATCAGACGGGGGGTTTTCGAGCCAATACCCAAGGTTCCAACTGAGATAATTGGCGCCAAGGGCAAGGAAACCAAGGTTGGAACTATGGCAACTACAACCGAGAGGGTCAATATGTCCAGGATGGGAACTACAATCGCGAAAACAACTACAATCGAAACAACTGTGGCAACAAAAATGATAAGGTTGGTCCTTATGTTCCACCTGTAAATCAGGAATCTGGTAATAGGGAAGCTAGGGGTAGTATGTCATGTATTGAGGATATGAGGCAGAAGATGATGAAGAGGTTAGATTCGACTGATGAGAATGTGAAGGAGATGCATAATGACTTGTCTGGTATTGATCAAAAAGTTGATGCCCATGTAGTGTCGATCAAGCAACTTGAGCAGCAGATGAATAAGTTGTCCACTATAGTAAACCATGTCAGCCTGGCACACATCTTAGTAACACCATCCAAAATCCAAAGAATGATTGGCATTATATGGCAGTCACTACTCGAGGGGGTAAGCACACTATTGAACCACCTATGCCGTCTGAGGTTGAAATTGTGGTTGAGAAAGATGATGATGAGATTGAGGTTACTGGAGAGTCCAAGAAGATGTTCCCATGCCTAGACCTCCACCATTCCCACAGAGGTTGGTGAAGAAGAATGAAGAAGGAAGGTACCGCAGGTTTATCACTATGTTGAAACAACTTTCCATCAATGTTCCATTGATACAAGCTTTGGAGCAAATGCCTGGGTATGCTAAATTCATGAAAAATTTGGTGACTAAGAAGAGGGCCATGATTTTTGAAGATGATGATAGGTTGCAACATTGTAGTGCTATTGCTACTCGGTCACTTGTGCAGAAGAAAGAGGATCCTGATGCCTTCACTATTCCATGTACCATCAGGTTGTAGCATTTTTCTAAGGCATTCTGTGATTTGGGTGCTAGCATTAATCTGATGCCATTGTCTATTTACAAGAAGTTGGGTTTAGGGGCTCTAATACCGACTGCGATACGATTGCTCATGGCCGATAAAACTGTGAAGAGGCCCATTGGTGTTCTCCAAGATGTGCTTGTGAAAGTGTAGTCGTTTATTTTTCCTGTGGATTTTGTGATACTTGACTGTGAGATTTTGAGGTTCCCATCATCATAGGGAGACTATTCCTTGCTACTGGGCGCGCCTTGGTCGATATGGAGAAAGGGCTGATGAAGTTTTGATTGAATAGTGAAGAGGTAACTTTTAATATCTATATGTCCATGAAGCAGGAAAGTGATCTCAAGTCAGTGTTCGTGGTGAATCATATTTTTGGTCAAGGGTCTGATGTGTCTATTGAAGAGCAGTTGGGTGTTGATGCATTTGCAGCGGTAATGATGAATTTTTAGGGTGATGGTATTGAAGATTATGATGAGTTAGTTGCCGCACTTGATAGGTTCAAATTCCATTTCAAACCGAAGAAATATGAGGTAGATATGAATAATCGCGACTCTCCACTCATAAAATCGTATGTTAGAGAAGCTCTAAAATTGGAGCTTAAGGCTCTACCTTCACATTTGAGGTAAGTATTATTGGGGAGAGATGGTACTTTACCGGTCATCATTACGGCCGATTTGAATGCGGAACAAGTTGAGGCTTTGGTTTCTGTGTTAAAGAGGTTCAAGAGGGCTATTGGGTGGACTATTGCAGACATTATTGGGATTCCTCCTGGCATATGTTCTCATAAAATCCAACTCATGCCGGATCACAAGCCTAGTATCGAGCACCAAAGAATACCAAATCCGCCTATGCAAGAGGTAGTGAAAAAGGAAATCAACAAGTGGTTGGATGCTGGAGTCATTTATTGCATTGCAGTTAGTAGTTAGGTTTGTCATGTTCAGTGTGTGCCCAAGAAAGGTGGGATTACTATGGTACCTAATGCAAAAAATGAGCTTGTTCCGATGCGGCCCATGACTGGATAGAGAGTATGCATGGACTACCGAAAATTGAATACTTGGACATAAAAGGACCATTTCCCTATGCCATTCATGGATCAGACGCTGGACCGTCTTGCTAGTAAGGGTTGGTATTGTTTTCTTGATGGTTACTCGGGCTACAATCAGATCTCCATTGCTCCGGAAGACCAAGAGAAGACCACCTTCACTTGCCCTTATGGGACTTTCGCCTTCAAACGAATGCCATTTGGGTTGTGTAATGTTCCAATGACCTTCCAGCGTTGCATGATGTGGATATTTTTTCATATGGTGGAAGAAACTATTGAGGTATTTATGGATGATTTCTCTGTGGTAGGTGACTCATTTGATGGTTGTTTGGATCAGTTGGCCGAGGTACTTAAACGGTGTGAAAAGTGCAATCTTGTGCTGAATAGGGAAAAGTGCCACTTCATGGTGAAAGAGGGGATAGTTCTGAGTCATCGAATTTCTGAGAAGGGTATTGAGGTTGATAGAGCAAAAGTCGAGGTAATAGAAAAGCTTCCACCACCTATCTCGATTAAAGGTGTTAAAAGTTTTCTTAGGCATGCTGGCTTTTATAGGAGGTTTATCAAGGATTTCTCCAAAATTGCACATCCATTGTGCAAATTGCTCGAAAAGGAGTGTAAATTTGAGTTTGATGATGCTTGTCTGAGAGCATTTGGAGAGTTGAAAGAAAAGCTAGGTTCCGCACTTGTCATTATTTCACCAGATTGGGGGTAACCGTTTGAAATGATGTGTGATGCGAGTGGAGTGGCGCTTGGTGTGGTATTGGGACAGAGGCGAGAGAAGATTCCTTATCCTATTTACTATGCTAGCAAAGCTCTAAATGTGGCTCGAAAGAATATACAGTGACTGAACAGGAACTCCTTGCTGTGGTTTTCACATTCGAGAAATTTCAATCCTACTTGCTTGGTACTAAGGTCATAGTGCATACTGACCATTCTGCATTGAGGTATCTGATGGCTAAGAAGGATGCAAAACCGAGGTTGATGAGATGGGTGTTGTTGCTGCAAGAGTTTGATTTTGTGTTGTAAGATAGAGAGGGGACAGAAAATCAAGTTGCCGATCATTTGTCCAGATTAGAGGAGGAAGCTATGCTCAAGCTAGGAATGGGGCTGAAATTAATGATGCGTTTCGAGATAAACATGTATTGGCTGCTTCACATGATCTTATTCCTTAGTTCGTAGACTTTGCTAACTACTTGGCAAGTGATCTGGTTCCTTCGGATTTGTCTTTTCACCAAAGGAAAAAGTTTATGCATGATGTGAAGAAGTTCTTTTAGGATGAGCCTTATTTGTTCTGTATTTGTGTGATGGGATTATTCGTCGTTGTGTACCCGAGGTTGAGATGATGAGTATACTAGAGGTGTGTCACTCTTCGCCTGTTGGTGGGCATCATAGTGGCATTCGGACTGCGCATACAATTTTGCAGCCTGGGTATTACTGACCTACCATCCACTAAGATGCTCATGATTTTGCCAAGTCTTGTGATTGTTGACAAAGATAAGGAGGAATTTCAAAGAGGCAAGAGCTACCGATGAATCAGATATTGGTGATTGAGCTATTTGATGTATCGGGCATTGATTTTATTGGTCCATTTGTGAGTTCACATGAGATGAAGTATATTCTTGTTGTGGTTGATTATGTGTCAAAATGGGTGGAAGCAATTCTGCTTTCAAACAATGAAGGTAAAAGTGTCACCGCATTCCAGAAAAAGAATATCTTCTCCAGATTTGGTACACCTAGGGCAATTATCAGCGATGGAGGTTCCCACTTATGTAATAAGTTGTTCAATGCGTTGCTAGAGAAATATTGTCACGCACCGAGCTACCCCCGAGACGCGGACACGGGACCTAGGACCACAAGTGATCCCAAGCTAACCCTGCTGGCATGATCATGAGCATACTAAATATAATCTGAATAATAGAAACTGTGCGGAAGCTAAATCATAAGTAAATCTGAAAGATGGGGAATACCCATATACTATAACTGAGATATATGAAAACTGATGAGTTTAATACAAAGAAGTTATTAACTCAATACTAAGCTCAATCTATCTATGTCTGAAATAGGCCTCTAAACTGACTAGAAATGTTGGGACATGCCCCAACTAGATCTAGCAAAACTTAGACTAAAGACTAAAGCCGATAAAGATAAACATGTCACTAGTCCTCGAAGAATGAGGACTCACCACTGATGCTGCCGAACTGAAGATCGGGAACCGATCTAAGCGTGATCTGGATGCTGAGAACCTAAACCTACATCACGAGAAGATGTAGCGCACGTATGCGTCAGTACTTGAAAGGTACTGAGCATGCAGGATAGAGTAAAGCTGAAATAACATATAACTGAACAAAGCAATAAAGCAATGATATAATCTGAACATGATATAGATACTGAAAATACTGAATACTGAGCTAACTGAATGCAATGACCAAATTTATAACATGCTGAGACTGAATACTGACTGTACTGAAATATGGTCAATGCAATAGAGTCTGACTGAACAGTGGGAGCTACTATAACCGACATAAAACAACATGAGCTAAATATGGAGTTCGATGTATACGCCCCATCGAGAGGACCCAATATACCCTGCCAGAGGTATAGAGGCATACTGGCGTGATCACTAAACTAATGTTGCCCACATAGGGGACTTACACCTACGTGGCTCGTAGTTCTTGGACTATATCGGTACGCTGAAACCCTAGTCCAACTCGGTATTATGCTACTCCCAATGAATTAAGTGGTTAACTAGTTATGACTGAATTTCTGTAAATACTGGATAGCTCGAAACTGAACATGCAAACTGAGAATGCAATAATTAATCTGATAATGATGCATTCATAAACTGAGACATGTATAACTGAATACTGAAATATCTGACCTAGCATGTGTAATTCAAGAACTAAAGAAATACATAGCTAGGGTTCTGAAATTCATGCAATAAACTGAGCAATAACATGATAATCTGATTTGGAACATTTAAATAACTAATGCCTGATGATCTGTTCAAATTCTAGAAACCCTAGGTCTGTTCATAATCATGGAATCAAGAATCTGACTGAATTCTAGGGACCTAATGGGCGAAAGGAACCCACTAGTGAAATCCCACATACCTGGTGACGAATTCCACGGAGAAATCCTTTGATTTCGGGGCTGGAACTGATGGAACCTTGCTGCGTTCTTGAACTAGGGTTCTTGACCTTTTTCCCATCTCTTGATTCTAATTTTCTAAGATTTTGATTAATGAATTGACTTGGATAAGTTCTAGTTATGTTTCTAGGCTTAAACTGATTAAAACCTCATGATTTAGGGTTTAAACGACGTATCTAAGGGGTTAAACGAAATAGGAAAAGACCAAAAGACCCCTGAATTAACTGCTGTTGGAGTGACTGACGGAATGGACCTACGGTCCGTCAATCAATCGACGGTCCGTCGATTGGGTCCGTAGGTCGAGTCTGCCGGATAGGGCTTCACTAAAACGGGCATAACTCTTTATTCGGAGGTCGGAATTTAGCAAACTCAGTGGCATTGGAAATATAATTCAATTATCTATCTAACCATAGGTCATGGGACAATAATTCATTTTGTGCTAAAAGTTATGACCATCTGAAGTTGACCTATCAATATTTTTCATCTAACTAGCTACTAACCTCATCTACGGTCAGACCTACGGACCGTGGATCGAATGACGGTCCGTGCTGGTCGACCGTAGTTTGTGTCAGAGGCTGGTAAGGGAAGTCTCGATCCACGGACACAGACCACGCACCGTGGTCTGATCTACGGACCGTGGGTCTGTCCGTGAGTCGGGACTTAGCCAAATTTTCTGACTGAGTTCTGGGGAAGTTTTCTGTCACGAACCACGGACCTGCAGGACGGACCGTGAGTCCATCTACGGTCCGTGGATGGTGTCCGTGAGTGCCATCTATAACACTAGAAATTTGAAATCTCTATTTTCGAATACGGGGTGTTACAAATATGGAGTTTGCCACAATGTAGCCACTCCTTGCCATCTGCAGTCTAGTGGGTAAGTTGAAGTGTCCAACAGAGAAATAAAGCAAATCCTTGCTAAGATTGTGAATGCAAATAGAACCGATTGGTCAAGGAGGCTTGATGATGCTCTATGGGCCTATCGCACCCCATTCAAGACTCCTATAGGTATCCCCCCTACCAACCTGTATATGGGAAGTCTTGCCATTTGCCGGTAGAGCTAGAGCATAAGGCTATATGGGCGCTAAAGCAGTTGAATTTGGATTAGGGTGTCGCATCGAGTCAAAGAGTGAGTAACATGAATGAGCTTTTATGAGTTTCGCCTAAAAGCTTATGAAATTTTAGCCTTGTACAAGGAAAAGATGAAGAAATATCATGATCAAAAGATTGCAAAGCACAAATTTGTTATGGGTGATCTAGTGCTTTTATTCAATTGAAGGTTGCGCTTGTTTCCTGGCAAGCTCAAGTCCAAGTGGACCAGGCCATTCATAGTCACTCAAGTGTTCCCACATGGAGTGGTCGAGCTGGAGAACAAGGTTAAAGGTGAACGGGCAAAGGATCAAGATCTGCATGGGGAAATGAGAGAGTGTGCAAGAAGTGGTTGAGCCTACTACCTTGATGAAGTCTGAGAAATCAAGGGGTCTGCGTCGTGCCGCGACGTTAAATCAAGTGCAGCTTGGGAGGCAACCCAAGATGTACAATCTAGCCAACTATAGGTTTTTCTTTTCGATTTAGGAGTTTTCTTTGTTTATTGGAATTTCTGTTATCTTTTAGATAGGTGTTTTATTTTTGTATTAGTGTTGGCTAGATATAGCATAGGGTCCGTGTCTAAAAAGTGTCCAGAAAATGGAAAAAGAAAGGCCTAACGGTTTCTATATATGCAGGGATGAAATGCCAAATCTATAGAAAAAAGGTTGTGCAGAGGTCTACGAACCCCATCGATGGTCTGTGGTTCCATCCACGGATCGTGAATTGTGAGTACAATTCTGTTGATCCCTTGATTCTTCTCTCTCTTAAGATTTATCCATGATTTAACGGCTATTATTGGCGTACTTCTCAAACTTGGATTTGATAATTTGAGGGTTGTCAATGACGTATTTCTCAAACTAGGATGATTTTCCCTTGATCTTCATAATTTGAGGGCCGTTAGTGACATATTTCTCGAATTAAGATGATTTGGATTTGATTTATTCATAAATATTCCATGAATTTGCGCAATATTTGAGATTTTAATATCTTTATAAATATTCCATGAATTTGTGGTGGAATTTTTTAGATGTCTTTTAAAAGGAATATAGTACCCATTATATAGGCATGGACTAGGGTTAAAGGTTGAGTAGCTGATGTTTGCATAATCAAGACACAACTTCCAATGCAAGTGTCTACGAACGTACAATAGTTTAGTAACCCAACCAAGGGTTGGGATCGTTCCCACAGGGAGTGGTTTTGAGAATTAATAGAAAAATAAAACTAAGTTTTAATTAGTCATAGTTAAAGATATTATCGATTAAAAACATTATAAATCAAAGGGGGTTACACAAGTGTCAATTAACAGTGGGGGTTTTGTCACAAGTAAGCAAAAACAACAAAAATACAAAAAGTAGTAATCAGGGAGACGTGATTCTTGGGATGTGATAGGAATACGGGATAAATAAGATTATTGGGTACATGCTTTTGGTAGAGAATTCATAGAATAATTGTGACTAGGCTAGACTTTAAGGGGGATAAGCTCTCTCTCGAACAACCTACCCCATTTCAAGTGGGTTTCTCTCGAACACCCTCTTGCAGCATAAAGAACAGCCTCCTCCTTAGCCCACTCACTCTCTCGAGCTGAGTGTGCGGGAATGAGACTAGGGTTCACTCTCTCGAGCTGAACCTCATGTAGACCCACTCCCACCGGCCATTAATTTAGTAGTCTTAGTTTTACGATCTCTCTCTCGAGCAAGACGAAAACACATATATGAAATTATATTCGCAACTATAATATCATTAAGTTCATCCACAACTACTACACGAAATCACATTTAAACTACGATTAAACTATCAGCAAGCAAGACCCAATAACTAATCTAACCCATATTCACAAAATCACACCTCAAGAATTGGGGTTTTAGCTAGACATGTAAAACAGATAGAAATTTATACCAAAATAAGTTTGCATTCGAATAGGTATGAAGATTTAAGTCTTGATACAAGCAAAGATTGAAGAATCCAAAAGACCCAAACCCAAATTCTTGGAAATGAAACCCTTTGAATCTTCAAGTTTTTCAAAACCCTCTCCAAACTTAGAACTCAAAAATAAAAGCTAAAAATTTATGATAGAACTATGTAAAATTTGATATATAAAAATATGATACTAAACACGTATTTATAGATTTTAAAGATTTGTGCTGTAGTGGATTGCTTGGCGACATTAGTCGGAATCGTCGATCAACTCAGCTATTCGCCCTTTGGTGTAGTTCATCACCGTCTTGCGTTAGCCTTCAACATTTTCATGTTTTAGATCATTATGCGATCTAGTACTGCTTCACGAAACTGCTCGGCGACACGCCGACTGCTCCTTTTCACCGCCGATTTGATCCTTTCATTCAGGGCTCAACACAGTGGAACAAAAGGTTGGGTGAGATCATTTGGCGACACGCTGAATGGCTTCGGCGATCCACAAATCTTCATTTCTCCGTTCTTTCAGCTTTCTTTGTTCCTTTTTGCTCAATTGTGTCCATGCCTTTGTCTCCAAGTCTAAATACCTGAAACTTCAAGTATTTTATCAGTTTTTGAGACAAAACATGCATTTGAGGACACTAAACTTATTAAAACATAACCCCAAATGAGTCTAATTTGTGGACTCATCAACACCCCCAACTTAAACTTTTGCTTGTCCTCAAGTAAAACTCAAGTTCATCAGTTCAAAAAGGATGTCTCAAACAGTGTTACACAAGATTCAATCATGAATGCACACAACAAGACTCAATTTACTTATGCAAAGATCAAATGTGCACTCAAAGATTCAAGTTGTGACTCACCACTATCAAAGAATCTCGTGTTCACAATACTTGCTTCAAATGCAAGTTCAAGCTCAAATATAGTGTTGAAATGCCCTCACATAAAGAATGATTCCATTTTCATACACAATGAGTTAATCATTTAAAAGTTTTGGAATCAGATGCAACGCTCACACTAAAAAAGAAGAACACAATGCATGCTTTCACCCATAGGCTTGCCCGTATTTTCCAATCAGCGTTTATTTCAGCTCACTCAAGATCACTAAGATCTTTTAAGGCTTGTAACGGGGCTGAGTGCAAAGGTATGGTCATTTAGGCTCAGTGACTTTTGTCCTTATGAAATGTGGTGCTCTCAACACTTCCTTTCCTTTACCTTCATCGTTTTCATTAGTGAATCATAAGTCATCCTATTATTCACTTCCCATGGATTGTTTGGAACCCCATTTCTTTGGTACTTTATTCCACAACTTTCTTTTTCATTCTTTTTCTTTTTCTTTCTTCTTTCTCTCCTTTTTATTTAGAAGGAAGGGTTCCATTTTTCTCAAAACCATGGATTAAAGGAGACTTTCCTTGCACTTTTTGACTTGCCCTTATCTTTCACCACACCCCCAACTTAGGCTTTTAGCCTAAGTTGGCTATTCAACCAACCATAACTTCATGAGGATTATGGGTGATGGATAAAGAGAGGTCAAGGGGTGTTCAAAAACGGTTAACACACTCACAAGGTAGGTCACAAAAGATGTTTATGTTAAATTGGTTCACACTCTTAGAAGTTGCCTAAGATTATGTCTAGAGAAAGCCTTACTTAGTCAATCAGACTAACGGGGCAAATTCTAGGATCCATCTGCATGGTTCAAGGTAAGCTCATCACACAAGGCATCGACACTAAAGTCAAACAAGACTCCACACTTTTGCTAGTGTGCAACGGTCATCACAAGGGACTCGATTCGACAATAGGCTAGTCACAACGAGATGCAAAGAGTTCACATATTGTCTATGCAACTTCATTTGACCTCATCGTAGCCGTACATTCATATTCGTTCAATTGCAAGCACTATTCAAGTCATCGGTATTGATCGAAATCGAGACTCAAATTTGCCAAGGAACAACCATATTCTAGTGCATACAAGAGGTGGCAAAAATTTGTGAATTTTTTTCTAAAGGGTCAAAATCATTTTTCAATCAAAACAAAAAGGAGCCATAAGCTCAAACATCCACAAAAACGTAGTACAAACGCAAAATTTTTACCTAAACACCAAACACACAATCAAAATGATAATTCACCGATAGCACAACAAAGGTGGGCCTCACCCCACCACAATTAAAAACATTTGTCCTCAAATGCAAATAAGATTATCCAAAATTTAAAAATAACGAAAGACAGAGAGAGGGGTAAAGAGGGAATCATGTCTAAGCAGTCACTCCATTTGTCTGGGCATCAATGCCCGATGTGCCAACCTGGAATTTGATAACGGTCCCCGGAGCCTCTTTAGAAGATTCAGCGGCAGGTGACTTACTAAGATTGTCCAAGTAATGAGCTGCCATAAAGAAGTGGATAGCTGTGAAGAATCCACGTCTCCATGAAGGAATAGTGGGGTCTCGGGGATTTGTTCTCTTGCTTGCACTAGGCTTCTTGCCCTCATTATCCATTTTGGGAGGATCTATTGCCTTTCTATTTTTCCTTAAATTTTTCGCTCTTGTTTGTCGGGGTGGCATATCTCTTCCAGCTACTTTCGGTCTAGCCATTTTTGCAAAGCTTTTGAGATAAAGTTAGAAAGTATTAAGAAAAAAAAACAAGGTCGTTCAATTTCAGAATCACTTCGCCGAACTATTTGGCGAAGAGCTCAGCTACTTAGGCGGTGCACCGAATGTAGTGCACAGAGATTACAAGGGTGCGGACAAAAGGCGAACAAGAAGTTTTCCGGTAAGACGCCGAATGTATTCAGCGACATCCTGCTTCTCGTCAAAAATTACAAAATTCAACATCATATTTAACATTAAATTAACGACAAGATGGGGATGTTAGGTGAACCGCCGACCAGTTTGGTGAGCTCGACTTAACTCACCAACTGGCTCAACGTGCCTAGTTTCAACCCATCTTCTTGAATTCAACCCCGCAACCCCCGAAAATAAAATCAAAGCATGCAATAGCTAAATTAAGCTCATACCTGATGATACTTATCTGCAACCCACAATTTTTATCCACTATAAGGAACAATTTTTAGGAATCAACTTTTTAATTCAGTAAAGTCAATATTATCGAATCAATGCAGGCAAACACAAAATTCTAATCCTATTAGCAAGGACCAACACACATCATAAAAGTAATGTTATTGCATTTGCATAAAACTATTGATAAAAGGACTAGGACTCAGAAACCAACCTTAGATGCCGATTAAAATGCTAATGAGATGCTAGGCGGCAACGCAATCCAAGTCCGAGCACAATTAAACAACTAAAATACTCTAAAAGTGCAAGAAATATAGAAACTAAAGTGCATGTCTGAATTTGGGCATATAAAAAGTGAGGGAAAGTGAATGAGATTGAAGATTTTTAAACCTTTGACTTGCAAGACCGTCCAGTTTTCGCCCACTCGGCAACATGAGTCAAGCTCGCTGATTTACTCAGCGAACCGCCGAATGTTTATTTTCCTCGCCAAATTTTACAGGACTTCCAGTTAATGTGGGGGTCCCAACGACAGTCTCCATCGAGATCACCGACAAAGTCGGCGATGCGCCAATAATTTCCTAAGTTCACCGAGTTTTACAGACTCCAATTTGAAGATATCTTGAGTCAAACAGCGGATAAGGTCGGGTTCGTCAACATCTTCGGCGACGCGCCGACTGGACCTGTTGCTCGCCACCATACACTTTTTCGAGCACTTTCCACACTTCGACTTGTACAAATAACACACCATTATTTTACCAATATGTAAAAATAAAACGATAAGAGGTTTTAGGTTGCCTCCCAAACAACACCTTAGTTAACGTCGCGGCACGACACAAGTCTACCTTAAAACCTCACTTTTGGGGTTAGCCATAGTATCACTAGGCAAACCCCCTTGTTGTCTCGGGTTGAGGTGAGACGAGATATGACCCATTTGGGCCTCTAACTGCTTGATTGAAGCTGAATGGAAGGTGACTGTCTGACTAAGGGTAGACACATCTTCTTTCATGCCTTTTAACATTTTGTCAGACCCTTCAACTTTGTTGAGGATACGTGAGAGTATATCCTCAAACCTACCACCTTCTGAATCCTTGGGCTTCTGGAGCTCATGGGGAGGCACATATCTATCCTTCTCCTCATCCTTCCAAGTTGGATTACGATCCCTCCATTCACGATCTCTATCCTTCCAACCTTCGTCTCTAGCCCAACCTTGGTTACCACCCTGCCTTGGGTAGTTTGAACGATAGACCCCACCTTGGTTATCTAGAAAATTTACCTCCTCGTTATACAAGGCTTCAAACTTCATCTCTTCAGGATTTGCACACCCGACCCCAACGACGTTGACACTACGGGCGCCAGCCCCCATGACATTTTTGGATAAAATGTCAAGCTGCATTATGATCTTGGCCATGTTTTGGTCTCTCTCATGGTCTTTTTCAATCTTCTCCTTAGATAGTTTGAAGGTGAGATGAGAGACTTGGTCCTCGCGAGTGTACCATGCTCTGTTGATGGTTGTCATCACATCTAGAAGTTGGGCTGCTATTGCATATGGTTGTTGCATCAAGCCTTCAAGCGACAGTTAGTCAGCAACCCCTTCGTTTACTCAGTCCAAACTCCGGTAAAAGTACTGAAGCAGCACGTTATTAGGCAGACCATGGGTTGGGCATTGAAACACCAACTTTTTGAATCGTAACCAAGTTTCGTGCAGAGGCTTTCCTTCTTGATGCTTAAAGCTTTGAATGCTATCCCGAAGGGTCATCATCTTCGAGGGAAGGAAAAATTACACTTGGAATGCGGTTACCAATTCCTCCCATGAAGTGATGGATTCAGCGGCAACTCGGTGAGACATTTTCATGCCTCTCCCATCAACGAGAAAGGGAATAACCTTAAACAGACTGACTCCTGAGAGATAGTTTTGAATGAGAATGGTCCACATACATCTATAAAATTTCAAAGATGTTCGTGAGGATCCTCGTGAGCCAAGCCGCTAAAAAGTCCCTTTAGTTGCAAGAGTTGCAACATAGTGCTCGTTATGTGGAACACTGCATTTCCCTCGGCTGGAGGTAAGCGGATGGCTCCAATACCTCCCAAGATATGGGGGCCATTGATGTTAGGCTTTTGGACATCGTTGAGATTTCTGATGTCTAGGTGGCCTACCTGTCTACCGTTGCGCCTACCATTAACACTCATGCTTCCTGAAATCTTTACACAAGTAAAACAAAACAAAACCAAAATTAAGTAAGTAAACTACAACTAAGAAGAACAAAAATTCTATTAAGCTAAGAATTCTCAAGTAACACCACTTCTCGGCAGGGAAGCCATTTTGATGTTTGCGTAATCAAGACACAACATCCAATGCAAGTGTCTACGATTGTACAATGGTTTAGTAACTCAACCAAGGGTTGGAAGAACCACATGGAGTGGTTTGGAGAATTAATAGAAAAATAAAACGAAGTTCTAATTCGTCATAGTTAAAGATATTATTGATTAAAAACATTATAAATCAAAGGGGGTGGCGCAAACTTCAATTAACAATGGGAGTTTTGTCACAAGTAAGCAAAAACAACAAAAATACAAATAGTACTAATAAGGGAGACAAGATTCTTGGGATGTGATAGGAATACGGGATAAATGAGATTATTAGGTACATGCTTTTGATAGAGAATTCATAGAATAATTGTGACTAGGCTAGACTTTAAGGGGGATAAGCTCTCTCTCGAGCAACTTACCCCGCTTCAAGTGGGTTTTTCTCGAACACCCTCTTATCGCATGAAGAACAATCTCCGCCTTAGCACACTCACTCTCCTAAGTTGAGTGTGCGCGAATGAGACTAGGGTTCACTCTCTTGAGCTGAACCTTATGTCGACCCACTCCCACCGGCCATCATTTTAGTAGTCTTAGTTTTACGGCCTTTCTCTCTCGCAAGCCGAAAACACATATGTGAAATCGTATTTGCAACTACAATCTCATTAAGTTCATCCACAACTACTAAATGAAATCACATTTAAACTACGATTAAACTATCAGCAAGCAAGACCCAATAACTAATCTAACCCATATTCACAAAATCACACCCCAAGAATTACGATTTTAGCTAGACATGTAAAAGAGATAGAAATTTATACCAAAATAAGTTTGCATTCAAATGGGTATGAAGATTTATGTCTTGATACAAGCTAAGATTGAAGAATCCAAAAGACCCAAGCCCAAATTCTTGGAGATATAACCCTTTGAATCTTCAAGTTTGTCAAAACCCTCTCCAAACTTAGAACTCAAAAATAAAAGCTAAAAATTTATGATAGAACTATGTAAAATTCGATATATAAAAATATGATACTAAACAAGTATTTATAGATTTTAAATATTTGTGCTGCAGCGGATCACTCGGCGACATTAGTCGAAATTGCCGATCAACTCAGTGATTCACCCTTTGGTGTAGTTCATTGTCGTCTTGCATTAGCCTTTAGCATCATCGTGTTTTGGATCATTAGGCGACCTAGTACTACTTTGCGGAACTGATCGGCATCACGTCGACTACTCTTTTTCACCATCAATTTGATCCTTTCCTTTAGGGCTCAACACACTGGAACAAAAGGCAAGGTGAGATCATTTGGCGACACGCCAAATGGCTTCGATGATCTGCAGATCTTCATTTCTCCATTTTTGCAGCTTCCTTTGTTCCTTTTTGCTCAATTGTGTCCATGCCTTTGTCTCCAAGTCTAAATACTTGAAACTTAAGGTATTTTATTAATTTTTGAGACAAAACATGCATTTGAGGACACTAAACCTATTAAAACATAGCCCCAAATGAGTCCAATTTGTGGACTCATTAGTAGCCTCCAAGAATCCTTATTAAAATTGAACACACCTTGTACAGTCCCAACTTGAATTGAACATGTTTTGTAGAGTCTCATAAAATTTCAATGTCTACAAATGGCCCTTGCTTCAAGGCTTGTTGTAGTGTAGACATGTTGAAACTCAAAGACGAGGCTTGAAGTACCCATTCTTCAACCTTTGGGGTTTTGTGACATCAAATTTGTGAGAGAAGAGATGAAGGAAAGATTTGGTTCCACTGGCGTGCCAATTTGTTTGCAACAAAATTTTAAAGGGACATAAAAATAAATTGCAATCACCAATAAAATTTGAAGAAACATAGTTTTATAAATCTGAGTACAATTTTGTTGATCCCTTGATTCTTCACTCATAAGATTTATAATGATTCAAGGGCCATTAGTGGTGTATTTCCTGAACTAGGATTATTTGGACTTGATTTTCATAATTCGAGGGCTGTTAGTGGCATATTTCTCATACTAGGAGGATTTTGACTTGATCTTCATAATTTGAGGGTCGTTAGTGTCATATTTCTCGAATTAAGATGATTTGGATTTGATCTTTTTATAAATAATTCATGAATTTGCAGAATGTTCGAGATGTCTTTTAAGGGAATATAGTACCCTTTATATAGACATGAACTTGGGCTTAGGATTGAGTAATCCTAGTCGAAATCGAACACACCTTGTAGAGTCCCAACTGAAATTAAACACATCTTGTAGAGTCCTACAAAATTTTAATGTCTATAAATGCCCCCTGGTTCAAGGCTAGTCGAAGTGTAGACTTGATGAAACTCAAAGACGAGACTTGAAGTATTTATCATTCTTCCACCTTTGCGGTTTTCTATTTGCAAATTGATTTATGAGAGAAGAGATGAAGGGCAGATTTGGTTCCACTGGGCATGCCAATTTGTTTACAACAAATTATAGAGTGACAAAATAAATTGTAATCACAAATAAAATATAAAGAAACATGATTTTATTGATAAAAAACATGAGGTACAAATCTATTCCTCTCTTGATTCTACTCGATTCGAGGGCTGCTAGTGACGTATTTCTCAACCTAAAATGATTTGGATTTGATCTGTTTATGAACATTCCATAAATTTGGAAAATGTTCGAGATTTTGGTGTATCCTATTACTTTACCTTCTAACTGTTTTGGCGTATCCTCCTGTGCATGTGTTTCTAGAAAAAAAAATGGAATGCAAGGAAATATGGGATTGTTTGTTGTTGTTTTTTTTTTTTTATAGAAAATTAAGTAACACGTGAGGGGTTGTGAGAGATCAATTTTAGTTTTAGATTTTTCCAATTTTTTTTTTCAATTTTTGTTTTTAAATTTATATATACAAAAATGTAATATATTAATATTAGCTAAATATTGGGGACTAACAAAAATATGAGAAAACTTAATAGTAGACTAAAATAAAATTTTACGCAAAAAATTTCAAAATTAATAGATTATTTATTAAAATCTGACCTAAAAGAAACATTTTTTTTTTATAAAAAAACTTTTTTTTGAAAAGTAACAAAAAATCTATTCTTAAAATGTAACTCTATTATTTTAGTTTTTCAATATTTTTCAAATTATAATTTACTAAAAAAATAAAAATCTAAATAGGTAATTTATACCTAAAAAAATATTTAGACATTAAAATGGTGTAAAGCCTTTAGTCCAATAAAAAATTATGTGTCTACATTTATAGACACAGACTACTTTATATTACTTAAGACTTGAGTTGAAGAGTTTCCAACTTTTAGACATGAAATGATACTATCACAAATGATATTTTTTTTCTTATAAAACCAAACTTGTCTCCACTATTTCATTCATTTATTGTCGGTGTAAAACCCTCCAGCTAGGGAACTCTTCACTGAATAGAACCCTTCTTTTTGTAATTCAATTTGCATCCTCAAAGGATGTGAGCCTAGCTCAGAAAATTCTTCATTAGTCGTCAGAGGATTCATTTGTGATTTTCCCCTGTTTAGAGAGTTTTCAATCGTGATCCAAGCTGAGCAAAAAATCAAAACCTTCCCCAATATATTCATAGACCAAAATTGGATAGGAGAATTGATAAGGGGAATATAGATGATGATAGAGATCAGAGAAATAGATGAATTTTGTACGGGTACAACTATTGTTTGAATGAAGGGCAAAAAATGTGATCTTTGGAATATAATAGAACAAACACTAATACCTTAATTGAATCAGTCAAGATCAAATTTGTTTATATAACTGTTTCTCCGATTGCTCAAGACATCTCTTTTCAACCGTTGAACAACACAAGATCTTTTTCCATAGTTTCCGCATTCATTTTTAGCTATTTCTCGATCATTTAATTGTCCTGAACAACATATACAGATTCCATCCACCCTCTTTTTAATTATACATGGAATATCCTTCACTATTTGACTAAAAATGGAATCCACATGGGCCGGTGTGCTTTTATTGCTAACCCCGAGAGAGGCTATACTCCAAGAGCCAACCGACTCATTAATCCCTGGAGGCAAGGATTAAGAAATACCAATGTATCAGGGCTAAGCGTACCTTCTACTTAATAATAAAAAATGAAGATATTAAGTTAAGGTGCTTTCGTGTAAGAAAGAGAGTTTAGAGTGCCATACAAATAATCTTAGATAAGGAGATTCATCCAATTGACTGAAGTTCAGAGTCAACCTTCCACACAAGGGAAATCTTCTGATAGATGGGAAGAGGCAGAGCACAACCAATTTTATACAAAAAGGAACCCATGCAACGATAGGAAATCCTCTTTTTAGAGATCCAATGCGTTAAGACTGACCCTAATAGTAGTTGTCGCCTACTTCTCTGAGTTGTTGTTGTAAAATGAAGATTTATCTTGATATATTCCATCAAGAGAAAGTCATATCTATATTTAGAAAGAAAAATAGAAATTGTATACAACCACATTATGGTTTCGATCTTCGGCCATCCTTGGTCCTCAAGACCCAACACTATATTATTCTTATATATTTCCTTTCAAATGAAAAGATGCAAAACGTGTTGATACGTCCTATCCACATAGATTACTCAATTCAATAGAAACTTAACTTCTATCCTACTTTTTTTCTTTCCAGGCTTGATTGTTGGGATAGACTCTTTATAGGATTGAAGCTTGAGAAATGCTTTATCATTTTTATTGAAGAGTAAAAATCAACTAGCTTTTGACACAAGAGGCCAAATATATTATTAATTTAGTTGTTGCTGCAACGCTGAAATATCTACTGATATGAAAATATATAGCTATAATGTTGTTTATACCAAAGGTATTTTTTTAATACTAACTAAAAGAAATCTCAGAAAATTGAGAGTTCAAAATTGTCTTTTAACTAAGAGACCACAGAATCCATGAAAGGAGATGGTTTGAATAACTTACGCGGAATAGTATTGCAAAAAATGATAGAAAAAAAAGAAATAAAAGAAGAAGGATGCAGTGCACTAAAACGATTCATTGGTGTGTTGTTCTCATGAGCTAATTAAGATCACTTTCAGTTAGATCTACTGTTGTTTTAATCAAATTGAAGTTCATTTATAAATTTATACATGACACAATTTTTCAACCATTAATGGATTAGTATAATATATATTATTTAGATTGAGTTACAGACAAATGTAATGTAAATATCTAATTTGTATTTATTTCTAAAATTGAAAGGCGTGAATTTTCCCCAGATAGCAGATACATCAATAACATACTACCCAAGAGGAGGAATGTTGAGAAAAAAAATGGATGTACAAATCACATTGTCCAAAAAATAAATCTAACCTGTATGAGTTAAAGAGAAAAAAAAATGAAAAATGAAGAATGAAGAATGAAGAAAGATAATTAATGAATGTTTTTGTGTTTCCTAAAGAAATACATATGATCAAAGAAGGCCAAACAAACCAAAAATACCAAGCAATATAAGCCAAACAATATGAAGTAAAAGAAGGACTTGGCCTGAAACGGGTGCAGAGCCTCCATTCCCAACCTCACAAAAACCTAGTTTGGCAACACGTACACCAGCACAACGTGCATCAGCGCAACCACACCAATAGGTTTTACCATCAACCCCACATACAGGATCAGGACGAAAGCATTTAACTGGACACGAACAATGATCATCGTCTAACATTAAGGCACATATTTCTTGATTGTCATGTTCAGAAGGCAATCGTAATGGATTCATTAATTCCTCTCCACCAACAAATGAAATGAGCACTGACAAAAGGAGCACATGAAATGGGGATATTCCAAATAAGTTCATTGATCTTAATTTTGGCCATCTCGCCTTATTCCCCATTTCACTTGCTCCACAAAATTATATTTATTGCAATCCCTCTAAAAGGATTGCAATAAGGGCATTTCCTTTATCTAATTTCTTATTACAATTCTAGTTTCTTGTTATCTCATTCTCTATTTCTAAGCACATATCAGCGCAATCAGCACGGTATTCATTATTTTCCATACGTTTGTTTTCAATAAGGAACATTCAAAATACTTAGATTAATAATAATATCACTTTATATAGTATTATTATTTTTCAAATAATTTTATGTGTTTAAATTTTTTTATTAAGAAATTTGTCCGTTGACCATTTTATATCTTACAACTTTCTTGAACTTGGCAATTTATTTTCATCGCACACCTTAAAATTACATTAGCTTAAATTCCCATTATGAACTTGACAATCCGATAGTGTCATAAATTTTGATGTGGCAAATAGAGTGATTACATTCTCTCTTAGGCGTATTGGAGACAAGAAACATTCAAAGTTTAGCTTTCAAGTAGGATTTTATTCTTGTAATTTTCCCTTTTTTTCAACTATTCACTATCACGTAACTAATATAATGAGATATTTTTTCTGATTGTATTACTCTTTGTTTTAATATGTCTTTATATATTTTATCTCAATTTTTTTTCTTTAGATAAAATAATTATTTCTTTCAATTATATATTTCTTCTCTTTTCGATCCAAATTAGTTATTTTATCATAATAAAAAAAAGATTTTAAAAGAATAATGAAGTCCAAACAACGTATTTTATTGCAATGAGTTTACATCACCTATGGATCATTCTTTTATCAAGAAAAAATCGTAAAATATTATTTTGGAATTTTATAGTTAAAATTTGTAAAAATCAAATGATTAGAATGTCTTTATCGTTGCTAAAAAATATAATTAAAACATATATTTCTGTTTTGTAATAAAATTTGTCCTTAAAAAGATGATTTAAATAATTTGGCGAACTTAAAAAGCTTAAAATATATTTTTTATTCTAAAACGTTACACACGAATAAGAAAATACAGGTGGTAGTGTGTCTGTCACACTTCTATGGATTGTTGGCATCCAAGAGGTCGTGACTAGTAGAATATAAGGTTGAGGAGGGTAATTAAACCAATATAGAGTTTAGGTGTGCACGAAATAAAACTTCAAGGGTCTTTTGATCGGTTCAACCTAGGAGAAATTAAATCAAAATTTGCCTATTCCAATGGACCAAAACAAAAGATATTTTTTAAAAAAATTAAAAAAGCAACAAAAAAGTAAGAAAAGTCCTGTAGCAAGAAGTTGATCCATCCTAAATACTCTAAGATAAGGGGAGTGTTGGTCTATCAGAAGAGTAACTAGCACTCATCTCTTGTGGTTTGAAAGGACTCGAAAATATTTTTGGAGTGAAGTCTTTGGAGCTGCCAATTTTTCATCTCCTCCTATGGGTAATCTTCCAACTCGGTTCAAATGATTATTTTATTGTTAAGCGCTACATCAAGCCTCCATTGTTCCAAAGTAGGTATTTCCCTTTGTTCCTTTTTTCATCCGATAGTCCTTTTGATTAAATCCTTTCATTTCATAGTTGTAGCATACATAGGTGGTTAGGTTGAGTCCACTGAAGAATGAATCTGAGAAAGGGCATTGTCAAGGGTTTGCAGAACCTTCAATGAGTCATGTTTTTTTCTTTTGACGTGCGACTTGCACTTCTCCTTCTGGCTGTGTGATATATTTATGGTGTGTTAGTTGGGGATCGTCTGGAAGATGTTCTTACACTCCTCAATTATTATGGGGTTTTTTTTTTTTTCAAATTTCAAGCTATAAGAACTTATACAACCCTATAGTCCTTTGTTATTTTAGAAGTTTCTTTTTGATAGCTCGAGTAGACTAGTCTAGCTAGAATGTTAACGATTTTTATTCATGTGATAAGATGACATAGTCTACAAATATGTTTGTTCTGTACCCTATTATATCTTTTTCTTGATATATTTTCATGTTTCATTAGTTATTGTTACTTGATTTTGCATGTTTTAATTTTCATTGATGGTAGTTTTGCTTTATTTGTCTTCAATATCTTTTTTCAAATGGTTGGTACGTCTTGTAATGTGTGAAATTGTTGTAGCCTATATAGTTATATTGTTTTGTTTTCTAGGATGTTTGCTAGTTAATTTCTCTCTTGGACAGTGTGGTATATTTGTGCTCCTCGAGTAGACATTATTGTTCTCATTTCCTCCACCCTTTATGTAATTTCCCAATGTACTTTCCATACATCTTGCATGATATTTATTAAACTGATCAGGTTAGTTTAAAAGAGTAAAATATGAATCATATGTGCGAAACAGTATCTTAGGGAACTAGGATAGCCATGACATCTACTTTTCTACTAGTTTCTATTCCTAGGGTCTTGGCTTCTGCCTACATGAAATGCCCTCAAGGTCATTTCTGTGCAAATTCCCCCTTTTCATAATTTAGAGCATTCAAATGACCTAAGTCATTTATGATTTTCTGGGACTGACAGTTTGGTCACTTGATCTTTCATTTGATCATTATGCAAGTTTTTACTTTTTAAACTTGAATGGTTGATTTTTGTTAAAAGTTGAGGAAGACGACCTCAAAATAAATTTCAGATGGTTCCGTTAGCTCCAGAACATTGAGTTTTGTCTGGAACAACCTTCCGTGTGGATCTCGAGGCTTTTGGGCTAATTTTGAGCCCCTAATAGAATTTAGCTTAAAATAGAGCCTGGGCGTTGAATCCACTTGTTGACAAGACAACCTCGGTTGGAAGTTTTGACTATTCCTTTGAGTTTGGAATTACAAATTTTGTGAAGTTGCATTTCTCGTTTGCATCCACGGGTGTTCGAACCAATCCTGAGCACTCGAGTGGAGCGCGAGGGGCTTAACTGAATTTTTGTAACTCTTCGGATTCTAGAAAGGAAAAAAATTCAGTTTTTCCACAGACTTGTTGCCAACACAGACAACACCACCCATGGTCCGTAAGTGGGACGATGGCCTGTTGGTGGTGGCGTAGGTGGCAAGTTAGAATATTTCTAGAATGCCAAGTTTCAGTACTTTTTTAACGGTTCATCAAGATGGTCTGTCATTCAATGCACGAGCTGTATATAGGGTTCGTAGGTGAGTCCCAGACTTAGAGGAATTATAAGGTCAAAAGTTGAGACCCGCGGTCGGAACCCACGGCCCGTCGTTTAGACCACGACCCATGGGTGGGCCCTGTCATTTAAGAGTGAAAAATCTAATCTCCGACCCAAACGACGGCCAACTAGTACGGTCCATATTCTAACCAATGAACTGTAGGTCATGCCGTCATTGGATGTCGGCAGTTATAGTCTCAGTGGATTTTGGGTCTTTTCCTAATTATTTTAGCCTAATACTATGTCGTTTTACCCTTCACCTAAATCCCTATAAATGTACTTTTATTCCCAAAATTTCCCAATTGAAATCATTCTCTCAAATTCCTAAAAGAAGAGCAAGTCTTCCTCTCCAAAATATTTCTCACTCTATAAAGCTTGAAGAAGAAGGAGTCAACCAAGATTTTCAAGTCAAGCCTCCAATTTCACCATTAAAGTCAAGAAGCATTGTGGTATGATAGTTGTCATCCATGGATCTCTTTCCTTCATGGGTGTTCTTCCATGTCATGGGTTCTTTTAAATATTGATTTATTTGATTGTTTTATGATCTATCAAGCATGAATTGAGGTATGTACATGATTTTAAGATGAATTAACATGAACTCGTGTCTAACCCTTGTTTTCTAGATTAAGAAGATTGAAAGTAGGTTTTGAATTATGAAAGGTGAATTATGGAATTATGCATGTCCGAATGGAATTGATGAGATATGATATAGATTGTTTGAGAGTAAAAACATATATGTTGTTATTGTAGTTAATTGTTGTGAAAGGGCTTCTCACATAACTACCTCATGCATGAATGTGAAAGGTTTTCTCACATAAAGGATTCTAAGGATGAAAGGTCTTCTCACCTAAAATGAATCAAAGTTAATGAGCTATTCTAATGAAACCTAGCTTGGATTTGTTACTTGATTTTACCTTTCGATGGATGACATATGACTTAGTTTGGATTGGCAAGATGATGTGCCCTTCCATGGATATTAAAGACAAGTTAAGAAAATGACTATTTCGTGGGATTTACGCTTAGCACCGAGAGGATATTGAGATGGAAGCTCTCCCGTTAGTAAAGGTTGGGTTTCTAGTAGCACTCTCCTTATCCCATACTATGTCCCCCATAGGATGATTGTCTTAGATATACATTAGCTAGTTGATCCACATAAGCTAGAAGTTCATGGTCTTACTTGGCAAGTAAGACACCCTTTTCGGTGCGGGGTAGACACCAGATTCCATGTTGATAGCTCACATGGTCTTATATGTCGGTTAAAGGTAAATCTCCCACAATAATGAATTAAGGTTACTTCAAGAAGTATTTCACATGTGTTTTAAGATGTCTATTTGCATCGACCATATTTTATGACTTGTCTTCTAGTTCCTTTTATATCATGTTTTAGCTTGGCCATTACATCTCATGAAGTTACCCCTTCTAAGCATGTTTTCAAATGTTTTACGCATGGCTATCATACTTGGTACAAATTTTCACTAACGCATACGCTTGCCTACATTTTCCCAAATGTAGGGTCCCAACCATACAAATTTGCACTTCCGTGGCTAGGGATCTCATATAGAGGCATTGAAGATTGGTTAGTCCTCATCACTAGAGGACCGAGCTTGATTTCTTTTTTGTCTTTACTTTTTATTTTGAAACTTGATGTACGGGCTACGCCTCGATCAAACTTATGTACTAGATGGCTTTGAGACGTTGTTTAGACTTTTGCTTTTCTTTATAAAACATTTATATGTTGAAACTGCCTTTTAAATCTTTATACTCTATTATCTTGTATGATGAATGCTAAGTGGTTTGTATGGGACCTTTCAGGGTCTTATACGACATATTATGCCTACGGGCTACCTTGGGTCGTGGCAATTTTATTAGTGCCTGATGTTGGTGCCCATGCTTTTGCGCCCTAGGCGTCGCTTTAGCAACCTACACTTAAGTTGCCTGGGATTCACTTTATCAGGCTAGGAAAGTTAGCAGCCACTTTAGTGGCCTTGGCTCGCTTAACCAGACATCACTTTAGTGGCCAAGGCTTTGCTTTAGCGAGCTTTTGTAGCACGAGAAATGTCGGTTAAGAAGCCTTAGCATCTCTTAAGTGACTTCACATTTAGTTGCCAGCGGCTCTCTTTAGTGAGTCCCTCCTTTCTTTCCTAGCCACTTTAGTGACATTGGTTTCTACTTTTGTGGCACATGCATCAGTCTTAAAACTTGACGCAATCACTTCACTCCAAGTATGTAAACTTGATTACCAGAGGTATTAGACTTTAAATTTGGTGATTCAAAGCTTTGTGTGATCGGGGAGCTCGAGGCTATGCGTTGGAGTATTCAGAGAGCATTGAGGAGCATTGTTTTGATGTATTTTTGACCTCAAAGGGGCAGCCTAACCCATGTCTCTATCTTTAATGGTATGTTGTGTTGCATGTTGTTGTTTGCTGTATTTGGATCCCCGAATGTGTTCCGTATTTGGACATAAGTTTGGGGAGGTGATTAGGCTTTTTTGACAGAGTCAATTCACGAATTTTTGGCTCGGGTCCCACATTTCCAATTCTGACTCCAATTTGGGTCTACATTGGTTCGATGTGAATTTTGTGTCTAAACAACCTTTTTAATGTTGTGATTCTATTTTTTATGACGTGGTAGGATTTTTAGACCATTCTAAAGGGAAAAGCTCTAGAGGTGTGATTATGAGCGTGCACATTGTGCCTAAAGGTAGGCTACGACTTTCACTTCCTTAGTTAATCATGTTAAATTACCTAGAATCCATGTTTTAGGTCTATCTTGGGTTTTCAAGATTTAGAAGCATGTTAGTTGTGATTCGTGATCATCCTTATTTTGTGGTGTGTCGTGGCTGTTGTTATTATTGATTTATTTGGGCATGATTTGCCTTAGTCTAGGCTTATACTAGTGATTTCAATAGACATGCATTATTTGGAGCCGCTCTGCCTTAGTTTTGTTCCACCTTCGTTACTAATGGCTATGCCTCCCTATAGATGGGTGTAGCAGACTTGGATTTGATAGAATGACCTTCTATCGATTGCCCCATGTTTTATGGCTCCATGGTTTACAGTTGAGCTATCAAACTTCACTTATTTACTTGGACTTGAGTTGGTTTAACTCATAGTATTGTACTGAGCCTGGGATTGGACACTAGTCCATTGTGGTTTTGTGATGATGATTTGACACGTGATCCTTCGACAACTATTATTGTAACAAATTCGAGGTCTTGGTATCTCATCTATAATCGTAATCCATGATTCGGGCGCTTTCATCCTCTATGAAGTTGATAAATATTAGGTAGATCCTATTGGTCAGTTTGGAGGCCTATCCGCGGTTCGAGGTCCAAAATATGCACTAGTTAGATTGGATGAGCTTTTTGGCCCTTATAGAGGCTATATGCGGTTCGAGGTTGTAACACCCTGAAAATTAATAGGTGAAACTAGAGCCTAACGTTTAAGTCTTAAAGTTTTATGCATTGGAGTTGTAAAATAGCCCAAAAGTTTGACGAAGTATAAGTTCAAGTGAGGGTTCAACGAAGGTAAATAACCCAAAAATTTGACCAAGTATAATTTCAAGAGAGGGTTCAAGGAAGGCGAAAGACATCACTTCCCTTACAAGCTCCCTTGGACTTTGCCTTAGTTGTTTTTTAAGGCAAGTCCACTTGGGCAAGGGGAATTTTTGTGAATATTATTTTTAAGTCCAAATTTTAAATGGGTATATTTTATATTAGTTTTAAATAAATATATGCGGTATTTTTAGTCATTAAACACCCAATCAAAATCATTTTTACAAAAACCCAACTCAAAATCAAAAGTTCATCTTCCTCACAATATTTGTCTCTCTAAATACCCAAGAAGAAGAAGAATAAAATTGAAGCTTGGACTGCAAGATATCAAGGGTTTTTCATCAAATTATTCAAGGATTCATCATCAAGGTATGATATTTATCATCTTTGGGTAGATTCCACCCAAAGAGCCCCTTCAAAACTTGATTTCAAAACTTCCAATTTCCCCAAAAGAAAGGGTTTTGTTTGAAATTCATGGGTTCAATTTAAAAGTGATTTCAATGGTTGAATTATGTTGGGTTATGATTGAATTGATTATTTATAGTTGAATTTTGGTGAAATTCCCCCTAGAACCCATGGATCCTCTCTATTGCTAAATTGTGATCTTAATTGAATTAATTGATTTTAGAAGCATGTAAATGGGTTGATTGAATTGTGTTATTTCCCATATCTAATGTAGAAATTCTAGATGTGTGGTTGAATGTGATTCATGATTCTTGATGGGTATATTATGAGAATTTGTACATGAACTTGAGAATTATGTATGTGTTTCAAGATTTATGTTGAGAATGAAGATTCTATGATTATAGTGTAATTACATGATTTTAGTATGATTATACATGTATTCTTGATTAATTGAAGATTCTAGGGTGAAATTTATATAGTCTAGTGTTATGTCATGAAAGAGGCCAATTGAGGGTTTAAATGTGATCTTCTAAGATTGATGAACTTCTTCATGAATTGCCTTAGATTAGATGACCTAAATATAAATTGCTTATAAGTAAAGCTTGTAGACATGAATGAATTAGGTTTGGGCTTATATGATGGTCATGGCTGAGTAGTATTGAGATTGAGTTTACTTGATGCTATATGACTATACTAGATAAGAATGAAGCATGTGGTTAGTTTACCTTGAGAGTTAGATTTACATGATGACCATGTGAGGTATTGCTTGAGAGTATTGCTTGTAGTATGAATATGACTTCTAAGGCTTAAAGAGTAAAAGCTAAAATGAATGAGCTATGAATATTGAGGCTTTAAGAAGGAAGCTATTATGCATGTTGAATTGTAGATGGTATTATTGTGGAAGGACTTGACTCACATGACCTATAATATGAACACATGAGTTTATGCATGAAATGAATGATTTACTTGAGTTATGATTATATCTATGTCTCATGTAGTGAATGTTAGATGTGATGACTTAATAGGATCCTTGAATGCAAGATGCGAGGGGTATGCATAATTATGATATTATGGGCATATTTAATGAACACCTTGAGAGTGAAGTACCTATGATGATAATGTTGTTGTTGTGTCATTGAAAGGACAATCATGCACACACACCCTATGCATGAAAATGACAATGATGTGACTAAAGTGTTGATTGAGTTATTGAATCATGATATTCTCCTTATCTAATGTAGTAGTTCTAGATGTATGGGTTGAGGTTTATTCATGCCCCTTGAAGGGTAAAATTATGAGGGTTTGTACATGTTGATAAGAATTGTGTATGAGCTTATGATTCACTTAGAAAGTGAAGATCCCATTACTATGGTGTAATTGTGGTATTAATTGGAAAGCTCATTCTCCCCTATTCCCTTACACTTTATGATGCATGAATTATTGTAACACTCCGGAAAATGGTAGGTTAAACTAGAGCTTAAACGTAAGGTTAAAAATCATAAATTGACTTCCCAAAGTTTTAGTAAGTCAATTAGGGTTTAAATGAGGTAATTGGAGTCTAGACCAAGGGACAAGTGCCAAGGCAAAGGGGCCAAGCCAAGGCCAAAGGCCAAGGCTTCCCCTAGCTAGGAGTTACTGCCACAACCTTCACGAGGGGGACCACAACTCGTGGTCCACTCCGGGCTTGTACGCGACCCCTTCGGGGTCAACTACGCCATGTTACATGTAGTGGGTAACCCCGGGTTGTGACAAACTTGGTATCAGAGTATAAGGTTTTGGAAATAATATTCAGGATTGATGTCTCATGAAACCACGTCTAATAGAGTCTTGTTCATGATTGTGAAGCACGCCACACTTATGAATGAGAGGCTATAGGATGTTTAGGAAATTTTCCCTTCTTTCATCACTCTTTATTCGTGCTTAAAATCTTAGCCCTATGATTTCCTTTCTAATCCTTTTCTTATGATTATAGGAAATGAATACAAGGAGAGGTAATGCAAGGAGAGGGCAAGAGGAGAATTTCAATGAGGGGAGTCCTCCCCAAGCTCCTCTGAATCCTCAAGTGCCAGATGAAGCGGGAGCTATGACTAATGTGGAGATTAGGATGGCTCTCCAGACCTTGACTCAGGCTTTGACGGATCAAGTTACTAGGGATGCACGAGTTCAACTGAATTCGAATGCTATCACAACCGCTTCTAGGATTAGGGATTTCACCAGAATGAATCCCCCTACCTTCTATGGCTCCAAAGTGGATGAGGATCCATAAGGCTTTCTAGATGAAGTGTTGAAGGTGGTTGATGCTATTGGAGTGACTAATTGTGAGAAGGCGGAATTGGCCGCCTACCAGTTGAAGGATGTAGCTCAGGTTTGGTATGAACAGTGAGAGAGGGCCCAATTGATTAGGAAGCATTCAAGCCGGCTTTCCTTGATAGGTTTTTCCCACTAGAATTGAGGGAGAGGAAGATGCAGGAATTTATCAACCTTCGCCAAGGATGTATGAGTGTGAAAAAATATGGCCTTAAGTTCATGCAATTGTCTAAGCATGCTCCAACCTTAGTGGCAGACTCAAGGGCCAAGATGAATAAATATGTTATAGGGATATCTGCTTTGGTGGTAAATGAGTGTCGTTTGGCAATGCTCATTCCAAGCATGAACATTTCATACCTCATGGTTCATGCTGAACAAATTGAGGAAGAAAAGCTCAGGTAGGCTGGTAGAGAAGTGAAGAGGACAAGAGTGGATGATACAAATTCGTCTAAAGGCAAATTTGAGGTTCAAGGCAAGCCAAAGTTTAAGAAGAGGTTTTCTAATCAAGGTACCACTAACACTTCTAATATCAACAAAGAAAGGGTGCCTACTCCTAAGCCATAGGGTGGTAGTGGAGGTGGTTCTTATGTCGAGAGGCCTACTTGTGCAAAATGTGGTAAGAAATATGAAGGTAAATGTCTTATCGGTATGGGTGTGTGCTATGGATGTGGAAAAGGTGAACATCAACTGAAAGATTTCCAACCTGTTCGGCCAAGGGAAGAGAGGGTAATCAAGCCCCTCCAAGTGGTTCTAATTTGGATGCTCCGAAGAAGAGTCGCTTCTATGCTCTCCAGTCCCGAAGTGACCAAGAGGGATCCCCAGATGTTGTCACCGCTATGTTACAAGTATTTTCCATTGATATTTATGCATTGTTAGACCCTGGTGCTACTTTATCTTTTGTTACACCTTTGGTAGCTATGAAATTTGATGTACTCCCCGAAACTCTAATAGAACCTTTTTCAGTGTCCACCCCAGTTGGTGACTGAGATGTTGCAAAAAGAGTCTATAGAAATTATCCCGTTTCTTTACCTCATAGAGTCACTCGGGTTAATTTGGTAGAGTTAGATATGTTAGACTTTGATGTCATATTGGGGATGGATTGTTGCATGCTTGCTTTGCCTCCATTGATTGTAGAACTCGACGAGTGAAGTTTCAGTTTCCTGATGAGCCCGTTTTAGAATGGAAAGGGGGAAATTCAATTCCTAGAGGTCGATTCATTTCGTGTCTAAAAGCTTGTAAAATGATTTCTAAGGGTTGTATCTACCATATTATAAGGGTTAAGGACGTCGAGTCCGAGACTCCTCCTTTAGAGTCGGTCCCTATAGTGAGGGAGTTTCCTGAGGTTTTTCCTGATGACTTGCTCGGTATTCCTCCAGAGTGGGAAATAGACTTCGGCATTGATCTTATGCCAGATATAAAACCCATATCTATTCCTCCTTACCAGATGGCCCCGACTGAATTGAAAGAGTTAAAAGCTCAACTCAAGGATTTGCTAGATAAGGGTTTTATTCAACCAAGCATATCTCTATGGGGTGCACCGGTCTTATTTGTGAAAAAGAAAGATGTGTCCCTTAGGATGTACATTGATTATCTCCAGCTGAACAAGGTCACTATAGAGAATAAATATCCGCTCGTCAGGATTGATGATTTATTTGACCAACTCCAAGGGGCGAGTTATTTTTCGAAGATTGACTTACATTCGGGCTATCACCAACTTAGGGTGAGAGATGTTGATATTCCTAAAACAACTTTCCGAACTAGGTATGGTCACTTTGAATTCTTAGTGATATCTTTTGGTCTAACTAATGCTCCAACAACTTTAATGGATCTTATGAATGGGGTGTTTATGCAATACCTTGATTCATTTGTGATCGTCTTTATTGATGATATTTTGATCTAGTCTAAGAGTGAGGGAGATCACATGGAGCATTTGAGGATAGTTTTGCAAGTCCTTAAAGACCAGCAATTGTATGCTAAGTTTAGCAAGTGCGAGTTTTGGCTAAGGATGGTTTCTTTCCTCGGTCATATAGTGTCAAGCCGAGGTATAAAGGTTGATCCTAAGAAGTCTGATGCGGTTAAGAATTAGCCTAGAACTCTGAGTCCCACTGATATACAAAGCTTTTTGGGCTTGGCCGTGTATTATTTAAGGTTTGTTGAAGGTTTCTCATCTATTGCTTCACCATTAACAACTTTGACTCAAAAGAAATCCAAATTTGAGTGGTCTGAGACTTGTGAGAAGAGTTTCCAGGAGTTAAAGAATAAACTAACCACTGCTCTGGTGTTGACCTTACCAGAGGGTACTGATGGGTTTGTAGTTTATTGCGACGCTTCCCGAGTAGGTTTGGGATGTGTCCTTATGCAACATGGCAAGGTGATTGCCTATGCTTTGAGGCAAGTCAATGTACATGAAAAGAATTACCCGACCTATGATCTGGAATTGCCGGCGGTAGTTTTTACCTTGAAAATTTGGAGGCACTACTTATATGGGGTCCATGTTGACGTGTTCACTGACAACAAGAGTCTCCAATATATGTTTAGTCAGAGAGATTTGAATCTCCGACAGAGGAGGTGGTTGGAACTTTTAAAAGATTATGATATGAGTGTCTTTTACCACCCCGGCAAATCTAATGTAGTTGTCGACGCCTTAAGTCGAATGACTATGGGCAGTGTGGCTCATGTAGAAGATGAAAAGAAGAAACTAATTCGCGATGTGCATAGGTTGGCCCGTTTAGGTGTCCAACTGGTAGATTCCTCGAAGGGTGGATTCATGGTTCACCATAGTTCCGAATCATATGTTGTGGTTGATGTGAAGTCTAAGCAATATCTTGATCCTATTTTGATGGAGCTAAAAGAATCATTTCTCAACAAGTTCGTTGAGGCTTTCCCCAAGGAGGAGATGAGGTGCTTAGGTACCAAGGTAGATTGTGTGTTGCAGATGTTGATGGCTTGAGAGATCATATTCTAGAAGAGGCTCATGGTTCGCGATATTCTATTCATCCGGGAGCCACCAAGATGTACCGTGATCTGCGGGAGGTCTATTGGTGGAATGGCATGAAGAAGGATATAGCGGGCTTTGTGGCAAAATGTCCAAATTGTTAGCAAGTCAAAGCCGAACACCAAAAACCAGGAGGTTTGTTGCAAGATATAGATCTTCCCACTTGGAAATGGGAGGAGGTAAATATGGACTTCGTTGTGGGGTTGCCTCGTACTCGAAGGGGACATGATTCTATTTGGGTCATTGTTGATAGAATGATGAAATCAGCCCATTTCCTTCCTATCAAGATTTCCTTCTCGGTAGAAGACTATGCTAAGTTATACATCGAGGAAATAGTGAAATTACATGGGGTTCCTTTGTTCATCATATCGGATCGGGGTACTCAGTTTACTTCACATTTTTGGAAAGCATTCCAAAGAGGGCTTGGAACCAATGTTAAACTTAGTACCGCCTTCCACCCTCAGACGGATGGTCAAGCACAATTGACCATTCAGACCTTAGAGGATATGTTGAGGGCATGTGTGATTGATTTCAAGGGAAATTGGGACGATCATTTTCCATTGATTGAATTTTCCTACAACAATAGTTACCACTCAAGCATTGCCATGGCTCCGTTTGAAGCACTTTATGGTAGGAGGTGTAGATCTCCGGTGGGTTGTTTTGAAGTAGGTGATTTTGCTCTAATTGGTCCCGATCTAGTTTATGGTGCCATTGAAAAGGTTCAACTCATTAGAGAGAGGTTGAAGACGGCTCAAAGTTGGCAAAAGTCCTATGTCGACAATAGAAGAAGGGATCTTGAATTCGAGATTGGTGATTGGGTCTACTTAAAAATCTCACCTATGAAGGGTGTGATGAGGTTTGGCAAGAAGGGGAAACTTAGTCCTCAATATGTGGGGCCATACCAAATCTTGACACGTATGGGAAAGGTTGCATATGAGTTGGACTTACCCAGTGAGTTGGCTCTGGTTCACCCAGTGTTCCATGTCTCCATGCTCAAGAAGTGCATTGGTGATCCGGTATCCATCCTTCCCTTAGAGGGTTTAGGAGTTGATGAAAATCTTTCCTATGAAGAAGTTTTGGTTGAGATTTTAGACCGGCAAGTTAAGGAACAAAGAGATAGTTTCTGTTAAAGTCTCACTTAGTTGAGGGTGCTACTTGGGAGGCCGAGGCCGATATGAAGTCCCGCTATCCTCATCTTTTTCCTTCTACTCCTACCCCTACTTGAGGTAATTAGTTCTTGGGTTGACATTTCAGAATAATTGCACTAGGGGTTTTCTTTATGATTTTCTTATGTGTGCATGTTCTTGTGAGAATCCATGTTTAGCATCTATTGAGTTTTCATGATTTATGTATTCCTCATGTAGGGATGCACTTTAGCATAATGATTGCATATTTGGCTTCATGAGGTGAACTAATGAACATGTGTGCTATACTTATTATGATATGGCTAGATGACTCTTTATTGTTTAATTGTGTTGAGCTTGTTGCATGGAGAAGGTAGTTCCTCCTAAGATGATATGAAATGATAATGTTGTCTGCATAATGGGTTGTAGATGTAGTTCCTACCTCCTTGTGATTGCATTGATTATGTCTTGAGGTGGAGTGATGCACCTCTTATGTTCTATGCATTGTTAATGTTGCATGTTGTTGGGATGTTAGTCTTGAGTCGTTAACCCCCCTTAATGCGTTTTAATTGTCATTCGGGGACGAATGTTCCTAAGGGGGAGATATTGTAACACTCCGGGAAAATGCTAGGGTAAGCTAGAGCTTAACATGTAGTCTAGTAGTCTAATGAAGTTACTACGTAAGGTGAGGGTCTTAAAATAAGTTCCCTAACCTAGTACCAAGGTCCTAGAGCTTATACGTCAAGGCAAGGCTCTGACAAGGATCCCCCAAGGGTCCTTGATGAGAGCCAAGGGGCTGCTCCAAAAGCTACCAAATGCAGCTTCATTCACGAACCAAAGACCACGAGGCGTGGACTGATTCACGCCCCGTAGATGGGAGTCGTGAGTCCAGCCTTAGCCTCCACCAAAATCCCCAAAAAAATTCCATGTCTCAGCCCCATTGCACGGACGTACAACACGGTCCATGGACTAGCTCACGCTCCATGGATAAGGCTCGTGAGTTGAGACTTAGTCTCCTCACCATGGCGTTGAACCTCCCATCCCTGACCCAAACGATGGAAGCACATCACACTCTATAGTCCCACCTACGGTCTGTAGGTGGGGGAGTCGTGAACGTGGCCCGCACATCTGTCAAGGACTTGGCCTAGGTGAGGATAGTTTGGTAATTAACTAATTAATTAAGTTAGGGTGTGGGACGGTTATATTTAGTTGTTTTAAGTATATTAAAGTATTTTTAACTCTCATAACTCCAAAAATATCTTCCAAATTCTCTCTTCTCTCTCTAAGAAGTTCCTCCATTGAAGAACAAATGAGAAGGTCAAGATTAGGGTTCAAGAGTCAAGATCTCACTCAAATTTCGTGGGTTAACATCAAACAAGGTATGGGAACCTTGATTCATGGAATATTTTCCTCCAAGAAGCCCTCTCAACACAATTTCGAAAATGGGTTTTGATTGTTCAAAAACTAGGGGTTTCATTCTAGTCATGGGTTCTTCCTAAAAACGAATTCATTATATTATTTGATGTATATTATGGATGATTTGACATTTAATGGCGATTTTATAGTAAAACTCCCCATGAACCCATGAACTACTCCATGACCCCAATTTCATGAAGTTCAATGAAGGTATTGATGCAAGGTGATTTCTACTATGTATTGTGGTTATGTTAATTTGGTTATGAAACTTTGCCTTGTTCATGTTGATGATAGTATATCCTAATGTAAGTGTGAGACTCGGTTCATGACCCTGCAAAGGGTATATTGTGAAGGATTGTTCATGATTGTTGATAGTTATTGATGAACTTATGAGCTCATTTGAAAGGCGAGAATCCTATGACTATTGTGTGAACTGAGGTGTTATTGGAAGACTAATTTCCACTATCCTTACACATGTTTATGTATAAATTGTCTAGGATGATATTGATGTTGTTGTGTTGATTCAAGGGCTAGTTCTCATGAAAAAACTATGAATAATGAGGTGAAAGTTACTCACCCTAAAATGATGATTCTAACGTGCAAAGTAGTTCTCACTTAAATGAATTTATGAGCTTTTAAGTGAGTTGTATTGAACGAAGAGTAAAGTATGCCTTCAAACATGTAGATACAATTCCATACTAATTATGTATAATTGGGAAATAATGCTTAGTACCTAGTGGATATGGAAAATGAGGAAAAGGCCCCTCCGCTAATGCAATAGGTTGGGTCATATATAGTAACCTCATGAGATGGAAGCTCCTCCGTTAATGCAGTAGGTTGGGTTTCTAGTAGCTATCTCCCTATCCCATAACTATGTGCCAAACATAGGACTTAGCTAGTGGATCCACTTAGAAGCTAAATATAATTAGTTCTACCTTCGGCAAGTAAGAACACTTCTTTCGGTGTGGGGTTATATGACATCGAATTCCATGTAGCTCACATGGTCTATGTCGGTTATGACTAATATTCCCTAATAACAATACGACAATGAATATGATAGGAGCTGTACTATGACTTCTTAATGGGTTTACTTGGTAAGAGTGGGGGTATGGGACTTCACTTTTACATTGCACAAGGAGACTTAATAGGATGTTGTGGAATGGTTTCCTTATGGTATGATAAGATATGAATAGATGCCTTTCCTTATGTTTAGTTCATGTACTTGTATAATTCCTCATTTATTACTATGGATTATGGTAAGCTTGAAGATTAGGGAAATGAATATGTGGCTTCAAGGAATGCTTAGTAAGGTTGGTATTATGGGATACCAACCATACATTGCACAAGTGTTCTTACAGGTTGCTAAGGTATTGATATTACTATATTATGAGTGTGTTGTGACTATAGCTTGTCTTCTATGTTTGCAATGGATATTGGCTGTCCAAACTTGATAAATGCATATTTCCAAGAAAAATGTCCTATTTAGCATATTTAAATGTTTTTATGCATGTTTCCATACTTGGTACATATTTGTGCTAACCCCTTCTTTTCTTTATACTATGAGTGTAGGTCCTGAACGTTGATCTATTACTTCCTTCTTCAAAGTAAAGTTTGGGTCGACTATTCCCTAAGTTTTGGTGAGTCCTCCAGTTTGAGAACAAACTGTTCTTTTTCAGTCTTAGTTTTATTAATACTGTCTTATATTAAGATTTTCACTGACGTAAAGGGTAAGTCCCTAATTCCGTACTCTTATGTTAGATTGTTTTGAATGAGACAAGTCTAGTATTTCCACAATTCTTTGTTTATGAAATTTGCAGTTTGACTTCTGTTTAGAAAAGTTTTATTTTTTCCGCATTATTTCTTATGACTTTATGTGTATGAGTATGCTAAGGGCTTGTATGCGACCCCTTCGGGGTCAACTACGCCATGTTACGTCTAGGGGGTAACCTCGAGTCGTGACAAAAATAGAATCACAACGTTGTTACGGTCGTTTAGATACTAAATTTGCAGGAAATGGCGGCGGACCGATTTCGGGGTCAAAAAAAGGTAAAGTGGGACCCGAACCGGAAATAACCCAAAAAATAGGTTTTAAATAACTCTCCGAACTTGTGCTCCAAATTGGAATACAATTGGGGGCTTAGAACAGTCCCAACACGAACCTGCAACGAAAAACCCAAAATTACGCTAAAAATGAACAACAATGGCAGCTGCTATTTACATGAAATTACTAGAAACGAGGGCCCAACTGCTTAAGCCAACCACACCACAACGATCCTCATGAAAAACCCCACAATCTAGGCTCTTGAATCACCAAATTCGGACCTAAAATGGCCAAGAAATCATCTTCCTCCCAAAAATTGAGCTCGAAAATGAGTTATGGCAGAAGCTAAGACATAATTCTTACCTCCAAAGAAACTTCAAATACAAATTACAACCATGCGAACGCGTTCTCCCTGAAAAACCACTCAAGATTGCCCAAAGAATCACTGAAATCGGACCTATAATGGCTGAGATATCAAGTCTCAAAAATTCCCAAAATCAAGCTCAATAAAAGGGTTGTGGCTGCAGGTATTTCATGAAATTTACCTCAAACGGAGACCCCAAAACAGTTTCCGAGCTCACCAACGCGTTCCTTACAAATAACCCCACAAGATGGACCTTCGAATCACTAAAATCGGACTTGAAATGACTTGACTCTAAGGAGAGGGGCTTTGCCTCGAATCCAAATGATTTCTCTTCTTCTCTTAAGATATTTCTAGTTAGGACTTGATCGAGGGATCAATTGACTCTGAAACATAAAGTAACAAGACCATAACCCCGTGCCCCCGCCTTAAAGTGTTATGAAGGTTTGAAGTTGAGAAATGAGGCTGAAATGTCCTGCACGAGCTATATATATCAGCTGAAAAGCTAATTTTTTTATGCCAACTTTAAAATCTCCGATGGGATGCTCGAGATTCGTTCGGAACCCAATAAAAATAATATAGTTATGCTACCCTACTAAATTCTACATTCCGAACTCAACGACCCAGTCAAAATTTCCATCATAAGTCATTTCAATAAAAAGTGGGTCCCACTCTCAAAGGCCATTTTTAACCAATATCCATCGAGGGGCTCGAAATGAGTCCGGAGGCCTGGGGAGTCGAACGAAAGGTCGTTCTAGACCAAGCTCAACATTTCGGGGCTAATCACGCTGTAAGAATTTTCATTCGGACACGTTTTCCATGAATGTTGACCAAAGTCAACCGCTGGCCAATTTTCAAAGCTAAAATGCTAAAAATGGTTCAAATTTGCACCGAAAGCCTCGGGACTCGAGTCAACCACACTTCTAGCCTAATTTGTCCATTCCAGAGCTGATGGAACTGTCAGAATTCCGTTCTAAGGCCGTTTTCCTGATGAACAAACTAAAAGTCACTTTTCAAGCTTCAAGGCCTCTAAAACACAGAAAGTTGCACAAAATCCAAACAAATGACCAGGCGACCGAACTATTAGTGCCAACAAGTCATAAATGATTTGGGGTCGCTGTAGGAAAGCTCTAACTGATGAAAAGAAGGCGGGTGCGCAGAAATGACCTGGAGGGTCATTACAACATCCACTACTAAATGAAATTTCGTTCGCGAAAGTAAGGATAAAGATATACATGAGGGCCCAAATAAGCTGGGGAACTGCTCCTGAATCTCCTGCTCGGTCTCCTAAGTTGCCTCCTCAACTGGAAGGTGTCGCCACTGGACCTTAACTACAGGAATGGACCGGGAACGGAGCTGACGAACATCTCTGGCTAATATGGCTACCAGCTCCTCAACTAAGGTTAGACTGTCATCCAACTCAACTAAATCGTACTGTAGCACATGAGACTCATCTGGAATATACCGACGTAGCATCGATACATGAAAAACCGGGTGTATAGCTGAAAATGCAAGAGGTAGGGCTAACTTATAGGCAACATCACCAACCCTCCTCAGGATCTCAAAAGACCCAATATATTTGGGGCTAAGCTGGCCTCGCCTGCCAGACCTCATCACGCCCTTCAAGGGCAACATCCGGAAGAACACCCGGTCACCAACACCGAAACACGAAGGACGATGCCTGCGATCATCATAACTCTGATGCATGCTCTGAGCTGTACTCAACCTATCCTGGATAACCCGAACTCTCACCAAAGCCTCCTGGAGTAAATATGTACTGTATGGCCTAGGTTCCGAGGACTCAAACCAACCAACTGGAGTGCGACAACGCCTACCATATAGGGCCTCAAACGGGGCATCTAAATGCTCGAGTGGTAGTTGTTGTACGCAAACTCCGCCAAGGGTAAAAACTGATCCTACTGATCCCCAAACTCCAACACACAGGCCCACAACACTCCATGACCTGAATAGTGTGGTCCAACTCGCCATCGGTCTGTGGGTGGAAAGCAGTGTTGAGATCAACCCTAGTGCCCAACTCTCTCTAAAATGCTCTCCAAAAACTGGATGTAAACTGAGACCCTCGATCTGATATGATGGACACTAGCACACCATGAAGACGGACTATCTCCTGAATATAAACACGGGCCAACCGTTCTGCACTGAATATAGATGGAACATGGTCAATCGATCAACGATGACCCAAATACTATCAATACCCCTGGGAGTCCGAGGCAGTCCCATCACGAAGTCCATGGTGATACGCTCCCATTCTTGCTCGGGAATGGATAATCTCTTAAACGCCCCACTAGGATTTTGATGATCGGCCTTCACATGCTGGAAACTAAGGCAACGGGACACATACTCAACAATATCTCTCTTCATGCCGTCCCTCCATTAATGTTGCCTCAAGTCTTGATACATCTTTGTTGTTCCCGGATGAATAGAGTATCTGGAATCATAGGCCTCGTGAAAAATCAACTGAATCAAGACCCAAACTCTAGGAACACACAAACGTCTGTCAAACTGCAGAACCCTATCTGAGCGTATAGTATCCTGGCCACCATCACCCTGTAACACCCAGTCTCTGAGGGCTGCGAATGACTCATCCTCGTACTCTCTGGCACAGATTCAATCAAATAGTGAAAACTACACCCCGATAAAGGCCAATACTCGCCTGATGTCTGAAATATCTAATCTAATCATCCTGTTAGCTAGAGACTGAATGTCTAATGCCAGGGGCCGCTCCATGGTAGACAAGTAAGCCAAGCTACCCATACTTCCTGCCTTCCAGCTCAAGGCGTCCGCTACTACATTCGCCTTGCTCGGATAGTAGAGAATAAAGAGGTCATAGTCTGTTAGAATCTCAATCAAGCATCGCTGCCTAGAATTAAGATCCCTCTGACTTATAATGTACTGTAGGCTATGGTGGTTGATGTAAATCTCACAGTGAACCCCATATAGGCAGTGCCTCTTAAGCTTGAGCGCGAATACTACCACCGCCAACTCTAGATCATGAGTGGGGTAGTAACGCTCGTGTACTCTCAAATGTCGGGAGGCATAAGAAATAATTTGTCCCCTCTGCATCAAAACACACCCTAGACCAACACCGGAAGCATCACAATATACGGTAAAGCCCTCGCCCTCAACTGGAAGAGTCAGGATAGGAGCGGTAGTAAGCAACTCCTTGAGCCTCTAAAAGTTCAATTCACACACCTCAAACCACACAAAAGGAACACCCTGGTGAGTCAATCGAGTCAAAGGTGCAACAATAGTGGAGAAACCCTCAACAAAATGCCTGTAATATCCAGCCAGTCCAACGAAGCTCCTAACCTCAGTCATAGAAGTGGGCCTAGCCCAACCACGAATGGCCTCAATCTTCATAGGATCCAACATAATACCATCCTTGGATACTACGTGCCCCAGAAATGTCACAAACTCTAACCAAAACTCGCACTTTGAGAACTTGGCATAAAGCCGTTGGTCTCTCAAAGTCTGGAGCACAATCCTCATATGCTGCGCATGCTCCTCTCTACTCCTCGAGAATACAAGAATATCATCGATGAAAACTATAACAAAGGAGTCCAGATAGGGCCTGAATACATGGGTCATCAAATCCATCAAGGCAGCATGGGCATTAGTCAGCCCAAAGGACATAACTAGCAACTCATAATGGCCATAATGAGTCCTAAATGCGGTCTTAGGTATATTCGCTGCCCTAATCCTCAACTGATAGTACCCAGACCTCAAGTCGATCTTAGAAAACATAACAGCGCCCTGGAGCTGATCAAACAAGTCATCATTGCGAGGCAAGGGTAACAGTTCTTCACCGTCACCTTGTTTAGATGCCTGTAATCAATGCACATCCTCATAGACCTGTCCTTCTTCTTAACAAACAGAACATGGGCACCCTAAGGAGATACACTGGGCCGAATAAATCCCTGATCCAGAAGACCCTGAAGCTGAATACCGAGCTCCTTAAGCTTTACAGGGGCCATCCGATAGGGTGGGAGAGAAATGGGCTTAATGCCCGGCTCCAAGTCTATAGCAAAGTCGATATCTCTCTCCGGGGGTAGACCGTGCAAGTTAGCATGGATTACGTCTGGAAACTCAATAACCACCGGAACTAAGCCAATAGAGGGAAACTTACTAGATACATCATGTACATAAGCCAAATAGGCTAAGCACCCCTAGCTACTAACCTTCGGGCTCAAACATAAGAGATAATCCCAATCGGTGTGCGAATAAAAGACCTCTGCCATACTACCGGGGGTATGCCAGACATGGCTAAGGTAATGGTCTTGGCATAACAATCCAAAATCGCATGATGAGGGGTTAACCAATCCACGCCCAGGATGGTGTTGAAATCAATAATATCAAGCAGAATGAGGTCTGCCCGAGTATCCTACCCCTGTAGAGTGACTACACAATATCTACACACCTGATCCACTACTAAAGAATTTCCTACCAGAGTCGAGACATGCAACGGTGCATCTAGAGGCTCAAGACTCACACCCAATCAGAGTGCAAAATATATAGTTACATAGGAATAAGTGTAACTCGTATCAAATAAAGCTGAAGCTGACTGCTGACATAAAGAAACCATACCTGCGATAACATCATCCGATGCCTCGGTCTCAACCCTAGCTGGTGCACCATAGAAATGGCCCTGACGACCTCCCTCTCTGGCATCACCTCTACCGCCCGACCTACCTCCTAGAAATCAACCTTGTGAACTCTCCTGAGCACCTCTACGGTCATCGCCCAGGTCCCAGCCCTAGGTTGGGGAACTGCTGCTACTGCTGGAGCTGACCGAGCTGTCTGGGAAGTGGAAGGCCTAGCCCTCTGCCTGGGGCAATCTACGGACCAATGATCTAATTCCCCACAATAATAGCACCCCTGGGAAGACCGACCTGCAAAGTAGAGACCACTACAGCCTGTAGTACACATATCTGAAGCCGTGGTACTCTGACCAGTTGAATGTGATGAACCAGTCTGACCTAAAGCAGCCAATGCCGCATCTCTCACCTTTTGGACTGTAATATAGGGAGGGCCACCCTGACCGGAGGTATCCTGCTAGTGCTGATCACAACTTGAAGCTTGGACTGAGGCCTGTACCGGTCGACTAGACTAACCCTGCTGGAACTGCTGTTGGGGTCTGGCCTGATAATCTTTTGACCTGTAATAGGGTCCACTATAGCTACCCTCATGCCGGGACCTCTTGTCGCTGCCCCCTTAGGCCTCGCGATGGAATTGCTCGATGGAACGGGCGTGATCAACTTTATCCAGAAAAGAATGGCCCGTTGTAACCAAAGAATGGGTCTCAACTCGCAACTGGGTCCTTAGACCTCGAACAAAACACTGGATCATCTCCTCCTCTGTGGGTAATATCATAGTAGCATACCTGGAGAGCTAATGAAATCTCGCCTCATACTCAAACACGGTCATGGAGCCCTGCTCCAATCTTGAAAACTGATCATAGAGCCTATCTCTGAGACTCCTAGGAACAAATCTAGCTAGGAAGGACTCTGAAAACTCCGTCCAAGACACCGGAGGGGACCCGACTCGCCTAGTCTTCATATATGTGTACCAACACTGCCTGGTGGGTCCATCAAGTTGATAGGCTTTGAAATCTTCCCCTCGAGACTCCACGTCTACGAGCCATTTTCATGAAACCAATGAAACATGCACTGCATAAGATGATACAACATAAAGAATGTTCCTAATGACATCCTATAGCCTCCCGAAGATAAGTCACGGATGTCTCCGCACTTATCCGCAAGACTCTATTAGGCGGTAGCTCTGTACAAGTGAGACCAACGAATAACCTGGCTCTGATACCTGATGTTCGACATAATCAACTAACACTATTTCGGTTCAAGTGCCAAACGATCGCGTGTAGTGATAAGCCCCAACAAAGGGTTGGGATCGTTCCTACATGAAGTGGTTTTGAGAATTAGTAGAAATATAAAATTTAGTTCTAATTAGTCATAGCTATAAACATTATCGAATATAAGCATACTAAATCTAAGGGGTGATGCAAGCGTTAATTATCAATGGGGATTTGTATTAAATAGCAACTAAAAAGAGCAAAAATATAAAGGAACTAAATATGGAGACGGGATTCTTGGGATGTGATAGGAATACGGGATAAACTAGACTATCGGGTACATGCTTTTGATAGTAAATTGTTGAACATTTGTGACTAGGCAAGACTATAGTGGGGGAAAATTCTCTCTTGAGCAACTTACCCCGAATCAACTCGGTTTCTCTCGAACACCGAGTTGCCACATTAAGCACAACCTCCGTCTTAGCCCATTCACTCTCTCGAGCTGAATGTGTGGGAGAAGGATTAGGTTTCACTCTCTCGAGCTGAACCTATGTCGACCCAATACCACCGACTTTCAATTTAGTAGTCTTAGTTTTATGACCTCTCTCTCGAGCAAGCCAAAAACACTAAGATGAAATCGTATTAGCAACTACAATCCCATTAAGTTCATACACAACTACTAAACAAAATCACATTTAAACAACAAATAAACCATTAACAAGAAAGACCCAATAGATAATTTAACCTATATTCACAAAATCACACCCTAAGAATTGAGGTTTTAGCTAGACATGTAAAAGAGATAAAAATTTATACCAATATCAGTTTCCATCAACTGGGTATGAAGAATTAAGTCTTAAAACACGTCAAGAGTGAAGAATCTTCAAGACTCACGTCCAATTTCTTGGAGTTGAAACCCTTTGAATCTTCAAGGTCTTAGAACAAAGTCTCCAAAACCCTCTAAAACTTAAACTCTCCAAAAAACTGTAAAAAGTTCGAATAATAGCAGTGATATGATCTCATTACTAGAAATTTACACAAATATTTATAGTGTTTGAAAATTTGTGCTGCGGAGGACCATTCGACGAAGTTAGTCGGGATCGCAGGATACGCTCGACGATCCGCCTTTTGGTCGATTTCATCACCTTCCTGCTTTAGCCTTCATTCTCTTCGTTCTTTTCAGCCGCCTTGTTCCTTCTTGCCTAGTAGTGTCCATGCTTTGCCTCAAACTCTAAATACCTTAAACTTAAGGATTTTCATCAGATATTGAGACACAATATGCATTTGAGGACACTAATTCTATCAAAATATAGCCCTAAATGAGTCCAAACTGTGGATTCATCAATACCAACTTGGCACGACCCGATTCCTCAAGCCGTGATGGCACCTACTATATCCCACTAGTAGGTAGGCCAACCTGAAACCCATAATATCTAGTAGTGGGTAAAAGGGTAGAAACCAAGTGGTAGAAACAATAACAACAAAAAGGAATAAGGCAAGCCAAAAGAATACATACATAAGAACTGAATCCCTCCCAGAAACTGGAAGTCACAAGTACACAACCATACTAAGAGTACAAGTCCCAAAAGTGGACCAACATACAAAAATATACGCAACTACAAAGGATTTATCTCAAGTACAAAAGACGAGACACATAATATATGTACAGAAGGAGACGACGATGATCAGGACACTGTGCTCACCCTCACCTACGCATGTTGGCTGCTACTAGCTTGAATGGCGGCGCTAATGACTGGTGCTTGGTCTTGCATCACGAAAATAGATGCAGAGTGTAGTATGAGTACCAGTGAAAAGGTACCCAGTAGGCATCGTAGGCTGATTGAGTAAGAATGGTAAAAGTAATAGGAAATGCTAGAATAAAACACAGACAGAGGTCACAAACAAGAAAAGTAAAGGTATGCACACGAGTGCAAGGCAAACAAACCTAAGGTGACTACTCCACCTGGGGCCCCATAAGACCAGAAGTTACACTGATGCGTGAATTAAAGTATAAACCCGAACGGATCCCCATAAGCCTGACAGGTACACAGAAAAGCTAAACTAAGACTAGAGGTGATTTGTAAACCTGAAGCATTACAGAGATGTCAGTATTCCCGAGCTATGAAAGAAAGAAAACACAGAGCCTGGACCTTGAACCGCGGTTGAGTCTGCCTATAGTAGATACACCGATAGAGCCAAACTCTGCAAGGAATAGCATAGATCCTGGACCTCAAACCACGAATGTAACCTACCCATAGATAAAGTGATATAACCCAAGGGGAGGGGGGCGGACTCTGTATGTCGACTCTATTATAGGAGGGTAAATAAGCACCATCAGGAAGAATAGAGCCTGGACCTCAAACCATGGGTGAAGCCTTCTGTTAAGTTACCATGGCAGCGTAAAGCTTCCAAATAAGCCATCCATGGATTTGTAATGACCCTCCAGGTCATTTCTGTGTACCTGCCTTCTTTTCATCAGTTAGAGATTTCCTATAGTGACCCCAACGCATTTATGACTTGCTGGCACTGACAATTTGGTTGCCTGGTCATTCGTTTGGATTTTGTGCAGCTTTCCATGTTTTAGAGGCCTTGAAGCTTAAAAAGTGACTTTTAGTTAGTTCATCAAGAAAAAATCCCCAGAACGGAATTCTGATAGTTCCATCAGCTCCGCAATGTCCAAATAAGGCTAGAAGCATGGTTGAATCCAGTCCCGAGTGGTGCAAGTTTAAACCATTTTTAGCATTTGAGCATTGAAAACTGGCCAGCAGTTGACTTTGGTCAGCATTCTTGGAAAATGTGTCTGAATAAAAATTTTGACAGCGCGGTTAGCCTTGGAATGTTGACTTTGGTCTAGAACGAACTTTCGTTCGACTCTCGAGGCCTCCAGACTCATTCTGAGCCCCTTAGTGGATTTTGATTAAAAATGGCCTTTGGAGGGGGACCTACTTTTTATCGAGATGACCTCTGATGGAAATTTCAATTGCGCCGTTGAGTCCAGAATGTCGAATTTAGTAGGGTAGCATATCTATTTTATTTTTATCGGGTTCCGAACGGATCCCGAGCACCTCGTCGGAGATTTTAAAGTTGGCATAAAAAATCATCTTTTGAGCTGATATATAAAACTGGTGCAGGCCATTTCAGCCTCATTTCTCAATTTCAAACCTTCAGAACTCTCTCATTTCAAGTCTGATTTTGGTGATTCGAAGGTCCATCTTGTGGGGTTTTTTGCAAGGAACGTGTTGGTGAGCTCAGAAACTGATTTGGGGTCTTCATTTGAGGTAAATTTTGTGAAATACCTGCTGCCACGACCTTTTTGTGAGCTTGATTTTGGGAATTTTTGAGACTTGATATCTCAGCCATTTTAGGTCCGATTTCGGTGATTCTTGGGGCTATCTTGAGTGGTTTTTCGAGGAGATCGTATTGGCGTGGTTGGACTTCATACATGAAGCTTTGTTGGAGGTAAGAATTATATTTTAGCTGCTGCCATAGCTCATTTTCGAGCTCAATTTTTGGGAAATTTCGGAAGATGATTTCTTGGCCATTTTAGGTCCGAATTTGGTGATTCAAGAGCCTCAGTTGTGTGGGTTTTCGTGAGGATCATCATGGTATGGTTGGTTTCAGCAGTTGAGCCCTCGTTTATGGAAATTTCTTGTAAATAGCAGATGCCATTGTTGTTCATTTTTAGCGTAATTTTGGGTTTTTCGTTGCATGTTCTTGTTGGACTGTTCCGACCCCTGAATTGTGTTCCAATTTGGAATACAAATTTGGAGAGATGTTTAGAACCTATTTTTAGGGTTAATTCCAGAATTTCTGGTGCGAGTCCCACTTTCCCCATTTTTTACCCCCAAATTGGTCCGCCTCTATTTCTTGAGAATTTAGTGTCTAAATGACCGTAACGACGTTGTGATCCTAACTTTTTTCATTTTTAGCTGCCCTTCGGGCCCGTTCAGTGATACATACGTGTTACGACTTGGAAAATTAGTAGGTGAAACTAGAGCCTTACAAGTGTGTTGTTGAATTTGTTATGGGGTTTTGTGTTGTGAAATGAGTTGCCGAGTTTAGGTTGAGGGGTTAAATGGAAAGGTACGACCCCCCAAGGACCAACGAAGGGTCCTTGAGGAGGACCCTAAAGCCTAAACCCAATCCTGCCCAAAAACCCAAAAGCTGCCAAATTTCGGTGACTCAGAGATGGGACCTATGGGGCGTAGGTCCCACCACACCTCGTGGGGAAGCTTCGTGAGTCAAGGGACAATATGCCAAGTTGCATACCCCACCCACGTACCTGCAGGACATGGAGTGAGTGGACAAACGGTCCGTAGGTCATGTGCGTGGTTCACCACTGCAAAAGTTGTCCAAGACTCGGCCCAGGCTAGGGTAGTTTGGTAAATTCTTTTTACGGTTAGTTAAGTTAGGGGATGGTTTATATTGATTATTAAGAGTTAGTTAAGGCCTTTTAAAGTATTAAACAGCCTTTTTCAATTCATTATTCCCTAAACTCAAAATTAGAAACTACCTCCTCACCAAATAATTATCTCTCTAGAAACCACCATTGGAGAAGAAAGAGTCAAGGTTTGGAGCTCAAGATTTCATCTTTCCTCTTCAATTTTGTGGAGTTTCTTCAATTGAGGTATGGTAGTCTTCATCCTTTGTTAGTTTCCATCCAAGGATCCCCTTCAAAACATGATTTCAAGTTTCCAAATTCCCCCCAAAGTTAGGGTTTCAATCTAAGTCATGGGTTCAATTTCAAAATGTTTACAAAGGTTTATATATGATGGATTATGATTTAATTGATGAATTAATGATGAATTTCCCCAATGAACGCATAATTCCCCCAAAATACTAAGTTGTGAGTTTGTGATTTGGGATTGATTGACTATGGAAGCATGTGAAGAGATTTAAGTCTATATTGATTTAGTTTATTGAATTATGTAATTATTCATGCCTAAATTGTAGTATTCTAGGTGTGTTGGTGAATTGTAATTCATGGCCTTGAGGGGAAATTTATGAAAGTTAATGTATGAGTATAATGCTTATGTTTATGTTTTGTGATTGCAATAAAACTAATGTGATTATGGATATAATGCAATGGTGGTGTTGTTGAAAGGTTATTTTCACTATACACACTCACACACTCATGAATGAAGAATGAATTACGTTTCTATGATTATGTTAATGATGAGGTGTTGATTAAAAGGCTATTCGCAATTGTACACTAATGAATGATAATGACATGTTGTGAAAGGACTTTCTCACAATATAGGGATTCTTAGTTGAAAGGCTATTATCATCTTTGAATCTATGAGCTATCTATGAATGAATATTGGGTTTGAGATGGATACTCATCCATGAGTTGAGGTGGGGTATCTAGTAATAACCTTTTATCTCATAACAATGAACTAAAGTAATGAATGTTAAGTATTCCGTGGGGAATAATGCTAAGCACCGAGTGGATATGGCTTGAGATGGATGCTCATCCATGAGTTGAGGTGGGGTATCTAGTAGCAATCTCTTGAGATGGATGCTCATCTGTGAGTTGAGGTGGAGTATCTAGTAGAAATCTCTTATCCCATAACTATGTGCCCTCATAGGTTATAGCTACTGGATCCACCTAAGCTAAAAGTAATGGTCCTACTATAGGCAAGTAGGAATCCCTTATCTAGTGTGGGTAACACTGGGATTCCATGATTTGCTCACATGGTCTATGTCGGTTAAGGCTTACCCCCACAAAGAATGATAATGAACTATGGCTTATCAAGAATGCACTACTTAGTGTGGGTGGGGGTATGGGACTGCATTCATGCATTGCACAAGTAGGCTTTGAGAGTAGTCATGGTGTGTTGCTTTATGCTATAATGTTTTAGGATTAAGGATATGAGTTAGGTACTATGGTTACTCAAGAAGTCCGACTTAGTGTGGGTGGTAGTATGGGATGCCATCCAAGCATTGCACGAGTAGGCTTTGACAGAGTTATTGTGTGTTTCTCTAATGTCTTAATGACTAATGAAATGAATGTGCTCCTAATGAAGGTAATGAAAATGTTGATTTAAATGCTTAATGTGATGATGCATGATTTACTTAGATTGTATTATGAGTTACTTTCCTTGTCATGACCTATGAAATGTATGTGTTTCTTATGTATGAGTATTGACTAAGGATGAGTATGAAAAAAAGGTAAGTTCATCTAAGGTGCCCTCAAAGTGGTACTTAGTAGGAATGGTAGTATGGGATGTTTTTCTTACATGTCACCAGTATAGCTTAGGGTTACCTAAGGTGAATGTTCTAATATGATGTAATGACTTATATGATTATTATACTTGTATCTTATGCCTTTTGCTAAAGTTCATGATGTTTTCTCACAAATTGGCATATAGCATGGTTTTCAACCAAAATGTCCTTTTAAGCATGGTTTTTGCATGGCTATCATACTTGGTACATTTTTGTGTGCTAACACATATTTCTCCATTTTCTACAAAGTGTAGGTTCCAGCATTTGAGTTGATTCCTTCTAGTTCAAAGGGCTTGGATTGAGCTCTTCCAAAGCCTGTGGTATGTCCTCATGGATCCGAGGACATGTGCTTTATTGATGTTTCATGTCTTTCATTGTACTAGATACTTTTTAGACTTATTATTGTAAGGGTTGTGACCCTACTTTTGATTCAAGATGTTTTTAGATGGCCATGTGAGACAGGTAAACTTCCGCTGTTTTATAAGATGTTTTCGATTGTATGGATTAAAAGAAATTTTAAATTCCGCACTATTTCTATTATCTTATGTGATGACCTGTTATGAGGCTTGTGTGAGACTTTTCAGAGTCTTATACGTTGTGTTACTCCTAGGGTATACCCCTGGGTCGTAACAAACACGGTGTCATAGCACAAGGTTTTGGGATGGTTTTAAGGATTGATGTCCCACAAGCCACGTCGAGTAGAGTCTTGTTCATAGTGTTAAGTGTGCCATATTTATGAATGAGACGCTATAAGACGTTAGGAAACTACAGTTCTTTCATTGCTCTTTGAGTCATGCCATAGAGTTTAGCTGTATAAAAGTCCTTTTCTTAACCCTTCTATTGTGTTTATAGGATATGAATACAAGAAGAGCGAATGAAAGGGAGATGCAAGAGGAGATTGTGAATAAGGGATTTCCTCTCCAAGGTCACCAAGGTAATCAAGTTCCTCAAGGAAATCAAGATCCGGTTGAAAATGTGACCCTAGAAGAGTTTAGGACCACTATCCAAATGATGACTCAAGCCATGACGGCTCAAACTTAAGCCATGACAACTCAAGCCCAAGCTATGACAATTCAAGCCAATAGGGATGTTGGGCCTCGTGTGAATCCTAATGTGAGTACTATGGCTTCGATATTGAGGGATTTTTCTAGGATGAACCTTCCCGAGTGTCTTGATTTCAAGGTGGATGAGGATCCCCAAAGGTTCATTGATGGTGTGGGTAAGATACTTAGTGCTATGGGAGTGTCTTCGGAAGAGAAGGCGGAGCTAGCTGCCTACCAACTAAAAGATGTAGCTCAAATTTGGTATGAACAATGAAAGGGTGAGAGAGCAAGGGAAGCGGGTCCCATAAATTGGGAGGTGTTCAAAGAAACATTCCTTGATAGGTTTTTCCCCCTAGAGTTGAGGGAACGAAAGTTGATAGAATTCATAAACCTTCAACAAGGGGGTTCGTATGAAAGAGTATTCTCTCAAGTTCACCCAATTATCCAAATTTGCCCCAACCTTGGTGGCAAACTCGAGGGCTAGAATAAATAATTTTTTTTATGAGAGTGTCCGATTTGGTTGAAGAAGAATGTCGTACGACCATGCTCCATCATGACATGGATATTTCAAGGCTCATGGTATATGCTCAATAAATTGAGGAGACAAAACTCAAGAAAATGAATATGGAGAGAAAAAGAGCTAGGTCCGATGAACAAGGTCAACCAAGGTTCAAAAAGAGGTCCTCCAACCAAGATTCCCCAATGGTCAATAAGGATAGGGTGTCTAACCCTAATTCTCAAGGAGGAAATGGAAGCGGTTCTTCTTTTGAAAGATCTACACGTGCCAAGTGTGGGAAACAACATTTGGGTAAGTTCCTCATCGGCACATATGGTTGCTTTGGGTGTGGAAAGAAAGGTCATAAGATGAAAGATTGCCCAACACTCTCGGCAAAAGGAAGAGATGCTGAGCAAGCTTCTCTTAATGGTACGGTTCCTATCCCTCCAAATTATGGTCATTTCTATGCACTCCGGTCTAAAGAGGACAAAGGAGCCCTTCCGGATGAAGGGACCAGTATGTTGATAGTTTATTATGGTTGTGAATGTTTATTTAAGGTCCCTATGCTCTTTTTATGTTAGCCTTAGTGTGGGTTTAATCCCAAGGGGGAGATGGTATGTTGAATAGTAATGCTGTTGAGAGTTCCGATATACTTATCTCTTTCCTTCTATTCCTATTCAAGCTTGATACCAAGAGTTCCTTGTAGCTTGTTTCATTTGTTTGGAGTCATGTGTGATTATGTGTTTCCATGGTCTCCTTATGATATGCATGTTCTTGATGAATATATGTTTAATGAGAAAATGAGTTTTCATGATTTATGTTCCTCATGTTGATGTGCATTTAGTATGAGTTGCCTATGTGCTTCATGAGGTTAAATTGTTGAACATGCCTAAATGTGCTTTTAAGAGTAATTGCATAATTTTCTAAATGAGGTTATGATGAGAATGATTTGAGTTAGAGAAGGTAATTCCTCCAATGAAATGAGAAATGTTGAAGTTTTTATGCATAATGAGTTCATAGATGTAGTTCCTACTTTCTTGTGTTGCATGTAGTATGTTTGAGATGGAGTTGATGTTTCCTCCTAGTTTTGTGCATTGTTTATGATGTTTCATGAATTATGGGCTGCTAATCTTGAGTCTTTATTTCCCGAAAGTGTTTAAAGTGTCATTCGAGAACGAATATTCCCATGGGGGAGATATTGTTACGACTCGGAAAAACTAGTAGGTGAAACTAGAGCCTTACGAGTGTGTTGTTGAGTTTTTTATGGGATTTTGTGTTGTGAAATGAGTTCCCGAGTTTAGTTTGACGGGTTTAGGGGTTAAACGGCAAGGTACGACCCCCCAAGGACCAACCAAGGGTCCTTGAGGAGGACCCCAAAGACTAACCAATGCTGCCCAAAACCCAAAAGCTGCCAAATTTTGGTGACTCATGGATGGGACCTACGGGGCAAGGTCCCACCACGCCTCGTGGGGAGGCTTCATGAGTCAAGGGACAAGATTCCTAGTTGCATACCCCACCAACGGACCTGCAGGATGGGGCATGAGTGGACCCACGGTCATTGGGTCATGGGCGTGGGTCGCCACTGCAAAAGCTGTCTAAGACATGGCCTAGGCTAGGGTAGTTTGCTAAATTCCTTTTAAGGTTAGTTAAGTTAGGAGATGGTTTATATTGATTATTTAGAGTTATTTATGGCTTTTTAAAGTATTAAACACCCTTTTTCAATCCATTATTCCCTAAACTCAAAATTAGAAACTACCTCCTCTCCAAATAATTCTCTCTAGAAACCACCATTGAAGAAGAAGGAGTCAAGGTTTGGAGCTCAAGATTTCAAATTTACTCTTCAATTTCGTGGAGTTTCTTCAATTGAGATATGTTAGTCTTCATCCTGTATTAGTTTCCATCCAAGGATCCCCTTCAAAACATGATTTCAAGTTTCCAAATTCTCCCAAAAGTTAGGGTTTCAATCTAAGTCATGGGTTCAATTTCAAAACGTTTCAAAGGTTTATATATGATGGATTATGATTTAATTGATGAATTAATGATGAATTTCCCCAATGAACGCATAATTCCCCCAAAATACTAAGTTGTGAGTTTCTGATTTGGGATTGATTGACTATGGAAGCATGTGAAGAGATTTAAGTCTATATTGATTTAGTTTATTGAATTATGTAATTATTCATGCCTAAATTGTAGTATTCTAGGTGTGTTGGTGAATTGTGATTCATGGCCTTGAAGAGCAATTTATGAAAGTTGATGTATGAGTATGATGCTTATGTTTATGTTTTGTGATTGTAATAAAAGTAATGTGATTATGGCTATAGTGCAATGGTGGTGTTGTTGAAAGGTTATTTTCACTATACACACTCACACACTCATGAATGAAGAATGAATTACGTTTCTATGATTATGTTAATGATGAGGTGTTGATTAAAAGGCTATTCTCAATTGTACACTAATGAATGATAATGACATGTTGTGAAAGGACTTTCTCTTAATATGGGGATTCTTATTTGAAAGGCTATTCTCATCTTTGAATCTATGATCTATCTAATGAATGAATGCTGGGTTTGAGATGAATACTAATCCATGAGTCGAGGCGGGGTATTTAGTAACAATCTCTTATCTCATAACAATGAACTAAAGTAATGAATGATAAGTACTCCGTGGGGAATAATGCTAAGCACCGAGTGGATATGGCTTGATATGGATGCTCATTCGTGAGTTGAGGTAGGGTATCTAGTTGCAATCTCTTGAGATGGATGCTCATCTGTGAGTTGAGGCGGAGTATCTAGTAGAAATCTCCTATCCCATAACTATGTTCATAGGTTATAGCTAGTGGATCCACCTAAGTTAAAAGTTATGGTCCTACCTTAGGCAAGTAGGAATCCCTTATCCGGTGTGGGTAACACCGGGATTCCCTAATGCTCACATGGTCTATATCGGTTAAGGCTTACCCCAACAAATAATGATAATGAACTATGGCTTCTCAAGAATGCACTACTTAGTGTGGGTGGGGGTATATGACTTCATCCATGCATTGCACAAGTAGGCTTTAAGTGTATTCATGGTGTGTTCCTTTATGTTATAATGTTGTAGGGTTAATGATATGAGTTAGGTACTATGGTTACTCAACAAGTCCTACTTAGTATGGGTGGTAGTATGGGATGCCAACCAAGCATTGCACGAGTAGGCTTTGAGAGGGCTATGGTGTGTTTCTCTAATGTCCTAATGACTAATGAAATGAATGTGCTCCTAATGAAGCTAATGAGAATGTTGACTTAAATGCTTAATGTGATGGTGTATGCTTTACTTGGATTGTATTATGAGTTACTTTCCTTTTCATGACCTATGAAATGTATGTGTTCCTTATGTATGAGTATTGACTAAGGATTAGCATGAAAAAAAGGTAAGTTTATCTAAGGTGGCCTCAAAGTGGTACTTAGTAGCAATGGTAGTATGGGATGCTATTCTTACATTGCACTAGTATAGCTTAGGGTTACCTAAGGTGAATGTTCTAATATGATGTAATGACTTATATGATGATTATACTTGTATCTTATGCCTTTTTTCTAAAGTTCATGATGCTTTCTCACAAATTGGCATATAGGTCGTCCGTGGTCTTTACTTCAACTGTCACTGAATTTTCATATTTTCTATCTTCTTTCACTTCCACTTGTTTCACCTGTACAAACACTACCAAACACATTATATCCACATAAATACACTCGATTCTTGTATTAATTCTTAGTTTTCAAGCATCAAATGTGCCAAATTTCACGGCACATCAACACCCTCAACTTATAACCATTACTTGTCCTCAAATGATGAGAAAACAATACATTAAGACCTCAAATCATTCAAACACTTTTGAAACTATGCATCAGCCATCTCAAACACAATTTGTATCCAAAACCATGAATGTAACAAGCAAGGATCAATCTATGACATCTCCTTACTCACAGTCGATCATGCTTATGCCTGTGAATTATCAGCTAACACAATCTACTCTCAAATGCAATCACTGTGTCCTCACACCAAAGAAGTACCCCACTCATGATAATTAGGACTAAGTACTACACTCGCACTCTCAAAGAACTTCTAACACTAACAACAAACTACCATAGGCTTGCCCTTGTTTTCTACGCTCTATCTTTCAAACACCCGGATAGGATCACTGTAGGACTTTATCAGCTTGTAACATAGGCTCAGGCTAGGGAATGGATATTTGGGTTTGTGAGTGACTAGTCCCAGGGTTCTCGAAAGTTTCATTTGCACACAACTCTTTTCTAAGTGATTCCCTCTTTTCCTTCATTTCAGCACATCCCGACAACCATTATTTTCTTTTTTTATTTCTTTTTTATCTTTTATTTATTTATTTTTTTTTATGTGCATTCAACTCACTAGTTGAACCTTCTTTTTCACTTCTTCTTTTTGCTCGGATTGTAATCACCCTCAACTTAGGCTTTTGGCCTGAGTTGTGACATTGTATCTTTGGAGACCAAAGGATATGATATTTACTAGGTAAGAACAAAAAATGATTTTTAGGCTCAAATCGGGTTCAAGTGATAAGCTTTTTATTTGGTTTCTTTATTTTTAGATTTTTTTATGGATTAACAAAGATTGCCTACTGATCCTTTCCTATCCGGTGATTTTTTCAGATCTAAGCAAGACTACTCGGGCAAGTTTTAGTTTCTACTCCTAGCGTTAGACTTCGAGCAAAACTCACACACACACCTGACACAGGACTACATTCTCTAGTTTCTTGGTTCACCAATTTATTTATCAGACTAGCAATGTTTAACATGTAAGTGTCTAAGATGTCATCTAAAGATCCTAACAGTCAAATTTCAGATTAAGGTCCACAATTTTCACAGACTAGCTGCTGCAAGCTCAACACACAAACACTGCATATTCTTATCACAACAAAAACAAAACCATCACTGTTCACATAATACACACAAAGTCAACCTTCATTCATCCTAACAGTTAGAATGGCAGGTTGCTCACCACCCCTCCCCAAACAAAAAGACTTTTCCCTTAAAGTCAATGAAGAAAATAAAAATAGGGCTATGAGGAAGGTCATACCTACGGCGCTCTAGGGTCGGTATCCGGATAAGCATTGGCACCCTTATCAATGGGAGTAGTATAAGAACTTAGCGCATGATCAGGCTGGCTACCACTCACTGGGACATGTACTCCGCTACCAAAAGCTCCAGCTAACACTGCATCTCTTTGTTGTTGCTCAAGTGCTTTTTTCTTGAGCTTCCTTCCTTGATGCCCTGCGGGCTTTCTTTTGTTGCCTTCTTTCCTCTCTAGACAGGTCAGCAGGTAGCTCCTCATCAGATTCTCCGGCTTTGTGTTTCCTCTTGCCAGACTTACTCTTGGGTAGTTCAGCCCAGAAATTTTCAAGTGATTGAGTGGAAGGTGCCTGATTGAAAAATTGCATCAAAGAATCTGGCATGACCGGAGTGAGCACCTGTACTGGCTTTTCAGCCAGTTTAGCAACCTGATCTCGCATCTCGGCCAATTGTGATTTGAACTCTTCAGTATCTACTGAACCGGCGACCTGGAATCGATCCTGGACAAGGATATCCAAACCATCCATCCTTTCTTTTGAGATAGCCAGCTCCTTCCGCATCTCATCTTTTATCTCTTTCTTTGTATCTAACACATCTCTCTCTATTAGTCGAGGCATCTGATTTACAATCTAGTCGACTAAGGTCCGGTTTGGCGCTGATATGCAACCAATTTCTCAAGGAAAAGTATAGGAATAGTGACATAAGTACCTGGAGCCTGTGAGGCTGAAGCTGGTGGTGGTGGTGCCTCTATGGAAGGCAGTGATGACTCCTTTTATTCTGGACCTCTATCCGCTTGTGGGATGTCAATTGGTACGCGAGGAACAACAACCAAAGTACCCACAACTCCATATTTCGCACCAAAGAGATGGTTCACGACATATTTAAATTTGGAAGATTGGGTGAGTCTGAATGCTTCACCCCTTCTGTCAACTATGCTGTTTGGGAGAATGTTCACTTGTCGACATAATTTGATATCAAACAAGGGAAATAGAAGTCCAACTCTCTCATTCAGTGCCCTGTATCTCATCTCGGTCGCTATAATCCGCACCATATTTACTGGGTAACCAACCATGAGGCACGCTACCAAGGAAGCCAGTAAAAGAGACAAATATATCATTAGCTGTCGGTCTCAATTGTGCGCAGACAACAACCTACCAAATCTGGGCTGGAAAAGATAGTAAAGCTTTAGTAATGAGTGTTGGCATTGCTGTGACCCAAACTGCATTCTCCCGATCTACAACAATTTGCCTAGCAATCCAGTGCAAGACCCTCTCTCGAGAACTCTGAATCTCCATCTCAGTCTCACTGGTGAGCGCATGATGTTTGCCCTCAAAAAGTCCAATTGAAGCTGGTGCAGTGTATTCTGGGCCATGTAGCATCCTGCTGATAGTAGCCTCGAATATATCTATCGATTTGTCCCAAACCATAATTGAGTTGAGTGGACCCATGTACTGTCAATGTCTTTCTGCCCCCATTTAGTTGTCTTAGTTTCTGTAGCGAAGTTCATCAATGTGGTTGCATAAGACTCATAAAACTCTCTAGCCAGGTGGCTAGAATATTCTCCAGGTGCATTATTCATCCATTCAAACTGATAAAACTAGAAAATCCGATAGATGTCGAGAAATGCTTTAATATCATCAACCACCACTCTAGTCTCATGCATGATTGATCTCTTCTTGAAACTGCAAGACTTGGTCACAAGTCCATTATTAAAGAAGTCCTCGCACATGTTCACAATCCACATAGAGCAAAAACATTCTACAGCTGATGTCTCGCTATGGGATCAACTTCATAGATGTTCACATATTGCACCATGGTGTCGTTGGTGGTGATCTCTTCATCTCCTCCTAATGCACCTTCCTCTTCATGCGCTCCAGTTTCAGCTTCGATGTTGACTGCAGGTGGAAGTGTGGTAGCATCTGAGGGCCACTTGCCGACTCTGAACTTCCTCCTGAACCATTATCAGACTGGCTACCTGAACCAACATTAGAGTTACTTCTCAATTCCTCACCACTACCGGAACTACTACCTCCCTTTTCAGACTGGGGAGGAGCGTCCTGGAGAATGGCCCTCACTGTTCTGGATCTAGTATCTCGAGGTGGGTTATCTTCAGGTGTAACATTTATCTGTACCTCCGAACTACTAGACTCTTGAGTATGATCACCTTCAGATTGCGAAGCAGTAGGTGAGGAAGGTGGAGCTGTGTTCTTTCTTCGGGGAGCCATAGTACCTGAACAATATAAACACCCATTAATAGCCAATTCAGTAAAATGACACACTACCGGGTACTCAGACTTCCCCTGTGTAATTACATCGTGACACTTTGCCTTAAGAATGTCGTCACCCAATCTATCATTAGGAAGGGCCACGAAATCAAAAAATGAAACAGAAATAAAAGTACAAAAAGTAAACTATACAAAATTAGTAAACTATGCGGGAACTCACACGGGCCGTGGTAGGTACCACGGTCCATCAAACCTCTCGTGGATTTATCACAGAATCAGTGTGCAACAGTGGTTTAACCAAATATTGTTCACAGATGGTTGCACGGTCCGTGGAGTGAACCACGGTCTGTGATAATGCTCGTGAACCTTTCTAATGGGTGGATAGAATTCAAGTGTGGTCCACGAGTGGTTTCATGGCTTGTGGTGGCTTCCACGGTCCGTGAAGCCTATCGTGGTCTTACTCTTGGCCATTCATTCAATCATTGTCTCCCCCAACTTCACTATAGTACAGGTTGACAACACCAAACCCCCATTATTTTAGCACAAAGCACAATGTGACTACTACTTCACTGACATTCATCAAGAAAAAATGCAAACAAACACGATATTCATCCAACATACACATACCCACACATCAACACGATTTCTACACAAATTTAACCACCCCACATGAGATTACCCAATTTAGACAAAACCCACAACTAGTTCACATCAACACAGCTTGTTCATCACATGATCATGTGAAATTCGACTAGATCAAAGTAATTCTAATGCGCTTTTAGACAAGATCAAACTTATAGAAAGTGATAAGAGAACTAACATGGAATGTAGAGGAAAATTTCACTTACAAAGAAGAACAGTGAACTCGACTTGAAATTCTTGACAACTTAGGATTAGGGCTGCGATTCTTTGATGAACTAAGGATTTATGGATGATGGGAACCATTTTTAACTTTTTAAGAACCGTTATAGAAGGAAGAATGGAGAGACAAAGCTGACCTTTGGCGCTTGAGGGATTAAATTACGTTTACTTCAAGTTTTTTTTCAATGTGGGTCGGGTCGAGTACTGGTGCTGCTGGGTAGTAGATGACGGACTGTGAAGGGGATCACGGTCCTTGGAAGCATTCGTGAACATGACGTAAAACTAAAATTTTTGCTTGAGGTTCACGAGAGGCTAGATGGTCCGTACAAAGTCTGACGGACCTTGAACCCTTTCGTGAACCACTTTACAGTAGTCTTCATATCCTGTAGGTGGTTGTGATGGACTGTGAAGTTGCCTGTGAAGGGTACCACGGTCCGTGGGAATGCCCGTGAAGGGCTTCCTGCACCAGTTCTGTAATTTTGAGTCCAAATCTTTCCTGCACACATCAACACATAGTGACTTTATCTAAACAAAGAAAAATGAGGAAGAGTAAACTACCTATTACAAATACAATCTTGGGTTGCCTCCAAAGCAGCGCACAATTTAACGTCACGGTGCAACGCAGGTTACTTGATTACTCAGATTTCATCAAGTTTACATTCTTCCACAATTTTCACATCTTCTGGAACACCCAAGTATGCCTTGATTCACTGACCATTGGCCTTGAACCTCTCACCCTTGTCATTTTCAAGCTCAATAGCACCCTACTGGAACACCTGAGTTACCTTAAAAGGCCCAGACCATTTGGATCTCAACTTCCATGAAGTCCAGAATTGAAAAGTAATACCAAATCACCAGGAGTGAAGGTTCTCTTCTTAATATGCTTATCATGATACAACACCATCCTCTCTTTGTACAGTGCGGACCTCTCATACGCTCTCAAATGGAACTCATCCACCTCATTAATCTTGTCCAGTCTCAGGTTTGCAGTTTTGTCACACCCCAACCCTAGGTGAGGCGGACAAGAACCGTATAACGCATGCTTTACAAGTGACCAATGAGGAGAGAATGAACTACTATGCATATAGATTTACTAATGAGAAGCTACATATACAACACATGTCGACTAGCTGAACCGATACATGTGACAAGAAAAACTATGAATACATATGATAGCTTTACAATGCCTACAAAGCCTCTATCGGAATGTATGACTGTACAATTACAAAATATGCATAGTAAAGACTCGAGAAAGGTCCAAATCAACCTGGAGCTCACCAACAACCTCTCAGTATCATGTGCTTCTATTGGGGTGATCTACTGGTTGAGTAACGGTACCTGCAACATGAAATGCAGCATCCTTAATAAGGGACATTAGTATGAAAGAATGTACTGAATATGTAAGGAATAATATAACCATATGTAAAATGAGAGCTCAAGTGAAACCAAATAGATAAGGATTAGAGACCACCTTTGCTTATACTTGTGGAATCGTGTATGTTGCATTCTTTTCTTTACTTTTATGTGCGTTATAATCTTTATAATGCATATGATACAAATGACCAGCTGATCAGTAGTAGAATAGGATGACCCATGCTAGGCATTTTAACCCCTGGGATGCTGTCCTTATAATTCCACAAATTGGATCGGCCTATGCTAGGCCTTCTCCCCTGAGTTGCCACCTTTCTATACCATTTGGGATCGGCCCATGCTAGGCTTTCTCCCCTGAGCTTCCACCCTTCTATACCAATTAGGATCGGCCCATGCTAGGCATTTGCCCCTGAGCTGCCACCCTTCATACCAATTAGGATCGACCCATGCTAGGTATTTGCCCTTGGGCTGCCACCCATAATTATACATATTGCTTCACTTAGATTCTTTAATCTTTTAGATTGTTGTTTTGATGTTCATAACTCTTTTGAGATTGTTCTTTTGATGATCATAACTCTTTTGAGATTGTTGTTTTGGAGTTCATAATCATTGTTGAGATTTGGAACTATGGACCAGTAGTAGAAGACATATGAATATGGACTTACAATAATAACAATGACATGGGAAGCAAATGTGACACCAATGTAATACTTAGGAGCTTATATGACTCAATAAGCATTTTGACATCTCACATTGAAGCACATATCAAGTGAAGACATTTAACATTCAGCCAAGAGATTTGAACTCTATATGACAACCAAAGACTCACTAACTAATATCAAATACAAGGTATACATGAACGTGGAACCAAGGGAGAACGTAGGCAGATTCAACTTAAGGACGAATACATATTCCAAGTAAGTACATATAAAATGTACAATAGAGAAAGTAGGGATCTTATTAGGTAACATTATAGTCTAACACACTGGGAGTAATAAGCAATAAGGGAACATATGAACATGTGAAAAGATGACATATATGATGGAATAGATAATCGAAGCAAGTTGGCAAGGTATGGGCAGATTGTATATCCAACTTATAAACATATGTATCATGCGTAATTTAGGATCATTTTGATTTATAAAAGTGGAATACGTGCCAATGGTACATTGACGATGAAACAAGAATAAACCTTACATGCTAATACTTGGTAGAGTAAGCACATACATTTAGTAATAAACTCATATTAGAGTACTCAATTTAGTGCTCTAGGAAGTAGGAACTGCAACTATGGATCAGTCACTACCAAGGTCATTTAGAAAGCTTACTTTGTAATACAAGTCTTGGATTCATGCCAAAGAAATAGGAAATCGAATAGCCTTACATACCTTGTTGTATAACTTTGGATATTACAATGAGTTAACCGTCATCTGTTCAGATAATTTTTCTACAATGGAGTAAATAATAAAACTAGCATTAGTAGCTGATAAACAAGTTTGGGCTACTTGATCAGACCAAAAGAGTAATTGGCAGTAAGTCTATAATTGATCCCATCAAGGGTGTTCTTCCCACCCATTCTCCTCTAATTTTTTTCATATACTATACAGACTTCTTATATGGTCCTTCGAAACTCCTCAGGCTTCATAACGTTTGTAAATCAATATACAAAGGGATGGCAGGAAGTAAGCTCATGCAATACTCAATTAAGTGGTGTAGCACTACACTTTCAATGTTCTATCCTATAACCAGTTCCCATGACTTCTCTGCACATATCCAGCCACACCCCCTTATTTTATGATACACAAAATAGTCCCTAAGAATCACAATGTGGAAATAGTAATATGAACATACGACTTCCGATCAATATCCCGTGAGTTCCAACTAACCTTACATTTAAGATGCTCAAAACGCGCTCACAATCAAAATTTAAGGGGACTCCACTCCATGGTTGTCCCAACCAACACCTCCTTCCTGAACAGTTACCAAGCTCACACCATATAGAGACAACACTCCTTAGTTTATTAACACATAAAAACTTTCACAAACAATGCAAGAACAAGAGAGGGATGAAAATTTTCATAGTTTACCCTGCTGGACAAAAACCTCACTGGCTAAGACTTGGATTCTTCAAGGTTCAGGTTGTCCTCTCCCCCTTAACTTGATGTTAAATCAGATTATTCACTTGAATTCCTTAAGATGGGATAGGTTCTATTAACTTGTACTTTAAAAACAAAGGGTTTGCTTCAGATATTAATGGTGAAGCTATAGAGCAGAACTCTTGGGGATTCTATGGCTTTCCTTGGGAGCAATTTTCTGGAGAATAAGTGATGAAGGAGATGTGATAAGCTTGAGTGATTTAGAGGTCCCTTTTGGACGTTTTCACTTAATAAATTGGAAAAATAATATGGCCCTTTACTTTTAAGCAAGCTGGTGCATCACCTCCTTAATTCCTGCCACAAGTTTTTAAGTAGATGCATCAACTACTTTCCTTTTTCACTTAAAATACAGTCCACTAATTCTAATTAGGTGCATCACCTACTTGTAACCTACTAGCTTAGTTTAGTCAAGCAAGCCCCTCACTTATTTTAGACCATTTTCGCAATCTTAGTTTCTTTATAAGACCGTAGCACTGATACGCACTTGACCACTTTGACTTTTACATCGAATACCACCTTTTACTATCCCGAGTTTGAATTGTTTTTGAGTTCACTTAGTCGTATATGTGTTGGAAGGCACGGGGTATTGCACCTTTAAACCTATTCTATTGTCACTAGTCGCATAGGAAACCGAGTCCATAACTATAGCACAAGGCAATTATAAGCATCATATAAATAGAACTAGTACACGTAGAATATGGGGTGTTACAAGTTTCTCTCCAACTAAGGTTCAACTTTTTCAAAGCCCATAGTGCTTTATGCTCAAGATCAACCGGTAAATGACATGCCTTTCCAAAGACCAATTGATATGGAGACATACCAATAGGCGTCTTGAAAGCTGTACGATATGCCCATAGAGCATCATCTAACTTTCGTGTCCAATCTGTCCTGTTGGAATTCACAGTTTTAGCCAAAATCACCTTAATCTCTTTATTGGACACCTCCACTTGATTACTCGTCTGCGGATGATAAGGAGTTGCAACCTTGTGTTGTTTAACTCCATATTTGGCCAGAAGCGCACTGAATACCTTTTTGAAAAAATGGGAACCACTATCATTAATGATAGCTCTGGGTGTACCGAACCTTGGGAAGATATTCTTTTTCAAAAAACCAACAACACTTTTGCCATCATTCTCAGGCAAAGTAACTGCCTCAACCCATTTGGACACAAAGTCCACTGCCACCAATATGTACTTCTGCCCATAGGAGCTTACAAATGGGCCCATGAAATCAGTTCCCCACATATCAAATTGCTCCACCTCCAGAATAGATGTCATGGGTAACTCATGCCACCGAGAGATGGCTCCTTACTGCTGGCACACATCACAACTCCTTACTATGTCCATCGCATCCTGATGAATTGTGGGCCAGTAGTACCCATACTGAAGTATCTTGTGAGCTATCCGAGCACCTCCATGATGGCCACCTACTGGAGAGGAGTGACATGCATCTAGAATGTGCAACATCTCAACTTCAGGGATGCATCGTCTAATGATATTTCAGCACATACCCTGTACAAATAAGGTTCATCCCAAAAATAGTACCCACATCATGCATGAAATTCTTCCTTTGCTAAAATGTAAGCCCCTCAGGCATTAAATCACTAACAAGAAAGTTAGCAAAATCAACAAACCAAGGAATAAGATCAAAACTAGCGGCTAATACCTTCTCATCTAGGAATAAATCATTTATTTCGAGCTCAAGTTCCTCTTTCTTTTCAGCCTCCAACCTAAACAAGTGATCAGCCACCCGGTTCTCACAACCTCTCATATCCTTAACCTCAAAATCAAACTCCTGAACACCCATCTGATCCACCTTGGCTTGGCATCTTTCTTTTCCATGAGGTATCTTAGAGCTGCATGATCCGTATGGGCTATCACTCTACTACCCAACAAGTAAGCTCTGAATTTCTCGAAAGCATACACCACCACCAGTAGTTCATGTTCAGTAACTGTGTAATTTCACTGTGCTCCATTTAGTGACTTAATAGCATAGTAAATCAGATGAAACATCTTGTTGCGCTTCTGTCCCAATACGACTCCTAAAGCAATACACTAGCTTCGCACATTACCTCAAATGGCTCAGCCCAATCTGGGCCAATGATCACTAGAGCCGAAAACAGCTTCTCATTCTGGCATTCAAAGGCTCTGAGAAATGCCTCATCAAAAATGAATTTCACCTCATTCTCCAAAAGCTTGCACATGGGGTGTGCAATTTTCAAGTATTCCTTGATGAAACGCCTATAGAATTTGGCATGTCCTAAGAAACTTCGAACACCCTTAACACAGATAGGCGGAGGCAACCTTTCAATCACCTCAATTTTGGCCTTGTCGACCTCTAATCCCTTTTGTGACACCTTGTCCCCAAGGACTATGCCTTCCTTGACCATGAAATGGCACTTCTCCTAATTCAGCACTAGATTGGCCTCCTCGCATCTCTGTAGGGCCCTGCTAAGATTAAGCAAACAGTAATCAAAGGTTTCACCTACCACTGAAAAGTCATCCATGAAGACCTCCAGAGTGTCCTCCACCATGTCCGAGAAGATAGACATCATACACCTCTGGAAAGTTGCTGGTGCATTACATAGTCCAAATGGCATGCGTTTAAACACAAATGTGCCATAAGGATATATAAAGGTGGTCTTTTCATGATCTTCAGGAGCAATTGATATCTGGTTGTAGCAAAAGTATCCATCTAAGAAACAGTACCACCCTTTTCCAGCTAACCTGTCAAGCATTTAGTCCATGAATGGCATCAGGAAGTGATCCTTCAAGGTCCACTTGTTCAACTTCTTGTAGTCCATGCACACTCGCCATCCAGTGACTGGTCTTTGTGGGACCAACTCATTCTTTGCATTCACAACCACAGCCATACCACCCTTTTTGGCACACATTACACCGAGCTGACCCAGTGACTGTCAGAAATGGGGTACACCACCCCAGCATCTAACAATTTAATGATCTCTTTTTTGACCACCTCTTGCATAAGTGGGTTTAACCTCCACTGGTGTTCAATGCTTAGGATGCAATCCTCCTTAAGTTTGATCTTATGGGTGCATATACCCGGAGGTATCTTGATGATGTCAGCAATGGTCCACCCAATAACTCTTCTGTACCTTATCAACACTTTGATCACAGCTTGAACCTGTTCATCATTCAAATCTGCAGCCAAAATCACAGGTAAAGTGTTGTTAGTTCCCAAAAATACATACCTTAGGTGATTTGGTAATTGTTTCAGTTCCAGCACATGTGGCTTCTCAATAGATGGTTTTGTTGGAGGACTTGGTTTGTTTTTCAAATCCAAGTCCAGTTTCTTTAGAGCATAAGAGTGTGCTCCCATTCCCTGCAAAGCATTCACGGTCTCTACATAGTCAGACCAGAAATCAGCTTCAAAGTTCATCAACACGGCTGCTAATGTTTCAACAGCCAGGCTCTCCTCAATGGTTTCTCCCATCTCTTCTACATCAAAAACCTCTATCGCGGAAACCACATTCATGTCATGTGGATGTTTCATTGACCTGCAAATACTAAACTTTACCTCTTCTTTGTTAAGTCTGAATTTCAATTCTTCTCTCTCAACATCTACCAATGCTCATCTGGTAGCCAGAAATGGTCTTCCCAAAATGACAGGAACCTAAATATCCACTTTGCAGTCCAAGATCACAAAGTCTGCCGGAAAGATGAAAGTGTCCACCTTTAAAAGCACATCACATAAGATGCCTACAGGTAATTTCACTGATCTATCTGCCATCATCAACTCATTGTTGTGGGTTTAGGAACTCCTAACCCCAGTTGCTTGTAGATAGCCTGCGGCATCAAGTTTATATTGGCCCCTAAGTCACACAAGATTTGCAAATTCGATTGATCCGATGGTGCACGGTATGGTGAATACACCCGGATCCTCATTCTTCTGTACCAGAGATCTGGTAGAGATAGTACTATAGTGATGAACATTGTTAGTCAAATCAATACTTACAGCTCTTTTCTTTGTAACTAAGTCTTTCATGAAATTGGCGTATCCTGGCATCTGCTCAAGGTACTGACAGCTGTCGCAGCATGGTGATGAACTTCACAAATTTCCCATCTTAGGTTTTCTTTTTAATCCTTTAGGGGAAAGGAGGAGGTGGTCTTGGGATCTGTTGTAAAGGCAAATTTCCCTCAACCTTTTTTTCCTTTCCTCTTGCGGGTTGTGCTATTGGTTGAGCCTCCTCCAAGTCATCTACTTGTTCAGCTTCAACCTCCTCTCTTTCAGTTTTCTCCACCACTTGTTCATACTTAGTACCTGCAGAAATTGGGTTATTAAGGATCTTAGCCCTCTTGGTGGCGATAGCCATGCAATGCCCGTCCTTAGGATTTTGAATAGTATCACTAGGCAGTGACCCATTCTTCCTCTGGTTCAATGATGTTGAAAGTTGCCCCAACTGCTGCTCTATTTGCATTATGGAGGTAGTGTGAGAATCTACATGTTGACTCATACTGGAGAAGTCACCTCTTATCTCTTTTACACCTGCATCAGTTTACTCAACTTTTTGGAGCACCTTAGCCATCATGTTTTCCATCTTAGACTCGCTGGAACTACTACTTGCCTAGTCTCTATTACCTGGGGGAACATACACACAACCATGATCATTTCTATACCCATCTCTATTCTGCTAGTTTCCTCCCTGCTCTCTAGTTGTGATAACAGCAAGGTTAAGGGAGATCACAAATAGAGAATTAAATATTAGAATGCGGAAGCACAAAGAAAAGANGCTTGAGCTCTTCTTCCCCAATAAGAAACCTTTGGATCAGCGATTGAAGCCCATTGAGCTTATCATTGAACTCCTTGGTTTGAGATCTTGTTATGGGCCTCCTTGGAGTTTCTAAAGCGTCATCCTTGTCCTTCAATGGAGTAGAGCTTCCTTGGATGCTATCAAGTTGTTTGCCTGTCATACTGTCCTTCCCTTGAGTAGTTCCGACATGCGTTTCCAGAGTTGTAACCTTTGTTTCCTGAGTTATAATTCCGGAAGCCTCCTTGGTTGCCCAGGTAATTAGCCTCCTCGTCTAGAGCGATATTCTGATCTTCATACCTGTTTGACTGTCCCACAGCATTTACCTTTTCATACTTTGAAACAATATACTTCGTGAGTAGATCTATTTGGGTCCTCATGTGTGCCATGTCCTCATCCCTTTCTTCTTCTATTTTCCTTTGTTCAAATGAAAGTTCAAAAGTGTACCCAATATCTCCTTCTTCTACATCCCTGGTGTACCATGCCCTGCTTATTCTTTGACACCTCGTCCCATCAGTTGCATGCTCTTTGAGAATGACTTTCTCATAAATAATCCTCCACAGACAGCATCAGCAACACATAATTCAAAGATCTATAGAAAGCCTGTTTTAGATGTCTCTTAGTGAGACCATGGTTTGGCACTTCTTCAGCTTTTGGCTGAATCTCCACCAAGTGTCATGCATCACTTCTCCTGGTAGCTGCTTATGGGTACTTATCTCATCCTTCATCTGCATCTCTTTTGATTCTGGAAAGAATCGTTCCATGAAGGCCTCTTTCAATTCAGTCCAAATCCTGATTGAGTCATACGACATCTCATTCAACCAGTTGCTGCCTCTCTAGTAAGGGACAATGGAAACAACCTCAATCTCATCATTGTTTGGCTAACTCTAGGAATTTCTTGCGATTTGCAGATAGCCACAAAGTTCATCAAATGTTGATTTGCATCATCACCAGTTGCACCCGTAAAAATACCTTTCAGATTTAGCAGTTGAATCATAGTGTTGGTGATTGTGAATTTCATGCCCGGAGATAGTGCAGGTAACACTATCGCTCATGTGGCTCCAGCTCCATCCAAATTTAAGGCATCTTCGTCATACATCATGTGAGCTGGATACTGTGCTCGACCCCTTGGAGCTAGGGGTTGGCGGTGGGGAGGAATTATTTCTTCCACTCCTAGTTGTTCATCCACCACCCTGGCGGAAACCATTCACAGCATTCCCTGAATACCTATTGTAGTTGTTTCAGCCTACAATCCTAATCTTTGCCTATGAGCCTCAAGTTCTTGTTCATTCACTATTTTTCGAATAGTAATTGTCATACACACTCGATCTCACTTGAAAGAGACACAGACAAAGAACAAGACGTAAAATTAGGAAATATAACTACAATTTGAAGAAAAGCTAGTAAAACACTTCTGAATTGAAATTTCGTGGCAGCAGCGCAAAAATTTGATACGTCCAAACTTACACCTCAATTAAGAGATATAAATGGTCGAAGTCAATTTATAGAACTCAACGTGAGTTGAGGTCGATCCGACAGAGAATTTCTTTACAGAAAGGATTTCACTTTCGCATTTACTCAAATGTCGTTATTATTTCCTAACGAAACAGTTATAGAAAGTAAAATGGGTTTAACTGTGATGTTCTAGTAACTAAAATTGGTAATCAAAATTCAGATTAACAATTAACAGAGTTTTAAGTTCTAAAGTTGTTTTGATGATTAAATGAAACTAGGATTATGTTCCCCATAACGTTACATCTAATGTCCTTCCGTAATTGAGTTTTAGGCAATTTATCTCTACAAAATGCATACGAGTTAAATATATTTGATACTTCTCAGTATAATCATATAATTTTCACTCAATTCTCTCGGTCCCAGAGTGTTACCTGCTTTACCCTCGCTTACAATAGTGTTAAAGTTCTTTTCTCTCGAAATCAAACTTTAACTCCATTTTTCTCTCGAACAAATTACAGATACAGGCTCACTCCAATGTGTGCACTCATTAAAATACATGAATAAGGAAAGCTAAATTAGAATTTGCAAATATAAATCACCTATCACTCGTTTTACGGAATTACACTTTGATTTTCGACATAGATCTTACAATCCCAGCTGTGGTATTTAGCCACTCATGATTTCACGTAAACATTCATAGGAATATAGTGAAAATATGATGAGAAAAATACTTACAAAAATAAGCAAATTGATATGTACTTTGACAATTCAAGAACCGGAAATTCAACTTCAAAACTTAATTCGATGTTAATCTTCAAAACCAAAAGCTTCGAATAATGGAAACTATGTTCTTCGTTCAAGATAAGACGAGATAAAAACAAAAAATGACCTAATTAATTCAAATAAAGTGTTTTAAAAAGAGTCCTACTTCGTTGTCGGACCCTTCATGATTGCTTCCATGACCCATCAAGGGCTTCACGGTCCGTGAAGCCCTTCATGGTCTTCACTTGGCCTCACCCAAAATAGGTTCTTCAAGACCTGTACATTGTATCATCACCACGGACACCACCACGACTCGTGACAATGACCACGGTCTGTGTAGTTGTCTGTGGTCTTCACTTGATAAATTCCCTCTTCAACTTTCCAATGCCCCTTTACTGTATCATTACCACGGACACCACCATGACTCATGACAATGACTAGGGTCTGTGTAGTTGTCCATGGTCTTCACTTGGCCAATTCCTTTTTAAACTTTTCATTGCCCATTCACTGGTTCATTTTCACGACTCGAAGCACGGACCGTTGTGAGGACCACGACCCGTGAGGTTGTTCGTGGTCTTCACTTGGTTTAATTCTCGTTCAGTTCCTCCAACCTTCAGCACTAGTTCAACTTCCACGATCATCTGCACGATCAGTAGTAAAGACCACGGACCGTAAGGTCGTCCGTGGTCTTTACTTCCACTTTCACTGAATTATCATCTTTTTTTATCTTATTTCACTTCCTCTTGCTTCACCTGTACAAACACTACCAAACACATTATATCCACATAAATACACTAGATTCTAGTAATAATTCTTAGTTTTCAAGAATCAAATGTGCAAAGTTTTCGCGGCACATCACAGTGTCGTTGCATGTTTCGACCTCAGTAGGTGATTCTTTAGTAGTGGATCAGATCTTTAGATCTTGTTTGGTGACTATTCAGGGGTGAGAGACTCGGGTTGATCTTATGTTACTTGATATGTTGGATTCGACATGAGTCTGGGCATGGACTGGTTATCCCCTTACCGAGCGGTTTTGGATTGGTATGCCAAGATTGTTACCTTAGCCATGCCTAGCTTACTCCGGGGGTATGGCAGGGGTCTTTTAGTCGCACACCGGTTGGGATTATATCTTATGTTCGAGCCCGGAGGTTAGTAGCTAGGGGGTGCTTAGCCTATTTGGCTTATGTATGTGATGTATCTAGCGAGGTCCCCTCCGTTGACTTTGTTTTGGTGGTTTGTAAGTTTCCAGATGTATTCCCTGCTGACTTTCCCGGCCTACCCCGGAGAGACATATCGACTTTGCTATAGACATGGAGCTGGGCACTAAGCCCATTTCTATTCCACCCTATCAGATGCCCCCCCACAGAGCTTAAGAAGGTCGGTATTCAGCTTCAGGGTCTCCTGGATCAGGGATTCTTTGGCCTGGTGTATCTCCTTGAGGTGCCCCCATTCTATTTGTTAAGAAGAATGATGGGTCTATAAGGATGTGCATCGATTACAGGCAGCTAAACAAGGTAACGGTGAAGAACCGTTACTCCCTGCCTCGTATTAATGACTTGGTTGATTAGCTCCACGGTGCTGTTGTGTTTTCTAACCTCGACTTGAGGTCCAGATACCATCAGCTGAGGATTAGGGCAGCAGATATCCCTAAGACCGCATTTAGGACTCGTTAGGGCCATTATGAGTTCCTAGTGATGTCATTTGGGTTGACTAATGCCCCTGCTGCCTTCATGGATTTGATGACCCGTGTATTCAGGCCCTATTTGAACTCCTTTAGTATAGTTTTCATCGATGATATTCTTGTATACTTGCGGATCAGAGAGGATGATGCACAACATCTAAGGATTGTGCTCCAGACTTTAAGAGACCAGCAGCTTTATGCAAAGTTCTCAAAGTGTGAGTTTTTGTCACAACCCAAGGGTAAACACTAGGAGTAACATGGAGTACTTGACCCCTACAAGCCCTTAGCACATCATAACATAAGATAATATAAAAGTACGAAAATTTTAAAAACTTTTATCCATACAATCAAAAACATTTTCACAAAGCAAGCAGAAGTCTTCACTACACTTTTGTCTTAAACCATCTAATACAACTTTAGAATAAAACTCTTGGGACATAGCCCATACAATAGTCTCAACATGAAAATAAAAGACATAAAGGAAATGGTGGGTTTAGTCCTCGAAGCTATGAGGACTCACCAAAATCTTCTACTCCTTTGCTCCTTAGAAACCTACTTCCAAGAGTAGAACTTAATCTCCAAACCCCACATTTGATTAGAATGTAGGCAAAGTATGTGTTAGTACGAAATGTACTAAATATGTTAGCTAGCATAATATCAAGAGCATATCATAAGGGTTAGTCAACATAAGATATATCATATGAAATACTTCATGAAACATAAACTACAAGCATAAGAGACAATATCATCATAATAAGCAAAGTCTTCAACATAAGCATCACATAAGCATTTATTCAACTCCTTAGTCATCTATACCATAATAGAACTATTCTCAAATAACCTCCAAAGCATACTTGTGCAATGCAAAAATAGCATCCCATAATACCATCCAAGCAAAGTATCCATTTTTTGTTATCTTAATCATAGTTTATATGCATGGTCAAGTCTTAAGCTTCTCTACCATAAGGGCACCACACTCCTAAGTAACATCAAAGCACACTTGTGCAATGCATGAAAGGCATCCCATAACACCCTTCGCACTAAGCATAACCTTGAAGTCACCATAGTCATATTTACTCTCCTTTGGACTCATTTTTAGCTTACTTCATATAGATAGAGAAACTATCATCTTTAGTCAATCAAATCAAGTCAAGAAAGGCAACTATAGCACAATCCTATCTAAGCATGCATCATATAAGAGAAGACATTTCATGAGTCACCTTAAGGCAAACTTATGCCATGCATGAACAAGACCCCATAATCCTACCCATGCTAAGCTAGACACTTTAGGTTCATCATTCATGTTATCATCTCTTAACATCATAAAGTCAAGGGGAATCACCACTAGTCATGCATGTGTTGGAGGGGCCTATAAAGTTACAATCCAAACTAGTCATGCTCATGTTCATATATGCAAACGGGGAATCACCTCATGGCATACATGTTTAGTTCATCATGAAGGACAAGGGAAACACCTCAATCCACACATATCATGGAATCATAAAGACAAGGGTAATCACATGTAGTCACACATATCAATGAATTATAAAGACAAAGGGAGTCACCTCTAGTCATACATATATATATGTCAACAAATCATAGGTATTTGCCTCCATGTTCATATAAATGTGATATACGTATTCACCTCCATATCCATTTTAATGTGTAATGTAGGTATTCGCCTCCACATCACCACATAAGGATCATAGGTAATCGCCTCCATGATCAACATAAAAGCTAATGGGTAATCACATCTTAACTTGCCTTAGGAGTCATATACATAAAGGGTAGTCACCTCAAAATCCTCATCACATGACATGGGTAATCACCTCATGTTTATCAACTTTGGAATAGGGGAAATCACCTCACATTCCTCTCGTATAATGTCACATCATATTCATGCATATTACCATATCTAGAATCCATTATTAGACATGGATATCATCATGAACGAATTGATTCCATTGCTTGATACATTCAAGCATTCATGAGGTAGGCTAGGTAGGTAAAGGTCTTTCACCACAATTCTACCTATTAGACTTCTACTCTCATATAGACTTTACTCTCAAAGCCCTAGTGATTCAACATTCATGACTACAAGCCTTACTCTCAAAGCTTTACTTTATTCTATCCTTATTCATATCTAGATTACAAAACATTCAAGTCATAAGCTTCATTTTAAGCAATACTCAACACATTCCTCATTATCAAGAGATTCTAGTCATAAGTCATCATGTAAGATCAATCTCAAGCATTACCAATCAAGACCCATCACATTCACATTATTCTAAATCAATTCATGTATGTAGGTTTCTTGCTTTAGACAACTACTAGTCAAAGCATTAATTCTAGAAGATCACCTTGACCTTCAATTTCACCTTCCATGGCAGTAACCCACATAACTCAACTTCATCAATTAGACTAGGGTAATCATGTAAATCACGTAAATTCATCATAATTAAATGCTAAATCAAACATAATTGGGTATTATCCACTCATTTGGAATCATACCCATCACTACCCACAACATAGGAAGAAACCCTAGCTTAGATTGGGTTTTTTTCTTCATAATTAGGGGAAAACTAAGGGGCTCTATTGGTGGAAGAACCCATAGATGAATAAGCTAACATACCTTAATTCAAAGCCTTACTAAGCTTGCAAAAATGGAGGGATTTCAACCTAGCTTCCTTCTCTTCTTTTCCTTCTTCTTCTTCTTGGGTTTTCTAGAGAGAGAAATATTTTGAGAGGAAGAATTTTGGGATCTTTTGGGGTTTTCGAATTAATGACTTAGTTGGGGTGGTTAATGACTTAAAATACTTTATGTAGGTGTATAAAATCCATATAAAATGACCCCCACTTAAAACCAACTTAAAATGAATTTACTAAACAACCCCTCCTTAGGTAGCCTACTCCCAGGCACCACGAGAGGACCTCACGATCCGTGGTCAAGGCCACGAGCCATGGTTCTGCCCGTGGTCCTTGGGCAGTGGCTAAGGCTTTGTGTCTTGGCCTCCAAAAAGCCAAGGAATGACCACGAGACCTCCCACGATCCGTGGTCAAGACCACGAGTCATGGTGATGGTCATGGTCCCTAGGCAGTAGCTAGGCCTTAAGGCCTTGCCTCCCACAAACCTAAGGGGACTTCACGGGACCCCTCACGAACCATGGTCAAGACCACTGGTCGTGAAGGTGGTCGTGAACATGGGGCAGTACTTGGCTTAAAGTGTATTGGCTTACCTCATCCTACGGCATTTTCACAAGCCTTCCCACGAACCAAGGTCAAGACCACTGGTCGTGAAGTGGCTCCTGAAGGTAAGCCAATTTGAGGCAGCCCTTAGGGAGCTATTGCCTTGGCCTCACGAACCACACCATGAGTCGTGGTCCACATCACTGGCCATGGTGGTGGTCGTGGTCTTGAGGCCACGTGCTCCAAGCTTGGGGCAGCCTTGGCCTTTGGCTTGGGCTATGCCCCTTTGCCTTGGCACTTACCCTTGCAACCCTCAATAGAATCTTAAATGGTCTTATAAACTACGGGGTGTAACACGTTCCTTGACGTTTAACCCCTAAACCCCTCATTCTATGTATGGGAAGTCTCATCTATGACTCTAATCCACATACATCAAATTCTATAACCCTAGCTTGAGGCTCTAGTTTGGTCTACTAGTTTCCGGGGTATTACAATATATCCCCTTTGGGAATATTCGTCCTCGAATGACATTTCTAAAAACTTCTTAAGGGAAACGACTCTAGACTAGCAGCCCATCATGCATGCAACATATCTAATGTACATAAACAAGGAGGAAAAGTTCAACTCCCACTAAACATACTCAATGCAACACAAGGAAGTGGGAGCTTCATCAAACAACCTATTTATGAATGAAATTAACATAACTATTCATGTTCAAGGAGGAACTACCATCTCCTAGTCATAACATGCTCAACATACTCTCATGGAGCCCATATGCAATTTTACTCTCAAAAAGTATTCATTTAAGAAGTAGTCTCTCAACTCCAAACTAAGGCATGCTCAAATAATCGTCTCGTGAAGTCTATATGCAACTTTATTCAATGCACTACAACATGAGGTAAACCAATGCAAATAAGGAAATCATGGCAATACATAGACACATACTGACCTTACTAGCGAGGCACACTATCTCCCCCTTGAGAGTAAGCCTATACCAAATTTTTCTAAACATTCTCTATCACATGAAAGAAACAATGAGGCTTATACATACTAAAGACACCATCAAGGTCAATCATATCAAAAGTCATAAAAGACAAGCAACACCGGAATCTAGATAAAGCATGAAACACATACCGGTAGCAACATAAGGAGGTCACTCTTGTCTAGTTCTAGTTTGGAAAACTTAAGATCTATTCTTCTTTGGAGCCTTTTCACCCGAACCAATTGGACCGGAGGAAGGGTAGGGTTGGGACCTACAACGACTATCCTCTTCATTTCTATCAACCTTAGGGAAATGCCTTAGCTTATGGCCTAACTCCCCACAACCAAAGCAAACATTAGAACCCGCTAAGCATTCACCCTCATGCCTTCTATCACACTTACTACACCCCGGCAATAGAATCTCATTACCCTCTTCTTGAGACTTAGGGTTAGACACCCTCTTTTGGTTGAACTTAGGAGTACTTAAGGGACTTTGCCCTAAGAACTTTTGTCTAAACCTAGGGCAACCATGTCCATTTGACTCATCGTCATCCAATATAGACCTCTTTTTCTCCCTATTCATTTTCTTGAGCTTGTGCTCCTCAATTTGTTCGGCATCAACCATAAGACTTGAAATTTTCATACTAGGGATAAGCAATGCCAAACGACACTCATTCTCTACTAAGCCGGACACTCCCATGACAAATTTATTCATTCTAGCCCTTGAGTCTGCCACTAGAGTTGGAGTATACTTGGATAGTTGGGTGAACTTAAGAGCATACTCTTTCATACTCATACCTCCTTGACAAAGGTTAATGAATTCTTGCATCTTTCGTTCCCTCAACTCTAAGGGAAGAACCTATCTAGGAATGCTTCTTTGAACCCTTCCTACTCTATTGGTCCCGCTTCTACCGGCCTATTATCTTTCATTGTTCGTACCATATTTCTGCTATATCCCTCAATTGATAAGTGACTAGTTCTGATTTCTCTACCGAAGTCAATCCCATGATGGGAAGCACCTTATACACCTCATCTATAAAAACCTTGAGGATCTTTCTCAACTTTGGAGCCATAAAACTCCGGAGGGTTCATCCTCAAAAACTCTCTCACCCTCAAAGTTGTGGAATTCACATTTGGATTTGCCGGAGCAACTACCTCCCTATTAGCTTGGGCCGTCATGGTTTGGGTCAATATTTGGAGGGCCGACCTTATTTCCACATTTGTCATAGACCCCACATCAACAGGAACTAGGAGCTTGTGGTGGAACTTGGAGAGGAACCTCTCACTCCTCATCACCTTCCTCATCTCTTCTAGCATCAGCCTTTGTATTAGCCATACCCTGTAAAACCATAGGGCATGAATTAGAAAAAGGGCCTACTAAAGCCAAACTCTATGGCACGACTTAAAGAATGAAGAAGTGAGATTTCCTAAGCATCCAACAGCCTCCTATTCATAAATGTGGCACGCTTCACATATATGAACAAGACTCTACTAGACATGGTTTGAGACAATCCTACAACCATTCTAAACCTTGTGCTCTGATTACCAAGTTTCTCACGACCCAAGGGTACACCCTAGGAGTAACATGGCGTACTTTACCCCGAATGGGTCTCATACAAGCCCTTAGCACATCATAACATAAGATAATACAAAAGTAAGGAAATTTTAAAAACTTTAATCCATACAATCGAAAACATTTTCATAAAGCAAGTGGAAGTCTTTACTACACTTTTGTCTCAAACCATCTAATACAACTTTAGAATAAAACTTTTAGGACATAGCCCATAAAATAGTCTAAACAAGAAAATAAAAGACATAAAGGAAATGTTGGGTTTTGTCCTCGAAGCTATGAGGACTCACCAAAATCTTAAACTCCTTTTCTCCTTAGAAACCTATCTACAAGAGTAGAACTCAATCTCCAAACCCTACATTTGATTAGAATATAGGCAAAGTATGTGTTAGTACGTAATGTACTAAACATGTTAGCTAGCATAATATCAAGAGCATATCATAAGGGTTAGTCAATATAAGACATATCATATGAAATACTTCATGAAACATAAACTATAAGCATAAGAGACAATATCATCATAATAAGCAAAGTCTTCAACATAAGCATCACATAACCATTTATTCAATTCTTTAGTCATCTATACCATAATAGAACTATTCTCAAGTAACCTCCAAAGCATACTTGTACAATGTATAAATAGCATCCCATAATACCATCCAAGCTAAGTATCCATTTTTGGTCATCTTAATCATAGTTTATATGCATGGTCGAGTCTTAAGCTTCTCTACCATAAGGGCATCATACTCCTAAGTAACCTCAAAGCACACTTGTGCAATGCATGAAAGGCTTCCCATAACATCCTTCACACTAAGCATAACCTTGAAGTCATCATAGTCATATTTACTCTTCTTTGGACTCATTTTTAGCTTACTTCATATAGACAAGGGAACTATTATCTTTAGTCAATCATATCAAGTCAAGGAAGGCAACTATAGCACAATCCTATCTAAGCATACATCATATAAGAGAAGACACTTCATGAGTTACCTTAAGGCAAGCTTGTGTCATGCATGAAAAAGACCTCATAATCCTACCTATGCTAAGCTAGACACTTTAGGTTCATCATTCATGTTATCATCTCTTAACATCATAAAGACGAGGGGAATCACCACTAGTCATGCATGTGTTGTAGGGGCCTATAAAGCTACAATCCAAACTAGTCATTCTCATGTTCATAAATACAAAGGGGGAATCATCTCATGTCATACATATTTATTTCATCATGAAGGACAAGGAGAAACACCTCAATCCACACATATCATAGAATCTTAAAGATTGGGTAATCACCTCTAGTCACACATTAATGAATTATAAAGACAAGGGGAGTCACCTCTAGTCATACATATATATGTCCACAAATCATAGGTATTCACCTCCATGTCATATTAATGTGATATAGGTATTCGCCTCCATATCAATTTTAATGTGAAATGTTGGTATTCACCTCCACATCACCACATAAGGATCATAGGTAATCGTGTCCATGATCAACATAAAGGTTAATGGGCAATCACCTCTCGCCTTGCCTTAGGAGTCATATATGTGAGACCCCGTGGTTGTTTCGCATAATATGTGTAACATTGCATGAGTGTATGAGGCTTATATGACTTTGTGTATAAGTTCAGGAGAATAAGGTTGCAAAAGGGAGGAAAAAATCAAAGAATTAGACTAACGTTATGGGTCAAGGATGCCCATAAACAAGTTGTGTTAAAGAATGTCTCTTTTAACACCTCGCCAGTTCGGGAAGTTCAAGTTATCCGGTACCATTGGGGTAAGACAAAGAGTGTCTTATATGCTAAGAAGGATGTTTTATAAGGTATATAGTTTCCCAATGATCGTAAGTTAAGTTTTGAAGTCAAGCAAGTTGGGAAACAAAAAGTCTGTAAAATTTAGAGTAAGTTTCTTTGATAAATTTTCTGAAATTTGGGTTAAATGTCTTGGAGCTTTTCTCCCAATTTATAGAGCTTTAGAAGAACCCCAATATACTAAATCGAGGTCTACAAGTTTATTTTCTAACTCACTAAACCATTTGTCCATACGACTTCAGAATTGAGAGATATTCAGATTTTAGTGAGACTGCACAAGCAGGCAGGTGAAGGTGGGCCCCTAGCTCCTATGTCAGTTTAGCTTTATAAGATTTGATTTCTCCTTCGTATTATCTCTTCTTTTTTAACAAAAATAAGAATAAAACTGTCTTAAATCCTCTCTAAAGGTACCCCTATCATCCAAGCAAATATCTACAAGATTTCAACATGGTTTACTCTCGGTATGTTCATAGAGATTATGTTACTTATTTCCTCCTCGTTGGTTGTGATTTGAAGGATTCTTTGTGGTAAAGAAGTCTCGTTTTTAGGTGGTGTTGCTGCTGTTTGGAGGTAATAATTGTCACCCTTCATTTTATTGAGTGAGACCAAGTTATAGCTATGCTATATAAGCAATAGAATGAATATACGGTAGGAAAATCGTATTTTGATAGTTACGTGATATTGGGCTATTTTTGAAATATTTTCATATATTGTTGTTGCTGGAATTTTTGGAACTTATTTGTTTGTGTGTGGTTGTTGTTGATATGAGCCTTGAAGATAAGAACAAGTATAGATGGGTAATTAATTGTAAGATAAATAAGTGTAACATTGGTTCTATTATTGCATTGCAATTTTCAAATGACTTCTTCTTGGTTCAACGTCTTGTGTTTGAGGAGACTCTTTGTAATTGAGAAGACATGCTACACTAATATAAGCTCCATCAATTTTAACTCAAGGTTCTTCCCTTTTGTTCTCTTATTGCGTATGAAGAGAAAGACATGATTCCAAATGTAACTATTGGACGAATTCACAGGATGGTGTTCAGAAACGGTGAGTTCGAGTTATTATGGTTATATTGAACAATTATAAGACTGTATTACATATATTTTTTCTAGATTTAATGGTTTGAAGAATTGTGGTTGGGATTTGGTTGAGGTTATTTTGGGGTTGGAAAAAAGGGGTGTGGTGATACTCCGAGTTTTTATTGTTGTGAAGGCATACTCTATTTGGTTGTTGTTGACTATTGCGTAGGCCTACAGTTTTTAATAACTTCTGCAAAATGTATGTTATGTCATTAATTTGGGGTTGTAATTTGGAGAAGAAAATGTAGTGAAGCATACATTTAAAAAGGGTCCGGCGAGTTAATCACTCTACTACTAATCTCTAAATTGCTACTTTGACCCTGACATGTTAATATTCTGCCTTTAATGGTTGTGTGACATGATTTCATATAGATTACATACTCTAAGGAAGGGGTACAGTCCGCATTAATACTACAAGACCCAGAATTGAGGTATGTTAAGGCTAAGTGCTACTTCCTTTGAGCATGAATTTTAGATTCCTAAATCGTTAAAAGTTGTTTTACTAATCTATTGTTAGAAAGACCTTCTATGAAAGGCATTGGGATTGTAGCTGATGTATTTTTGTGACTCCATTATGTTGATATTCCACTCGTTCGGTTATATAGGTTACTCGACGTCTATGTGTCATTTTGTCGATTCCCTTGACTGTAGGTCCATGTGTATATATTATTATTCTTCTTTAGGTATTGTAACTTATAAATATTAGGGAGGAACATTAAGAGTTTGAAATCAGTCCTCCTTCCTCGCTACTATCTTCTTTTTTGAAAAACTTAAAAATAATATATCAATTTCCAAAACTCTTAAATTTAATTAGTATGTTTAGAATACTAAAGGACATGTTTTTTTTTGGAAATACATTCTTTTACAAATTACTAAGGAATATATATAAAAATTAGGTGAAGCACCTTAAGATCTTTATGAACATTCTCAAGTTTAAGTTACCTTTCATAATTTGATTTAAGTGTCCTAGTTTAATCTACAAGCATATGGTTATACGAGATATTTATATGTGATACGAAAGTGATTACGAGATTGGCAACATGATTCAGGTAACATAAATGCATTATGAATCCATGACATTACATGCTATGCATTCTACTTCATAGCTATAATCGGAAGGAATGGGGCCTATTGCCTAAATTTATACGTATGAGACACAGATGGCCACAAGTTGGCGAATATGATGATGGTTCGCTATTGGAGGGCATCACCATTGCTAGCACTTGGTTGGGTATGACATGCATTTGCATCTATATATATGTATTCATGACATACGATTATGCAAGCATACCATGCATATTTAATTCATATAAGGTAGGATGTCAGCCATGAAGGCTATCAGAGTTTCTGTTTTAGGTGGTATCTTTATTACTTTGTTTATAGCATCTATTTATGATTTTATTTTTTCCGCCTTACGTACCAATACATTTTTATCCATACTGACTTCCCATTGCCTGGGGACACTGCATTTTTGTTTCATGCGTGCAGGTCCAAGTAGGGATTCTAGTTGACCCCTCCACTAGGATACGGGATTCAGCTTTGAGTTGGTAAGCTCCACCTCTTATTAGAGCTTTCATAGGATGTTTACTTTTATTGTACAATTTGGGTATAGTCGGGGCCTTGTCTCGACTAATGCTTATGACACTCATAGAGGCTATTGTGGACACATTATTCTAGGTTTCTTTCTGCCGCTTCCAATTTTCAGCCATATAGGCTTTGCATGTTTATATGTATGTATGTGTGTATGTCCTCAATTGCGGCCTCGTCGGCCAGCTAGTACTTATTTTTATTTTTGGCTTGTCTACCTTTGTCTATATGAGTTGTTATTCAGGTTATGACCCTAATGGTCCAAGATTAATATTTCTGATGTTATGTTGCCTGACCTTCTAGGCCCTCAGTTGAATCAGTTGCTATGTATCAGTGGCTAACTCTATTGCATAAGATGTTGAGTGCCAGTCACGCCTCCTCTAGTTTGGGGCGTGACAAACTTGATATCAGAGTAGGCCGTATCTGAGGGAGTCCACAAGTCGTGTCTTGTTGATTCTTGTTTATGGGTGTGTTTTGCACCACACTTATAATCAAGAGGCTATAGGGCATTTAGGATTGGTTACATTTCTTTCAATTTATAGATCGTGCTATAGATTTGAGTTATAAGTACGTATGAAATCTAAATCGTGCTTTGTGTTTCTTTTATGCTCAAGAGGATTTATCGAGGCTTTACATTAGAGATTGTTGGTCATCAAAAATTTGTAGACGTGGTAGAGTTACTGATGCTCGACTCTGTTATTGATATGGGAATGGACTAGTGGAAGCCTTGTTATGCCAATATCGACAATCGAGAGAAGATTGTTAGATTTCAATTCCCAGGCTTGATTACGAGACTTAGAGTTTGATGTACAAAATTGTGTTTTCTTGAAAGTATTGCCTAGGAAGGGTATCATGTGATTCTTCAAGAACGGGAAGTTCAGTTAAGTCAATTCCAAGGCATGTAAGGCCATATAAGATAATTTGGAGGATTGGCAGTGTGGCGTACAAGCTTGATATGCCTTCAGAATTGAAAGCGGTCCATCTAGTGTTCCATATATCTATGTTGTAGAAATGCATTGGAATTGCTTCATGGATTATGTCCATTGAGTATATTCGTGTCTCTAAGGACTTGTCATATACTGAGGTGTTAGTGGCTATGTTGGATTGGCAGGTAAGAAAGATTTGGACTAAATAAGTGGTTTCTGTGAAAGTGTTACGGCAGAATAATAACATTGAGGAAATACCTTGAGAAGACGAGGAGGAAATAAGGAATAAGTACCCCCAACTATTGACAACTTAAGCTGAGTTGCGTTTTAATAATTGACAATTATTTGTGTACACAAACTTAACTGGATTTTAAATAGCTCAAAAATGCAGTTTATATGGCTTGTCGCGAGCTATATATACGAAGCCTTGTAAGTGGATTTTTAAAACTGGGTTTAAGATTTGTGGACGTATCAAATATAGCCTTGTAAATAGCGCAGTAGCAGCAAAGAATATGGCCAAGATATTGTTTAAATCCATCGCAGATGAATGTTCTTAAGGAGGGGAAAATGTAAGACCCCGTGGTTCTTTCGCATAATATGTGTATCATTGCATAAGTGTATGAGGCTTATATGACTTGGTGTATCATTTCAAGAGAATAAGATTGGAAAGGGGAGAAAAAAATCAAAGAATTAGACTAACGTTATGGGTCAAGGATGCCCATAAATAAGTTTGTGTTAAAGAATGTCTCTTTTAACACCCCGCCAGTTCGGAAAGTTCAAGTTTTCTGGTACCTTTGGGGTAAGAAAAAAAGTGTCTTATATGCTAAGAAGGATATTTTATAAGGTGATATAGTCGCCCAATGATCGTAAGTTAAGTTTTGAATTCAAGCAAGTTGGGAAATAAAAAGTCAGCAAAAGTTAGAGTAACTTTCTTTGATAAATTTTCTGATATTTGGGTTAAATTTCTCGGAGCTTTTCTCCAAATATATAAAGCTTTAGAAGAATCCCAATATACTAAATCGAAGTTGTACGAGTCTACTTTCCAATGCACTAAACCATTTGTCCATACGACTTCAGAATTGAGAGATATTTGTATTTTAGTGCGACTGCACAAGCAGGCACATGAAGGTGGGCCCCTACCTCCTATGTTGGTTTGGCTTTATAAGATTTGATTTCTCCTTCGTTTTATCTCATCATTTTCAAACAAAATAAGAATAAAACAGTCTTAAATCCTCTCTAAAGGTTCCCTTATCATCCAAGAAAATATCTATAACATTTCAACGTGGTTTCACTCTCGATATGTTTATAGAGATTATGTTACTTCTTTCCTTGTCGTTGGTTGTGATTTGAAGGATTCTTTGTAGTGAAGGGGTCTCGTTTTTAGGTTGTGTTGCTGCTGTTTGGAGGTAATAATTGTCACCCTTCATTTTATTGAGTGAGTCCAAGTTATAGCTATGCTATATAAGCATGAACTGGAAAATTATATTTTAATAGTTATGTGATGTTGAGCTGTTTTTGAAGTATTTTCTGATGTTGTTGTTGCTGGAATTTTTGGAACTTATTTGTTTGTGTGTGGTTGTTGTTGATATGAGTCTGGAAGAGAAGAACAAGTATAGATGGGAAATTAATTGTAAGATAAATAAGTGTAACTTTGGTTCTATTATTGCATTGCGATTTTTAAATGACTTCTTCTTGGTTCAACGTCTTGTGTTTGAGGAGACTCTTTGTAATTTAGAAGACATGCTACACTAATATAAGCTCCATCAATTTTAACTCAAGGTTCTTCCCTTTTATTCTCTTATTGCTAATGAAGAGGATGACCTGATTCCAAATGTAACTATTGAACGAACTCACATGATGGTGATCGGAAGCAGTGAGTTCGAGTTATTATGGCTATATTGAACAATTATAGGATTGTATTACATATATTTTTTTCTGGATTTAATGGTTTGAAGACTCATGGTTGGGATTTGGTTGAGGTTATTTTGGGGTTTGAAAAGAGGGGTGTGGCGATACTCCGAGTTTTTATTGTTTTGCAGGCGTACTCTATTTGGTTGTTGTTGACTATTGCGCATGCCTACAGTTGTTAATAGCTGCTGCAAAATGTATGTTATGTCATTAATTTGGGGTTGTAATTTGGAGAATAAAATGTAGTAAAGCATGCATTTAAAAAGGGTCCGGCGAGCTAATCACTCTACGGCTAATCTCTAAATTTCTACTTTGACCCTGACATGTTAATATTCTGCCTGTAATGGTTGTGTGACATGATTTCATGTATATTACATACTCTAAGGAAGGGGTACAGTCCGCATTAATACTACAAGACCCAAAATTGAGGTATATTAAGGCTAAGCGTTACTTCCTTTGAGCATGAATTTTTTAATCCTAAATCGTGAAAGGTTGTTTTACTATTCTACTGTTAGAAAGACCTTCTGTGAAAGGCATTGGAATTGCAGCTGACATATTTTTGTGACTCCATTAGGTTGATATTCCACTTGTTCGTTTATATAGGTTACTCGGCATCTATGTGTCATTTTGTCGATTTCCTCTACTGTAGGTCTATGTGTATATATTATTATTTTTCTTTTGGTATTGTAACTTAGATATATTAGGGAGGAACATTAAGAGTTTGAAATCAATCCTCCTTCCTCGTTACTTTCTTCTTTTTTGAAAAACTTAAAAATAATATGTCGATTTCCGAAACTCTTAAATTTAATTCGTATGTTTAAAATACTAAAGGACATGTTTTTTTTGGGGAAATACTTTCTTTTACAAATTACTAAGGAATATATATAAAAACTAGGTGAAGCACCTTAAGATCTTTATGAACATTCTCAAGTTTAAGTTACCTTTCATAATTTGATTCAAGTGTTCTAGTTTAATCTACAAGCATATGGTTATACGAGATATTTTCATGTGATACAAAAGTGATTATGAGATTATGAGGACAAGAGTACCAATGAGCCAAAATTGGCAGCATGATTCAGGTAACATACATGCATTACGAATCCATGACATACATGCTATGCATTCTACTTCCGAGCTATAATCAGAAGGTATGGGACCTATTGCCTATATTTATATGTATGAGACACAGATTACCACAAGTTGGCGAATATGATGCCGGTTTGCTACCAGAAGGCACCACCATTGCTAGCACTTGGTTGGGTATGAAATGTATTTGCATCTATATATATATATGTATTCATGACATACGATTATGCCAGCATACCATGCATATTTAATTCATATAAGGTACGATGTCAGCCATGGAGGCTATCAGAGTTTCTGTTTCAGGTGGTATCTCTATTACTCTTTTTATAGCAGCTATTTATGATTCTATTTTTTCCGCCTTACATACCAGTACATTTTTATTTGTATGACATCCCATTGCTTGGGGACGCTGCATTTTGTTTCATGTGTGCAGGTACAGGTAGGGATTCTAATTGACCCCTCCACTAGGATTCGGGGTTCAGCTTTGAGTTGGTAAGCTCCAGCTTTTCCTGGAGCTTTCATAGGATGATTACTTTTGTTGTACAGTTTGGGTATAGTCGGGGATTTGTCTCAACTAATGCTTATGATACTCATAGAGGCTATTGTGGACACAGTATTCTGGGTTTCTTTCTGCTGCTTCCAGTTTCCAGCCATATAGTCTTTGCATGTCTAGATATGTATGTATGTATGTGTGTATGTCCTCAATTGCAACCTCGTTGGCAAGCTAGTACTTTATTATTATTTTTGGCTTGTCTACTTTTGTCTGTATGAGTTGTTATTCATGTTATGACCCTAATGGTCCAAGAGTAATATTTTAGTTGTCGCATTGCCCGACCTTTGAGGCCCTCAGTTGAGTCAGTTGCTATGTTTCAGTGGCTAACTCGATTGCATAAGGTGTCAAGTGCCAGTCACGCCTCCTCTAGTTTGGAGCGTGACAATATACACAAAAGGTAGTCACCTCAAAATCCTCATAACATGACATAGGTAATCACCTCATGTTTATCAACTTAGCAATAGGGGAAATCACCTCACATTCCTCTCGTATAATGTCACATCATATTCATGCATATTACCATATCTTGAATTCTACATTAGACATGGATATCATCATGAACGAATTGATTCCATCACTTGATACATTCAAGCATTCATGAGGTAGGCTAGGTAGGTGAAGGTCTTTCACCACAATTCTACCTATTAGACTTCTACTCTCATATATACTTTACTCTCAAAGCCCTAGTGATTCAACATTCATGACTACAAGCCTTACTCTAAAAGCTTTACTTCATTATATCCTTATTTATATCTAGATTACAAAACATTCAAGTCATAAGCTTCATCTTAAGCAATTCTCATCACATTCCTCATTATCAAGAGATTCTAGTCATAAGTCATCATGTAAGATCAATATCAAGCATTACCAATCAAGACCCATCACATTCAAATTATTCTAAATCAATTCATGTATATAGGTTTCTTGCCTTAGACAATTACTAGTCAAAGCATTAATTCACCTTGACCTTCAATTTCAACTTCATCAATTAGATTAGTGTAATCATGGAAATCACATAAATTCATCATAATATCATAATTAAATGCTAAATCAAACATAATTGGGTATTATCCACTCATTTGGAGTCATACCCATCACTACCCACAACATAGGAAGAAACCCTAGCTTAGATTGGGTTTTTTTTCCTTCACAATTGGGGGAAAACTAAGGGGCTCTATGGGTGGAACAACCCATAGATGAATAAGCTAACATACCTTAATTCAAAGCCCTACTAAGCTTGCAACAATGGAGGGATTTCGACCTAGCTTCCTTCGTTTCTTCTCCTTCTTCTTCTTCTTCTTGGGTTTTCTAGAGAGAGAAATATTTTGAGAGGAAGAACTTTGGGATCTTTTGGGGTTTTGGAATTAATGACTTAGTTGGGGTGGTTAATGACTTAAAATACATTATATAGGTGTATAAAATCCAAATAAAATGACCCCCACTTAAAATGAATTTTCTAAACAACCACTCCTTAGGCAGCCCACTCCCAGGCACCACGAGAATACCTCATGAGTCGTGGTCAAGACCATGAGTCGTGGTCAAGACCATGAGCCGTGGTCAAGACCATGAGTCGTGGTCCTACCCGTGGTCCTTGGGCAGTGGCTAAGGCTTTGTGTCTTGGCATCCAAAAATCCAAGGAATGACAACGAGACCTCCCACGATCCGTGGTCAAGACCACGAGTCGTGGTCCCTAGGCAGTAGCTAGGCCTCAAGGCCTTGCCTCCCAAAAACCTAAGGGGACTTCACGAGACCCCTCACGAACAGTGGTCAAGACCACTGGTCATGAAGGTGGTTGTGAACATTGGGCATTACTTGGCTTAATGTGTCTTGGCTTCCCTCATCCTAAGGCAGCTTCACGAGCCTTCCCATGAACTGTGGTCAAGACCACTGGTCGCAAAGTGGCTCGTGAAGGTAAGCCATTTTGAGGCAGCCCTTAGGGAGCTACTTCCTTGGACTCACGAACCACACTACGGGTCGTGGTCCACACCACTAGCTGTGGTGGTGGTCGTGGTGTTGAGGCAGTGTGCTCCATGCTTGGGGCAGCCTTGGCCTTTGGCTTAGGCTTTGCCCCTTTGCCTTGGCACTTGCCTTTGAAACCCTCAATAGAATCTAAAATGGTCTTCTAAACTATGGGGTGTTACACGTGCCTTGACGTTTAACCCTTAAACCCCTCATTCCTAGTATGGGAATTTTCATCTACGACTCTAATCCACATACATCAAATTCTAGAACCCTAGCTTGAGGCTTTAGTTTGGTCTACCAGTTTCCGGGGTATTACAATTTTGGTTGGAGTCTGTGACATTTCTGGGGCACGTAGTGTCCAAGGATGGTATTATGGTGGATCCGACGAAGATTGAGGTCATTCGTGGTTGGGCTAGGCCCACTACTGTGATTGAAGTTAGGAGCATCTTGGACTAGCTGGATACTACATGCGTTTTGTTGAGGGTTTCTCCATTATTGTTGCACCTTTGACTCGATTGACTCACCATGGTGTTCCTTTTGTGTGGTCCGAGGAGTGTGAGTTGAGCTTTCGGAGGCTCAAGGAGGTTTTTACTACCGCTCCTATCATGACTCTTCCAGTTGAGGGCAAGGGCTTTTTCGTATGTTGTGATGCTTCCGGTGTTGGTCTAGGGTGTGTTTTGATGCAACATGGCCGAGTTATTTCTTATGCCTTCCGACAGTTGAGAGTACACGAGCGCAACTACCCCACTCATGATCTTGATTTTTATATCTTTCAGACATTTACGAGGAAAAATTATTTTCTTAGGTATTTTTCGGACAGTTTTAAAAATGAGTAAAATTTTTATTATATTTTGTTTCGATATTCTAAGGTCATTGGTGCAGTTTGAATTTTTTTTGAGGTGTTTTGATGTACTTTTCTTGATTTTTATATTTTTCGTACATTTACAAGGAAAAATTAATTTTTTTGTTATTTTTCGGACAATTACGAAAAAAGAATAAAATTTTTATCATTTTTTTGTTTCGATACTCTAAGCTCATTGGTGCAGCAGTTTGAGAATTTTTTGAGGTGTTTTTGATGTAGTTTTCTTGATTTTTATATCTTTCGGACATTTATGAGGAAAAAATAATTTTTTTTGTTATTTTTTTTAACAGTTTTGAAAAAGAGTAAAATTTTGATCATTTTTTTCGATATTATAAGGTCAATGGTGCAGTTTGAGAATTTTTTGAGGTATTTTGATGTGCTTTTCTTGATTTTTATATCTTATGGACATTTACGAGGAGAAATTAATTTATTTACTTTCAGAAAATTATGTAAATTTTGATCATTTTTTTCAATATTCTAAGGTCATTGGTGCAGTTTGAGAATTATTTGAGGTGTTTTGATGTACTTTTCATGATTTTTATATCTTTCGGACATTTACGAGGAAATATTAATTTTTTTTGTTATATTTCAGACAGTTATGAAAAAGAGTAAATTTTAGATCATTTTTTGTTTCGATATTCTAAGGTCATAGGGGCAGTTTGAGAATTTTTTGTGGTATTTTGATGTACTTATCTTGATTTTTATATATTTCGTACTTTAATGAGGAAAAAAATAATTTTTTTGTTATTTTTCGGACAGTTACGAAAAAAAGTAAAATTTGATCATTTTTTTGTTTCGATATTCTAAGGTTATTGGTACAGTTTCAAAAATTTTAGAGGTGTTTTGATTTGCTTTTCTTGATTTTTATATGTTCCGTACATTTACGAGGTAAAATTAAATTTTTTGTTATTTTTCAGACAGTTACAAAAAAAAAGTGAAATTTTGATCATTTTTTTATTTCGATATTCTTAGGTCATTGATTCGGATATTTACGAGGAAATATTAAATTTTTTGTCATTTTTGGACATGTACGAAAAAGAGTAAAATTTTGATATTCTTTTCAATATCATAAGGTCGTTGGTGCAATTTGAGAATTTTTTGAGGTGTTTTGACGTACTTTTCTTGATTTTTATATCTTTAGGGCATTTACAAAAAATAATTTTTTAGTTATTTTTCAGACACTTACGAAAAAGATTGAAATTTTAATCATTTTTTTGTTTTGATACTCTAAGGACATTGGTGTAATTTGAGAATTCTTTGAGGTGTTTTGATGTACTTTTCTTTATTTTTATATGTTTCATACATTTATGAGGAAAAAAATATTTCTTTTGTTATTTTTTGGATAGTTACGAAAAGAGTTAAATTTTGATAAATTTTTTGTTTCGATATTCTAAGGTCATTGGTGCATTTTGAGAATATTTTCAAGTGTATATTTCGGACATTTATGAGGAAAAATTAATTTTTTTGTTATTTTTCAGAAAGCTACTAAAAAGAGTAAAATTTTGATCAATTTTTTATTTCAATATTCTAAGGTTATTGGTGCCGTTTGAATTTTTTTTCTTTTGCTATGATGTCTTTTCTTGAATTTTATATGTTTCGTAGAATTACGAGGAAAAAATAATTTTTTTGTTATTATTCGGACAGTTACAAAAAAGAGTAAATTTTTGATCATTTTTTTGTTTCGATATTCTAAGGTCATTGGTTCAGTTTGAGAATATTTTGATGTATTTTTTTTATTTTTATATCTTTCATACATTTACGAGGAAATATAAAAAAATTTGTTATTTTTCTAGCAATTACGAAAAAGAGTAAAACTGAAATTATTTTTTTCGATATTCTTAGGTCATTGGTGCAGTTTGAGAATTTTTTGAGGTGTTTTGATTTATTTTTCTTTATTTTTATATCTTATAGACATTTAAGAGGAAAACTACATTTTTTTTGTTATTTTTTGAATATTACGAGAAAGTATAAAATTTTGATTATTTTTTTGTTTCAATATTCTAAGGTCATTGATGCACTTTGAGAATTTTTTGAGGTGTTTTGAAGTACTTTTGATTTTTATATGTTTCAGACATTTACGAGGAAAATTTATTGTTTTGTCATTTTTCGGACAGTTATCAAAAAGAGTAAAGTTTTGGTCATTTTTTTGTTTCGATATTCTAAGGTCATTGGTGCAGTTTGAGAATTTTTTTAGGTGTTTTGATGTACTTTTCTTGATTTTTATATCTTATGGACATTTATTTACGAGGAGAAATTAATTATTTTTTTGGAAAATTACAAAAAATAGTAAAATTTTGATCATTTTTTTTATATTCTAAGGTTATTGGTGCAGTTTGAGAATTTTTTGAGGTGTTTTGATGTATTTTTTTTTATTTTTAGATGTTTCATACATTTAAAAGGAAAACTAGTTTTTTTTGTTATTTTTTGGACAGTTACGAAAAAGAGTAAAATTTTGATCATTTTTTGTTTCGATAGTCTAAGGTTATTGATGCAGTTTGAGAATTTTTTGAGGTGTTTTGATGTAATTTTCTTGATTTTTATATCTTCCGGACATTTATCAGGAAAAATTAATTTTTTTGTTATATTTTAGACAATTACGAAAAGGCGTAAACTTTTGCTCATTTTTTTGTTTCGATATTCTAAGGTCATAGGTGCAGTTTGAGAATTTTTTGTGGTGTTTTGATGTACTTTTCTTGATTTTTATATGTTTCGTACATTAACGAGGAAAAAATAATTTTTTGTTTATTTTTTGGACAATAACAAAAAAGATTAAAATTTTGATAATTCTTTGTTACGATATTCTAAGGTCATTGGTGCAGAGGTGTTTTGATGTACTTTTCTTGATTTTTATATCTTCCGGGCATTTCCGAGAAAAAATTAAATTTTTTGTTATTTTTTGAACATTTACGAAAAAGAGTTAAATAGTGATCATTTTTTTTTCGATATTCTAAGGACAGTGGTGGAGTTTGAGAATTTTCTGAGGTGTTTTTTATGTATTTGATTTTTATATCTTCGGACATTTACGAGGAAATATTAATTTTTTTGTTATTTTTTGGACATGAACGAAAAAGAGTAAAATTTTGATTATTTTTTCAATATTCTAAGGTCATTGTTGCAGTTTGAGAATTTTTTGAGGTGTTTTGATGTACTTTTCTTGATTTTTATATCTTTCGGACATTTACGAGGAAAATTGAATTTTTTTGTTATTTATTAGATAGTTACAAAGAAGCGTAAAATTTTAATCATTTTTTTGTTTTGATATTCTAATGACATTGGTGTAGTTTGAAAAGTTTTTTGAGGTGTTTTGATGTACTTTTATTGATTTTTCTATGTTTCATACATTTACGAGGAAAAAATAAATTTTTTTTTTATTTTCGGATAGTTACGAAAAAGTATTAAATTTTGATCATTTTTTTGTTTCGAGATTCTAAGGTCATTATTGCAGTTTGAGAATTTTTTGAGGTGTTTTGCTATACTTTTCTTCATTTTTATATCTTCAAACATTTATGAGGAAAAATATTTTTTTTGTCATTTTTCGGATCGTTACGAAAAAATGTAAAATTTTGATATTTTTTTGTTTTGATATTCTAAGGTCATTGGTGCAGTTTGAGAATTTATTAAGGTGTTTTTATGTACTTTTATTGATTTTTATATCTTTCGAGCATTTACGAAGAAAAAATAATTTTTTTGTTATTTTTAGGACAATTATGAAAAATAGTAAAAGTTTGATCATCCTTTTGTTTCGATATTCTAAGGGCATTGGTGTTGTTTGAGAATTTTTTGAGGTGTTTTGATATACTTTTCTTGATTTCTATATGTTCTTAGTACATTTATGAGGAAATAATAATTTTTTTGCTATTTTTAGGACAGTTACGAAAAGGAGTAAAATTTTGATCATTTTTTTGTTTTGATATTCTAAGGTCATTGGTGCAGTTTCAAAAATTTTTGATGTGTTTTGATGTGCTTTTCATGATTTTTATATGTTTCGTACATTTATAAGGAAAAAATATTTTTTGTCATTTTTCATATAGTTACGAAGAAATAATATAATTTTGATCATTTTTTGTTTGATATTCTGAGGTAATTAGTGCAGTTTGAGGATATTTTAAGGTGTTTTGATGTACTTTTATTGTTTTTTTTTATCTTTCGGGCATTTACGAGAAATTTTTCTTTTTTTTGTTATTTTTAGGACAGTTACGAAAAAGAGTAAAATTTTGATCATTTTTTTGTTTCGATATTCTAATGTCATTGGTGCAGTTTGAGAATTTTTTGAGGTGTTTTGATGTACTTTTCTTGATTTTTAGATGTTTCATACATTTACGAGGAAAAACAATTATTTTTGTTATTTTTCGTGTAGTTACGAAAAAGAGAAAATTTTTATCATTTTTTGTTTCGATATTCTAAGGTCATTGGTGCAGTTTGAGAATTTTTTCAGATGCTTTGATGTACTTTTTTTGATCTTTATATGTTTCGTATATTTACAAAAAAAATAAATTTTTTGTTATTTTTCGAACAGTTATGAAAAAGAGTAAAATTTTGATCATTTTTTATTTCAATATTCTAAGGTAACATTGGTGCAGTTTCATAATTTTTTGAGGTACTTGATGTACTTTTCTTAATTTTTATATCTTTTAAACATTTACGAAGAAAAAATAATTTTTCTGTTACTTTTCAGACAGTTACGAAAAATAGTAAAATTTTGATCATTTTTTGTTTCGATATCCTAAGGACATTGATGCAGGTTGAGAATATTTTGAGGTGTTTTGATGTACTTTTTTTTATTTTTATCCCTTTCGGACATTTACGTGTAAAAATATTTTTTTGTTATTTTTCGCATAGTTACGAAAAAGTGTAAAATTTTGATCATTTTTGGTTTCGATATTCTTAGGTCATTGGTGCAGCTTGAAATTTTTTTGAGGTGTTTTGATGTACTTTTCTTTATTTTTATATCTTTCGGATATTAACGAGGAAACATTAATTTTTTTGTTATTTTTCGGACAGTTACAAAAATAAGTAAAAGATTTGATCATTTATTGTTTCGATATTCTAAGGTCATTGGTGCGGTTTGAATTTTTTTTAAGGTGTTGTGATGTATTTTTCTTGATTTTTATATCTTTCGAATATTTAAGAGGAAGCATTAAATTTTTTGTTATTTTTTGGAAAGTTACGAAACAGAGTAAATTTTTTGATCATTTTCTGTTTTGATATTCTAAGGGCATTGGTGCAGTTTGAGAATTTTTTGAGGTACTTTTCTTGAGTTTTATACGTTTCGTGCATTAACGAGAAATTTTTTTTTTTTTTTTATGTTTTGGACAGTCACGAAAAAGAGTAAATATTTAATCATTTTTTTCTTTAGATATTCTAAGGTCATTGGTGCAGTTTGAGAATTTTTTGAGGTGTTTTGATGTGCTTTTCTTTTGTTTTGTACATTTACAAGGAAACAATAAGTTTTTTGTTGTTTTTCGGACAGGTACAAAAAAAGAGTAAAGTTCTGATCATCCTTTTATTTCGATATTCTAAGGTCAGTGGTGCAGTTTGAAATTTTTTGAGGTAACTTATTGTACTTTTCTTACTTTTTATATGTTTCGTACATTTACGAGGACAAATTATTATTTTTTGTTATTTTTCTGACTGTTACGAGAAAGTGTAAAATTTTGATCATTTTTTTGTTTCGATATTCTAAGGTCACTGTTCGAGCTTGAGAATTTTTTGAGGTGTTTTGATGTACTTTTCTTGATTTTTATATGTTTTGTACATTTATGAGGAAAAAATAAATTTCTGTTATTTTTCGGACAGTTCCGAAATTAGTCATCTTTTTTTCGATACTCTAAGGTCATTAGTGCAGTTTGAGAATTTTTTGAGGTGTTTTGATGTACTTTTCTTGATTTTTATATGTTTCGTACATTTACGGGTTAAAAATAATGTTTTTGTTATTTTTGGAACAGTTACGAAAAAGAGTAAAATTTTGATCATTTTTTGTTTCGATATTCTAAGGTCATTGTTGCAGTTTAAAATTTTTTGGAGGTGTTTTGATCTACTTTTCATGATCTTTATATGTTTTGTATATTTACGAGGAAAAATTAAATTTTATGTTATTTTTCGAACAGTTATGAAAAAGAGTAAAATTTTGATCATTTTTTTTATTTCGATATTCTAAGGTCATTGGGCAGTTTGAGAATTTTTTGAGGTGTTTTGATGTACTTTTCTTGTATTCGTACATTCACGAGGAAAAAATAATTTTTTTGTTATTTTTCGGACAGTTACGAAAGAGAGTAAACTTTTAATCACTTTTTTGTTTCGATATTTTTTAGGTCATTAGTGTAGTTTGAGAATTGTTTGAGTTTTTTTGATGTACTTTTCTTGATTTTTATATGTTTCATACAGTTACCAGGAAAAAATAAATTTTATGTTATTTTTCGGACAGTTATGAAAAAAATAGTAAAATTTTGATCATTTTTTTGTTTTGATATTCTAAGGTCATTGGTGCAGTTTGAGAAATTTTTGAGGTATTTTGATGTACTTTTCTTGATTTTTATATGTTTCGTACATTTACGAGGAAAAATTAAAAAAAAATTATTTTTCCTCGAGTCGTGATGGCACCTACTATATCCCACCCATATGTAAGCCAACCTGAAACCCAGAACAGCTAGTAGTGGGTAAAAGGGTAGAAACCAAGTGGCAGAAACAATAATAACAAAAAGGAATAAGGTAAACCGAAAGAATACATAAATAAGAATTGAATACCTCGCAGAACCTGGAATTCACAAGTACAGAGCGATACTAAGAGTACAAGTCCCAAAAGTGAACCAACATACAAAAATATACGCAACTACAAAGGACCTGTCTCATGTACAAAAGACGAGGCTCAAAGTATATATACAGAAGGAGACAACGATGATCAGGACGTTGTGCTCACCCTCGCCTACGGATGATGGTTGCTACTTGCTCGAATGGTGGTGCTGATGACTGGTGCTCGGTCCTGCATCACGAAATAGATGCAGAGTGTAGTATGAGTACCAATGAAAGGTACCCAATAGGCATCATAGGCCGACTGAGTAAGAAAGGTAAAAGCAATAGGAAATGCTAGAATAAAACACAGACAGAGGTCACGAACTTGAAAAGTAAAGGTATGCATGATGTGCCGCAAAATCTTGGCACAATTGATGCTTGAAAACTAAGGATTAATGCTAGAATTGAGTGTATTTTTGTACGCTTTGATGTGTTTGTTGAATGTGTAGACAAATTCTTGTTTGCGTGGAAAACTGAAAAAAGAAGGACGAAATAATGGTGACCAAGTGAACACCACGAGCACCTAGACGGGTCGTGGTCCTTGTCACGAACCGTGGTGCTGGTCGTGAAACTCAACTAGTGAATAGGCAAGGAAAAGTTGACAAAGGAATTGAACCAAGTGAAGACCACGGACGACTTCACGAGTCGTGGTCCTCTCAACGGGCCGTGGTGCACGTCGTGGTAGTGATGCAGTGAAGGGGCTTTGGAAAGTTGAAGAGAGAAGTTACCACTTCAGACCATGGACAACTATACGGCCCGTGGTCATTTTCACGACCCGTGGTGCATGTTGTGGTAATGATACAGTGAAGGGGCCTTGGTAAGTTGAAGAGATAAGTTACCAAGTGAAGACCACAGACAACTTCACTGCCCGTGGTCATTGTCACGACCCGTGGTGCATGTCGTGGTGATGACACAGTGTATAGGTCTTGAAGAACCTGCTTTGAGGGAATCCAAGTGAAGACCACGAGGGGCTTCACAAACTGTGAAGCCCTTGACGGGTCGTAGAAGTGGGCGTGAAGGGCCCGACAATTTAGTCCAACTTCGAGTAGGACTTTTTTTAAAACACTTATTTTGAATTAATTAGGTCATTTTTTAGTTTTTATCTCATCTTACATTGAACGGCAAACATGTTCCATTATTCATAGGTTTTGGATTTCGATTTTGGATATTGAATTAAGTTTGAAGTTTGGTTTTTCGGTTCTTGAACTATCAAAGTGGAGGTTGATTTGCTTATTCTCATAAGTATTTTCTAACATGTTTTCATTATATGTTTCTTAACATTGATGTGAAATTATGAGTAGCTAAACACCACATCTGGGGTTGTGGGATCCATGACGTAATTCTAATCGTAATTTCATAAAATGAGTGGAAGGCAATTTATGTGTGCAAATTGTAATTTAGCTTTCATTATTCATGTATTCTGATGAGTGCACGCATTAGAGTGAGCATGTATCTGTCATTTGTTTGAGAGAAAAATGATAGTAAGAAAGTTAAATTAATCTGATGAAATGGAGTTAAGGTTTAAGTTAGAGAGAAAAGAATCTACACACCATTGTAGAAAAGAATCTAGGACCGAGAGGACTTGAGTGAAGATTGTCTGAGTAAACTGAAAAGTATCAGATATAGCTAACTTGCATGTATTTTGTACAGGTAAATTGCCTGAAACTCAATTACGAAAGAGCATTAGTCGAAACGTTATGGGGAACACAATCCTAGTTTCAGTTAATTATTGAAACAACTTCGAAACTGATATTTTGTTACTTGTTGAATTAGACTTTAGTTTGCAATTTTGGTTATCAAAGCGTTAACGCTAAACCCAATTTTACTTTCCGAAATTGTTTATTTAGGAAATAATAACAACATTTGGGTAAAACGCGACAATGAAATTATTTCTGTAAAGAAAATCTCTGTGGGATTGAACTCAACTCACGTTGAGTTCTATAAATTTACTTCGACCGTTTATATCTCTTAATTGAGGTGTAAGTTTGGACATATCAAATTTTGGCGCCGCTGTCAGGGAATTTCAATTCAAAAGTGTTTTACTAGCTTTTATTCTAAGTGTAGTTAGATTTCGTAATTTTACGTCTTGTTCTTTGTCTGCGTCTATTTCAGGTGAGTTCGACTGTGTATGCTAAATACCAGAAGTATGGGTTCCCCATTAGTCCTATATGATCCAGAACTTCAGAAAACAATCTGCAAGATGGTGAACGCGCAAGAGCTTGAGGCACAGAGACTGAGATTTGGATTGGAAGCTGAAATCATCGCAAGAGGTATTCAGCCGAATGTGTGAACAACCAACCCAGGGCAGTGGGCGAAAACGTAGCAGTGGATGGAATCATTCTTCCCCACCGCCAACCAATAGCTCCAAGAGGTAAAGCACAACATCTTTCTCACATGATGTATGACGAAGATGATGCAGACTTGGATAGAGCTGGAGCTACAAGAGCGACAGTGTTACCTGCACTACCTCCAGGTGTGAAGTTCACAATCACCAGCACGATGATTCAATTTCTAAATATGAAAGGTATGTTCAAGGGTACAACTGGAGATGATGCGAACCATCATTTGATGAACTTTGTGACGATTTTCAAATCGCAAGAGATTCCTGGAGTAAGCCAAACAACGATGAGATTGAGGTTGTTACCCTTGTCTCTTACTAGAGAGGCAACCAACTGGTTGAATGAGATGCCGGTTGACTCTATCATGACTTGGACTGAATTGAAGGAGGCTTTCCTAGAAGGATTCTTTCTTGAATCAAAAGAGCTGCAGATGAAAGACGAGATGAGTGCCCATAAGCAGCTACCAGGAGAAGCAGATTCAGCCAAAACTTGAAAAAGTGCCCAAACCATGGCCTCACTGAGAGGCATTTAAAACAAGCTTTCTATAGATCTTTGAATTATGTCACTAAACCTGTTTTTGATGCAGTGTGTGGAGGATCATTTATGAGGAAGCCATTCTCAGAGAGCAAGCAACTGATGGACGAAGTGTCAAAGAATAACAGGGGATGGTACACCAGGGATGCAGAAGTAGGATATCTAGGGGTACACATTTGAACTGTCGACCGAACAAAGGAAGAGAGAAGAAGAAAGAGATCATGGTATGGCACACATGAGGACCCAAATGGATTTACTCACGAAGCATATTGTCTCAAAGTCTGAAAAGGTAAATGATGTGAGCCAACTAAATAGGTTTGAAGATCAGGATATAGATCTAGATGAGGAGGCAATTACCTGGGAAACCAAGAAGGCTTCCAAAATTATAACTCGGGCAACCAGGGTTACAATTCTGGAAATGTAGGTCGGAACTACTCAAGGGAAGGATAGTATGATAGGCCAGCAAATAGAGAGCAAGGAAACTGGCAGAATAGAGAGGGGTATAGAAATGACCACAAGTGGTAGTTCCAACGAGTCTAAGCTGGAAGACATGTTGGCCAAAGCTCTACAAAAATTGGAATCAACTGATGCAGGGGGTAAAGGATATGAAAATTGATTTCTCCAGTATGAGTCAACTGGTAGACTCTCACACCACCTTCTTCAAGCAAATTGAGCAGCAGTTGGGGCAACTTTTAGCCTCATTAAATCAGAGAAAGAATGGGTCACTACCAAGTGACATGATCCAGAACCCTAAGAAAGATGGGCATTGCATGGCTATCGCCACCAGGAGTGGTAAGATTATTACTGACCCAATTTCTGTAGGTACTAAACATGAGCATGTATTGGAGCAAGCTGGAAGAGAGGAGGATGAAGCTGAGCAAGTAGATGACTTGGATGATGCTCAACCAATAGCCAAACCAGCAGGAGTGAAAGAAAAAGAGGTTGAGGGAACCTTGCCTTTACAGCAAATCCCAAGACCACCTTCTCCTTTCTCTCAAAGGCTTAAAAAGAAAGCCAAAGATGGGAAAGTTGCTAAGTTCATCACCATGCTATGACAATTGTTGGTAAACATCCCACTGGTGGAAGCACTAGAACAAATGCCAGGATATGCCAAGTTCATGAAGGACTTGGTCACAAAGAAAAGAGTTGTAAGTATTGATTTAACTGACAATGTTCATCACTACAGTGCTATTGCTACCAAGTCTATGGTACAAAAGAAGGAGGATCCGGGTGCTTTTACCATACCGTGCACTATCGAATCAATTGAATTTGCAAAGGCCTTGTGTGATCTAGGGACCAGCATCAACTTGATGTCGCTAGCCATCTATAAGCAACTGGGTTAGGAGTTCCAAAACCCACAACCATGAGGTTGATGATGGCAGATAGGTCAGTGAAACGACCTTTAGGCATTCTATGTAATGTGCTCGTGAAGGTGGACACATTCATCTTTCTGGCAGACTTCGTGATCTTGGATTGCAAAGTGGATTTCGAGGTTCCCATTATTTTGGGAAGCCCATTTCTGGCCACGGGACGAGCATTGGTAGATGTTGAGCGAGGAGAACTAAAGTTTAGACTCAACAAAGAAAAGGTAAAGTTTAATATTTGCATGTCCATGAAGAAGCCACATGATATGAATCTGGTGTCTGCAATAGCGGTCTTTGATGAAGAAGAAATGGGAGTAAAAATTGAAGAGAGAATGGCCGTTGAAACCTTAGCTGCAGTGCTGATGAACTTTGAAGCTGACTTCTGGTCTGACTATGTAGAGATCGTGAATGTTTTACAGGATATGGGAGCACACTCTTATGCTCCAAAGAAGTTGGACCTGGATCTGAAAAATAGGCCAATTCCTCCAGCAAAACCATCCATTAAGGAGCCACCTATGCTGGAACTGAAACAATTACCCAATCACCTGAGGTATGTATTTTTGGGAACTAACAACACTTTACCTGTGATTTTGGCTGCAGATTTGAATGATGAACAAGTTCAAGTTGTGATCAAAGTGTTGATTAGGTATAAGAGGGCCATTGAGTGAACCATTGCTGACATCATCGGGATACCTCTGGGTATATGAACCCATAAAATTCAACTTGAGGAGGACTGCAGCCCAAGCATTGATCACCAACGAAGGCTAAACCCACCTATCCAAGATGTGGTCAAAAAGGAGATCATCAAGTGGTTAGATGCTAGGGTGGTATACCCTATTTTTGACAGTGACTGGGTCAGTCCAGTGCAATGTGTGCCCAAAAAGGGTGGTATGACTGTGGTTGCAAATGCCAAGAATGAGTTGGTCCCGCAGAGGCCAGTCACTGGATGGCGAGTGTGCATGGATTACAGGAAGCTGAACAAGTGGACCTTGAAGGATAATTTCCTAATGCCTTTCATGGACCAGATGCTTGACAGGTTGGCTGGCAAACGGTGGCACTACTTTTTAGATGGATACTCTGGTTACAACCAGATATCGATTGCTCCTGAAGATCAAGAAAAGACCACCTTTACATGTCCTTATGGCACCTTTGTGTTTAAACGCATGCCATTTGGACTATGTAATGCACCAGCAACTTTCCAGAGGTGTAGGATGTCTATCTTCTCAGACATGGTAGAGGATACTCTAGAAGTCTTCATGGATGACTTTTCAGTGGTAGGTGATACCTATAATGATTATTTGTTGAATCTTAGCAGGGCCCTACAGAGATGCGAGGAGGCCAACCTAGTGCTGAACTGGGAGAAGTGTCATTTCATGGTGAAGGAAGGCATAGTACTTTGGCACAAGGTGTAACAAAAGGGGATAGAGGTTGACAAGGCCAAAATTGAGGTGATTGAAAAGTTACATCCACCTATTTGTGTGAAGGGTGTTTGGAGTTTCTTAGGACATGTCGGATTCTATTGGCGGTTCATCAAGGATTTCTCTAAGATTGCACACCCTATGTGCAAGCTTTTGGAGAAGAAGGTGAAGTTTGTTTTTGATGAGGCATGTCTCAGAGCTTTTGAATACCTAAAAGAGAAGGTGATTTCTGCACCGATAATCATTGGCCCAAACTGGGCTGAGCCGTTTGAGGTAATGTACGGTGCTAGTGGTACTGCTTTGGAATTTTTGTTAGGGCAGAAGCGCAACAAGATGTTTCATTCAATTTACTATGAATAGAGTACAACGAAATTACACAGTTTCTGAACAGGAACTGCTGGCTGTGGTGTATGCTTTTGAGAAGTTCAGAGCTTACTTGTTGGGTACTATAGTGATAGTCCATACAGACTATGCAACTCTGAGATACCTCATGGAAAAGAAGGATGCCAAACCAAGGCTGATTAGATGGGTGTTACTTCTTCAGGAGTTTGATTTTGAGGTTAAGGATAGGAAAGGTTGTGAACCAAGTGGTTGATTACCTGTCGAGGTTGGAGGCTGAAAAGAAAGAGGAACTTGAGCTTGACATAAATGATTTGTTCCCGAATGAGCAGGTATTAGCCACTACTCTTGATCTTATTCCTTGGTTTGCTGATTTTTGCTAACTATCTCGTTAGTGATTTGATGCCTAAGGGGCGGAATTATCAACAAAGGAAGAGGTTCCTGCATGATGTGGGTAAGTATTTTTGGGATGAACCTTATCTGTACGGGGTGTGTGCTGATAACATCATCAGGCGATGTATTTTTGAAGCTGAGATGTTGCATATTCTAGAAGCATGCCACTCCTCTCCGGTAGGTGGTCATCATGGAGGTACTCGGACAGCTCATAAGATACTTCAATGTGGGTACTATTGGCCCACAATTAATTAGGATGTGCTGGATGTAGTGAGGAGTTGTGATGTGTGCCAGAGACAAGGAGCCATCTCTCGGTGCCATGAGTTATCCATGACACCTATTCTACAGGTGGAGTTGTTTGATGTGTGGGGAATCGATTTCATGGGCCCATTTGTGAGTTCCTGTGGGCAGAAGTACATATTGGTTGTAGTGGACTATGTGTCCTAATGGGTTGAGGCAGTTGCTTTGCCTTAGAATGATGGTAAGAGTGTTGTTGGTTTTCTAAAGAAGAATATCTTCTCAAGGTTCACACACCCAGAGCTATCATCAGTGATGGTGGTTCTCATTTCTGTAATAAGGTATTCAGTTCTCTTCTTGCTAAATATGGAGTTAAACAACACAAGGTAGCAACACCTAATCACCCACAGACCAGTGGCCAAGTGGAGGTCTCCAACAGAGAAATTAAAGGAATTCTAGCTATAACGGTAAATGCCAATAGGACAGATTGGGCACGGAAGTTAGATGATGCTCTATGGGCATATCAAACAGCTTTCAAGACGCCTATTTGTATGTCTCCATATCAATTGGTGTTTGGAAAGACATGTCATTTGTCGGTTGAGCTTGAGCATAAAGCACTCTGGGCTTTGAAGAAGATGAACCTTAGTTGGAGCGAAACTGCAAACCTGAGGTTGGATCAGATTAATGAGATGGATGAGTTCCGTCTGGAGCCTATGAGAGGTCTGCACTGTATAAGGAGAGGATGAAGCTATATCATGATAGGCATATTGAGAAAAGAAGCTTCGCTCCTGGTGACTTGTGTTACTTTTCAACTCCAGACTTCGTCTATTTCCGGGAAAGTTGATATCCAAATGGTCTGGACCTTTTAAGGTAACACATGTGTTTCAGTCGGGTGCTATTGAGCTAGAAAATGATAAGGGCGAGAGGTTCAAAGCTAATGGCTAGCGAATCAAGGCATATTTGGGTGTTCCAGAGGATTTGAAGATTACGGAGGAATGTAAACTTGATGAAGTCTGAGTAATAAAGTAACCTGCGTCGGGCCGGACGTTAAATTGTGCGCTGCTTTGGAGGCAACCCAAGATGTAATTGTAGTAGGTATTTTCCTTTTTCTTTATTCTTCTTTGTTTTTATAGAGTCATTGTGTGTTGACGTGTGCAGGAGAGAATTGGTTAAAAAGTGCAGGAACTAGGTGCAGACTGCTCTTCACGGGCAGTCTCACAGACCGTGGTGCTCTTCACGGGAACTTTCAAGGTCCGTCAAACTTAGCACCAACCTAAAGGAGCTACTGGAATTTGCAAGAAAAAGTTTCATGGAAGGGTTCACGGTCCGTCATGATTTGTACGGACCGTCTAGCCTCTCGTGAACCACAAGTAAGTATTTTGCTCCCAAGTCAGTTTCACGGGCCACTATACAGACCGTAGTGACCTTCACGGGCCCTTTCACGGTTCGTAGTCCACAACCCAGTCCTACCACTACCCGACCCGACCCGCGATAGCACCAAAATTAAAACAATCGTTTATATGATTCCTAAAGCGCCAAATGTTGGGGTTTTATTTTTCCTCATATTCTCCTCCATAACAGTTACTAAAGAATTTTAAGTAGTTCCTATCCCCATTAATTCGTAGTTCCTAAAAGAATCAAAACCCTAAGTCCTAAGTTGATCAAGTGTTTCAAATCAATTTCATCTTCTTCTGTGTGGGCGAAACTCTCCATTATTTCCAAGTAAGTCACTTCATAATTTGTTTCAAGTTCGATCTTGTCTAAAACAAGTTAGATTTACTTTGAATTAATTGAGATTAGCATGATTTTGTGATGATTAATCTTAATTGATATTGAATTATTGTGGGTTAATTTCAATTGCATAAAGTTGAATTTTATGATCACATTAGGTCGTAATTGTGTGCTAAATGTGTTTGTGTAAATTGGTTCTAATTTAATGAGGGTTAGTTGAATTTATTAAGAAAAGTTGTGATGTGTGGATATGTGTTGGTTGTGATCTTGTGTAAAAATGGAGGTTGGTGTTGTAAATGTGTAATATAGTGAATGGGGGGGGGGGAAGAAGATGACTAAAACACTGGCCAAGTGTAAGACCATGATAGGTTTTACCGACCGTGAAACCAATCGTGGACCACACTTGAATTCCTTCCACCCATCAGGTAAGTTCATGACCAGTATCAGGAACCGTGGTTCAATCCACGAGCCGTGTAACCGTCCGTGAACATTACTTGGTCAACCTCCTGCTGCACACTGAGTCTGTGTTAAACCCACGAGGGGTTTAACGGACCATGGTACCTACCACGGCCCGTTAGAGCTTCCGTAGAGTGTACTTGGTTTTGTAAAAAAATTAATTTTTCTGTACTTTTATTTCTGTCATCTTTTGATTCGGTGGCCCTTCCCAATGATATATTGGGTAACGACATTCTTAAGGCAAAGAGTCACGATGTAATTACACAGGGGAAGTCTGAGTACCCGATAGTGTGTCATTTTATTGAGTTTTGTACTAATTGGTGTTGTGTTTATCAGGTACCATGGCTCCCTCGAGAAAGAATGCAACCAAGCCTGCGCCTCTCACCACTGCTTCTCAATCAGAAGGTCATGACGACTTCGAGTCTAGTAGTTCCGAGGTGCAAATAAATACCACCTTTGAGGATCACTCACCTCGGGCTACTAGAGCACAGACAAAGAGGGCCATTCTCCAGGACACTCCTCCCCAATCTGAAAAGGGAGGAAGTTGTTCCGGTAGCAGTGAAGCATCGGGTAGTGAATCTAATGCTTGTTCAGGTAGCCAGTCTACTGATAATTTGGGGGGCAGTGTAGAGTCTGAAAGCGGCTCTCAGGTAAATGCAAACACCTCACCACATGCGGTAAATACAGAAGCTGAAATTGGAGTACGAGAGGAGGCAACTACTATGGATGAGGATGTAGAGATCACCACTGATGATACCATGGTGATGTATGTGAACATCCATGAACTTGATCCTGCAGCGAGACCACAGTTGATTGACTGTTATCGCTCCATGTGGACTGTGAACCGGTCCGAAAAATTCTTTAACAAGGGTATTGTGACCAACAATGGCAGTTTCAAGAAGCGCGCAATCATGCTTGAGACTAGGGTGGTGGTAGCTGATATCAAGGCGTCCCCTGATATTTATCGGACGTTTCAGTTCCATCAGTTTGACTGGATGGACAATCCACCTGGAGAATACTCCAGCCACTTGGCCAGAGAGTTTTATTCATCTTATACAGCTACACTGATGAACTTTGCTGCGGAAACAGAGACTACGAAACGTGGATAGAGAGACATTGCCTTTACCTGGGGTCCACTCAACTCAATTATAGTTCGGGGAAAATCAATAGATATCTCTGAGGCTACTATTAACAGGATGTTGCATGGTCCGGAATACTCTGCACCAGCTTCAGTTTGCCTTTTTGAGGGAAACATCATGAAGTCACAAGTGATACTACTATGGAGATTCAGAGTTCTCGAGAGAAGGTCTTGCGCTGGATTGCAAAGCAAATTGCTATATATGGGGAAAATGCAGTTTGGGTCACCACAATGCCAACACTTATTACAAAAGCTTCAATATCTTTTCCAACCATGGTTTGGTGGGTTGTTGTCTGTGCGTAATGGAGACTGACAGCTAATGATAACATATTGTCTCCTTCACTGGCTTCTTTGGTAGCATGCCTCATGGTTGGTTACCCGATAAATGTTGGGTGGATCATAGTGACCGAGCTGTGAGACAGGGCACTGAATGAGAGGACCAGATTTCCATTTCCCTGTCTGATAGGGAAATTATGTCGACAAGCGAACATTTCCACAAATAAGCTAGTTGACAGATGGGGTGAAGCATTCAGACTCACCCAAGTTTCCAAAATCAAGGATGTCGCGAACCATCTTTTTGGTGCCAAGTCTGGAGCTGTGGGTACTTTGGTTGTCGTTCCTCATGTCCTAATTGATATTCCACATGCAGACAAAGGGCCAGAGCAGGGGGAGTCATCCCAGCCATCTACAGAGGCACCACCACCATCGGCTTCCGCCTCACATGCTCTAGGTACTTATGTTACTATTCTAATGATTTTTCTTGATAAATTAATTGCAGATCAGCACCAAACCAGGACATTAGTAGACCAGATTGTAGGCTGGATTCCTCAGCTAATAGAGAGAGATGTGTTAGCTACGGAGAAGGAGATTAACAATGAGATGCGGAAAGAGCTGGCTCTCTTAAAAGACAGGATGGATGGTTTGGAGAACCTTGTCCAGGATCGATTCCAGGCTGCCGGGTCAGTAGATACTGAAGAGTTCAAATCACAGTTGGCCGAGATGTGAATTCAGGTTGCTAAACTGGCTGAAAAGCTAGTACAGGTACCCACTCCGATTATGCCAGATTCTTTAATGCAAATGCTAAATCAGGCACCGCCTACTCAATGAATTAACGATCTCTAGGGTGAAATACCCAAGAGTAAGTCGGGCAAGAGGAAACACAAAGCTGAGAATCTGATGAGGAGCTGCCTGCTGACCTGTCTAAAGAGGAAAGACGATAACACAAGAAAGCTCGCAGGACATCAAGTAGGGAAGCTCGAGAAAAAGAAGCCTTTGAGCAACAACGGAGAGATGTAGTGTTAGCTGGAGCTTCTGGTAGTGGAGCACTGATGAGTCCCCAAATTGGACTCATTTAGGGCTATATTTTAATAGCAATTGTGTCCTCAAATGTTTATTTTACCTCAATATCTGATGAAAACCCTTAAGTTTCAGGTAATTGATGTTTGAAGGAAAGCATGGACACTACGTCGCAAAAAGGAACAAAAAGACTGAGAAGAACGAAGAAATGAAGGCCTGAGGATCGTCGAGTCCACTTGGCGTGTCACCGAAGGGTCTTACTTCGCCTTCTGTTCCAGTGTGCTGAGCCCTAAAGGAAAGGAGCAAATTGGCGGTGAAAAGGAGCAGTCGACGTATCGTCGAGCGACTCCGCGAAGCAGTGCTACATCGCCCAATTATCCAGAACACGACGATGCTGAAGGATGGTGCAAGACAACGATGAACTACACCAAATGGCAAATCGCCGATAGGTTCGATGACCCTGAACCAAACCGTTGTTATACTCAAGACCAATTTATATTGGAGTCTATAAAACTCGGCGAGCACAGGAAATTATTAGCGAATCGCCGACCATTTCGGCGATCCCGACAGAGACCACCGTTTGGATTTCCAAAATAAATGGAGGCTCTGAAAAACTTCGGTGGGGAAAATGACTATTTGGTGTTATGCCGAATAGATCAGTGATCGGGACTAATGTCGTCGAACGGGAGAAAACTGGACGGTTTTGCAAGCCAAAGGTTTAAAAGTTTCAACTTCATTCACTTTCCCTCACTTTTTGTCTTCCCAAACTCACACCCGCACACTAGGTCCTATATTTTTGCATTTCTAGAGTATTTTTAGTGTCAAATTGTGCTACGAGTTGGATCACATTGCTTCCTAGCATCTCAATATCCATTTGATCGGCATAAAAGGTTGGTTAGGGCTATATTTTAATAGAAATTGTGTCCTCAAATGCTTATTTTACTTCAATATCTGATGAAAACCCTTAAGTTTTAGGTGTTTGATGTTTGAAGGAAATCATGGACACTATGTTGCAAAAAGGAATGAAAAGGCTGAGAAGAACGAAGAAATGAAGGCCTGAGGATCGCCGAGTACAATTGGTGAGTCGTCAAAGGGTCTTACTTCGCCTTTTGTTCCAGTGTGCTGAGCCCTGAAGGAAAGGAGCAAATCGGTGGTGAAAAGGAGCAGTCGACGTATCGTCGAGCGACTCCGCAAAGCAGTGCTACATCGCCCAATTATCCAGAACACGACGATGTTGAAGGCTGGTGTAAGACAGCGATGAACTACACCAAAGGGTGAATCGCTTAGTTGATAGGCGATTCCGACTAACGACGCCGAATGATCCATTGCAGCACAAATATGTGAAAACTATAAATACTAGTTAGATTTGTAGTTTTAAGAGTCGAACAATTACTATAATTTTCATATAGAATAGTACTTTTTGATATTTTTTGCTCTGACTTTGAGAGGGTTTTGAAGACTTGAAGAAAAAGAGGGTTTCATCTCTAAAGATTTGGACTTGGGTCTCTTGGATTCTTCATTCTTGGCCTGTAACAAGACTTAAATCTTCATATCCATTTGAATGTAAGCTCATTTAGGTATAAATTTATATATCTTGATGTGTGGCTAAAAACCCCAATTCTTGGGGTATGATTTAGCGAATATGGGTTAAGATAATTGTTGGGTCTTGCTTGCTAGTAGTTTAATCATAGTTTAATTGTGATTTTGTTTAGTAGTTGTGGATGAATTTAATGAATTTGTAGTTGCAAATACAAGTTTATTTATGTGTTTTCGGCTTGCGAGAGAGAGAGGTCGTAAAACTAAGACCACTAGATTGATGGCCAGTGTGAGTAGGTCGACATGAGGTTCAGCTCGAGAGAGTGAACCCTAGTCCCATGTCCACACACTCAGCTCAAGAGAGTGAGTGGGTTAAGGCGGAGGCTGTTCTTCATGCAGCAAGTGGGTGTCCGAGAGGAACACATTTGAAACGGGGTAAGTTGCTCGAGAGAGAGCTTATCCCCCTTAAAGTCTAGCCTAGTCACAATTACTGTATGAATCTTCTATCGAAAGCATGTACCCAATAATCTAGCTTAACCCTTATTCCCCTCACATCCCAAGGATCCCCTCTCATTACTTAGAAACCTTTGTTTATTTTGTTGATTTTACTTACTAGTGACAAAACCCTCATTGTTAATTGACACTCTTGTGTCCCCCTTTAATTTACAATGTTTTTGCTCGTTAATGTATTTAGCTACGACTAGTTATAACTAAGTTTTATTTTTCTAGTAATTATCAAAACCACTCTCTTGGGAACGATCCCAACCGTTGGTTGGGTTACTAAACTATTGTACGATCGTAGAAACTTGCATCAGAAGTTGTGTCTTGATTACGCAAACATCAAGCACCTGCCCCGGTGAGTGGTAGACAACCTGATCATGTGCTGAGTTCTGAGAGTGCACCCGTTGATAAGGGTGTTGATGTTGAGCCGACTACCGGCGCCTAGAGCGTCGTAGGTATGCCCCCTCCTCACAGCCCTGTTTTACTTTCTCTATTGACTTTGAGGGAAAAGTTTTTTTTAGGAGGGGGTGGTGAGCAACTTGCCATTCTAAGCTGTTAGAAGGAATGGAGGTTTAATTTATGTTTACTGTGAAAACAGGTTTGGTGTGTGTGTTTGTATGTTGAGCTATGCAACAGCTAGTCGGTGGAAAATAAGGACCTAAATTTGAAATTTGACTGTTAGGATCTTTAGATGACATCTTAGATACTTACATGTTGAACATTGCTAATCTAATAACTAAGTTGGGAACCAAGAAACTAGAGAATGCAATCCTATGTCATGAGTGTGTGTGAGTGTTGTTCGAAGTCTAACATTAGGAGCAGAAACTAGAACTTGCCCGAGTAGTCTTGCTTAAATCTGAGAATAACTGGACAGGAAAGGATCAGTAGGCCATTTTTGTTAAGCCATTAAAAAGCCAAAAATAAACAACCAAATAAAAACCTTATCACTTAACCCAATTTGAGCCTAAAAAATCAACTTTTGTTCTTACCGAGTAAATATCATATCCTTTGGTCTCCGAAGATACGACGTCACAACTCAGGCCAAAAGCCTAAGTTGAGGGTGTTTGCAATCCGAGCAGAAAGAAAAAAAGTGAAAAAGAAGGTTCAACCAGTGAGCTGAGTGCATATAAAAATTGCATATAAAAAAGTATGAAGAAAAGAAAAGAAAAAGAAAAAAGGAAAATAATGGTTGTTGGGATGTGCTGAAATGAAGAAAAAAGGGGATTCGCTCAGAAAAGTGTTGTGTGAAAATGAAACTTTGGAAAACGAAGGGACTAGTCACTCACGAACCTAAATATCCATTCGCTAGCCTGAGCCTATGTTACAAGCCGATAAAGTCCTACAATGATCCTATTCCGGGTGTTTACCAGATAGAGCGTAGAAAGCAAGGGTAAGCCTATGGTAGTTTGTTGCTAGTGTTAGAAGTTCTTTGAGAGTGTGAGCGTAGTATTTAGTCCCAATTATCACGAGTGAGGGTCTTCTTTAGTGTGAGGACACAGTGATTGCATTTGAGAGTAGATTGTGTTAGCTGATAATTCACATACTTATGCATGATCGACTGTGAGTAATGAGATGTCATAGATTGATCCTTGAATGTTAGATTCATGGTTTTGGTTACAAATTGTGTTTGAGATGGTTGCTGCGTGGTTTCAAAAGTGTTTGAATAATCTGAGGACTGAATGTATTGTTTTCTCATCACTTGAGGACAAGTAATGGTTCCAAGTTGAGGGTGTTGATGTGCCGCAAAATCTTGGCACAATTGATGCTTGAAAACTAAGGATTAATACTAGAATTGAGTGTATTTTTGTATGTTTTGATGTGTTTGTTGAATGTGTAGACATATTTTTGCTTGCGTGGAAAACTAAAAAAAGAAGCACGAAATGATGGTGACCAAGTGAAGACCACGAGCGCCTAGACGGGTCGTGGTCCTTGTCACGAACTGTGGTGTTGGTCGTGAAACTGAACCAGTGAATAGGCAAGGAAAAATTGACAAAAGAATTAAACCAAGTGAAGACCACAGACAACTTCATGAGTCGTGATCCTCACAATGGCCGGTGGTGTACGTCGTGGTAATGATGCAGTGAAGGGGCCTTGGAAAGTTGAAGAGAGAAGTTACCAAGTGAAGACCACAGACAACTATATGACCCGTGGTCATTGTCAAGGCCCGTGGTGCATGTCGTGGTAATGTTAGAGTGAATGGGCTTTGGAAAGTTGAAGAGAGAAGTTACCAAGTGAAGACCACGGACAACTACACAGCCTGTGGTCATTGTCACGACCCGTGGTGCATGTCGTGGTGATGAAACAGTGTACAGGTCTTGAAGAACCTGCTTTGGGGGATGCCAAGTGAAGACCACGAGGGGCTTCACGGACCGTGAAGCCCTTAACGAGTCGTAGAAGTGGGAGTGAAGGGGCTGACAATTCTGTCCTACTTCGAGTAGGACTCTTTTTAAAACACTTATTTTGAATTAATTAGGTCATTTTTTAGTTTTTATCTCATCTTAGATTAAACGACGAACAGTTTCCATTATTCATACCTTTTGGATTTCGATTTTGGATATTGAATTAAGTTTGAAGTTCGATTTTTCGGTTCTTGAAATATCAAAGTGGTGGTTGATTTGCTTATTCTCGTAAGTATTTTCTAACATTTTTTTCATTATATGTTTCTGAACATTTACGTGAAATTATGAGTATCTAAACACCATAACTGGGGTTGTGGGATCCATGACGTAATTCTAATCGTAATTTCGTAAAACAAGCGGAAGGCGATTTATGTTTGCAAATTGTAATTTAGCTTTCGTTATTCATGTATTCTGATGAGTGCACGCATTAGAGTGAGCATGCATCTGTCATTTGTTCGAGAAAAAAATGATGGTTAGGAAAAAGTTAAAGTAATCTGATGAAATGGAGTTAAGGTTTAAGTTCGAGAGAAAAGAATCTACATACCATTGTAGGCGAGGGTAAATCGTGTATCACTCTAGGACCAAGAGGACTTGAGTGAAGACTATCTAAGTAAACTAAGAAGCATCATATATAGCTAACTCGCATGTAATTTGTAGAGGTAAATTTCCTGAAACTCAATTACGGAAGAGCATTAGACGAAACGTTATGGAGAACACAATCCTAGTTTCAGTTAATTATTGAAACAACTTCGAAACTGATATTTTGGTACTTGTTGAATTAGACTTTAGTTTACAACATTTGGGTAAAACGCGATAGTGAAATCATTTATGTAAAGAAATTCTCTGTGGGATCGACCTCAACTCATGTTGAGTTCTATAAATTGACTTCAACTGTTTATATCTCAAAATTGAGGTGTAAGTTTGGACGTATCAATGCACATGAGTGTAAGGCAAACAAAACTACGGTGACTGCTTCAACTGTGCCACATAAACCCAGGAGGTAGACTCGTGCGCAAATTGAAGTAAAAACCCGAACAGACCCCATAAGTCCGACAGGTACACAGAGAAGCTAAACTAAGACTAGAGGAGATTTGTAAACCCGAAGCATTAAAGAAATGTCAATATTCCCGAGCTATGAAAGAAAGGAAACACAGAGCCTGGACCTCGAACCCCGAGTGAGTCTGCCTATAGTAGATACGCCGATAGAGACGAACTCTGCAAAGGATAGCACAGATCCCAGACCTCGAACCGCGGATGTCGACTACCCGTAGATAAAGTGATATAACCCGGGGGGACTATGTATGTCGACTCCATTATAAGAGGGTAAATAAGCAACAGCATGAATAACAAAGCCCGGACCTCGAATCGTGGGTGAAACCTCCTGTTAAGTTACCACGGCAGCGTAAAGCTTCCAGATAAGCCATCCAAGGATTCCCGCATCTAAAAGTCATGGGAAACTCTTTGTAACCATTTTCTATATCCTCTAACCATCTCACGGTGAAAAGAGAACTGAACTGAAGCCGTATGTATCACCGAACTAGCTTGGAGGGCGGCTGAAAATGCAGAAAGTTAGGATCATACAGAAATTATGGATGTTAAGGCCCCACAGCCGAGTCACTGCCTAGCTAAGGCTTATCTCAATCAGACCCAAGTCTGCTATATCAGTCTACCAGGACCTACGCCCCTTAAAGTCACACTGTGGCGGAAATAATATAATCTATCAGCTCTGAACAATTGTGAGTTTATGGCATCACAAGTCTAAGTCTAGACTAAGGCCAAACATGCTCCAATATAACTCATAAGTCAAAACTAGGCCAATCAAGGAAGCAAGGATGATCAAATATAACAATTCAAGTTCCCGTTGAACCAAGAGACAAATTAAACGTGAATTTTATCGAACATAGCATGCTAATGTAGTTCCCCGCCCCAAAATTCATGCATATCTACATACGCTCACACATTCAGACTCAATCTAAAAGAAAAGGGAAGTCGTAGCCTACGTGTAGGCCGAACACTCGCGCTCCAAACTACTCCGCTGGAGCTTTTCCCTTCCGAACGGCCTCGAATCGCTGCCACAGTGTCAAAAATAGAATCACAATGTTGTTACGGTCGTTTAGATGCTAAATTCGCAAGAAAAAGAGGCGGACCAATTTCGGTGTCAAAAATGGGGAAAAAGGGACCCGCACAGGAAATTCTGGAATTAACCCCAAAAATAGGTTCTAAACAACTCCCAAAACTTGTGTTCCAAATTGGAACACAATTTGGGGCTCGGAACAGTCCCAACACGAACATGCAACGAAAAAGCCCAAAATTACGCTCAAAATGAACAACAATGGCAGCTGTTATTTACAAGAAATTACCAGAAATGAGGGCCCAACTACTGAAACCAACCACACCAAGACGATCCTCACGAAAAACCCCACAATCTAGGCTCTTGAATCACCAAATTCGGACCTAAAATAACCAAGAAATCATCTTCCAAAATTTCCCAAAAATTGAGATAAAAAATAAACTATGGAAGCAGCTAAAACATAATTCTTACCTTCAACGAAGCTTCAAATACAAATTACAGCCATGCCAACACATTCTCCTCGAAAACCCAGTCAAGATAGCCCCAAGAATCACCGAAATCGGACCTAAAATGGCTGAGATATCAAGTCTCAAAAATTCCCAAAATCAAACTCACAAAAAGGGTCGTGGAGCAGGTATTTCACGAAATTTACCTCAAGCGGAGACCCCAAATCAGTTTTTGAGCTCACCAGTACGTTCCTTGCGAAAAAACCCACAAGATGGACCTTCGAATTGTAACAACCTGTATTATGCGTATGCTAGTTCTATTCACGTGATACTTGACATTGCCTTATAGTATAGGTGAGGGACCGTGCTTCTTATATGATTAGTGTTGGTTTAAACTAGCTCGCAAGGTGAGGTAACACTTTGCACGTTTTAGCATGTGTACTGCAAGTTAGCTCCAACGGAAGTATTTAAACTAGAGGTAGTAAAGTGGTAATTGGGCCAAATGCACTACCACTTACTTGCATTAATTTGGCCCAAGTTGAGTAGAAGGATAAGGGAAAAATGGACAGCCAAGGCCCAATAGTCTTTGGCCCAAGTGAAAAGTCCAAATAGGTGGACCACCTACTTGCATTAATTATGGCCCAAATTGACATGAATAGAGGGATAATTCGGATTAAGGTCCAACAAGTGTTGAAGTTCCCAAAAGCCCAAGTTAAAAGGCCAAGTAGGTGGGTCACCTACTTGACAATATATGGCCAAAATTAGTCAAGAAATTCGGCCATTACACCTCCTTTTTAAAGGGATAAAGATCAGATCTTTTACCTCATTTTTAACTTGCAAAATTTTCAGATTTCTTAAGTTTCTCTCTTGGTCTCTCTTGGCTTCAATCAGCAGCCCTAGAAAACCTTGGTTCCTTGAATATTGCCCCATTTTCAAGTAAAAGTTTGAAGGAGAGTTTCAGTTCTTGGAGTACAACTTTAGAGGATAAATTCCTAGAAACTAAGGTAAGACTACTGCCCATTTTTTTCCTCTCTTTAGATACAGATTTGGGGTGGACAATTTTGTATATATTTATCAAGAACTAATGGATGGTGATAAATCTTTGAGTTAATATGCTCCTATTATGCTGAAAGATTTTTAGGGATTGATAGTGGCTGCCTTATGTATATTGTTGTTGGGGGCTGTTTGGGTATCTTGGAAAAGGATGTATGAAGTTGTATTAATGTATAGAAGAAGGGTGTGGTGGTTCACTATTGGTGCAAGGGTTGTATGGGCCTACTTTCCGTCAAGTGTTAGCTACTGTTTTTAGGGCCTTGATTAGTTGCTAACATTAGCTTAATTGTGACTTATATTGTAGATTAGCATTCAAGAAGGGAGGTTGACTTGTGACAGTGGTATTGGTCAAAAAAATAAGGTATGTAGGGCGATTCGATTCCATATTCCTTGGCATGAAATCTGATACTTGCGATTAATGTCAATAAGTGAATTTCCTAAGTTCTATTCCTAGTAAAGGAAACATAGTGGCAACGTACGATATCCAAATAGCTAACGATATTCCCCCCTCCTAAGTGTACATAATTACTTAGTTACACGTTCAGTACTCTATAGTCAATTGAAGTCATTTGTGTCATTCAAACTCTCAAGTAATGCATTAATGTTACGTAGCTCCTTATATTGTAGCTACTGTCCTAAAGTATTGTTTTCATGTCTCCTACTACTGTTCCGTATTTCCAAATCTCAAAAATAATCGTGACCACCAAAACAACAATCTCAAAGATTAAAGAATCTAAGTGAAGCAATTTGTATAACTATGGGTGGCAGCTCAGGGGCGAAAGCCTAGCATGGGCCGATCCCAATGGGTATAGGAGGGTGGCAGCTCAGGGGCAAAAGCCTAGCATGGGCCGATCCCGATTTGTGCAATGTTGAGGACCGCATCCCAGGGGTTAAAATGCCTAGCATGGGTCATCCTCTTCTACCACTGATCAGCTGGTCACTTATATCACATACGTTATAAAGATCGTAACACACATAAAGGTAAAGACAAGAATGTAACATACATGACCCCACCAGAGTTAACAGAGGCAGCCTCCTATTCTGATTTATGCACTTATACGTTGATACCTAGTTTCGTTTGAACTCTTATTTTATATATGTAGTTTCCTTACATATTCAGTACACTTTTCGTACTGACGTCCCTCGCGGGGGACGCTGCATTTCATGCTGCAGGCACAGGTACTCTCGCTAGTAGACCTCCTCAGTAGGAGCATACGACACTCAGCTACTTTTGGTGAGCTCCAGGTTGCTTCGGAGCTTTACTGAGCCCTTGGTAGACTCATTTTGGTATTGTATCGTAGCTAGGGGTAAGGCGGGGTCTGTCCCGACCTACTCTAAAGGTTTCTATCTTTTAGAGGCTTTGTAGACTTATATGTATATGGTTCAGTTGCATCTTAACAAGTTGTGGCCTCAATGGCAAGTCTTGTATATAAGTTTTGGAGTCTGCTTATGTCGGTTCATATCGTTGTGTCCCTGGTGAACTTGTCACAACACTTTCATAGTTACATGCATAGTAAGCACAGGTCACATGTGGGTTCTCTCGGGCCTTTAGGGCATCGAGTGCCTGTCCGTCTTAATGGGGTTTGAGGCGTGACACGAATCACTGAAATCGGACTTGAAATGAGAGAGTTATGAAGGTTTAAAGTTGAGAAATGAGGCTGAAATGGCCTGCACCAGCAATATATATTAGCTGAAAAGCTGATTTTTTTTATGCCAACTTTAAAATCTCCGACGGGGTGCTTGAGATTCGTTCAGAACCCGATAAAAATAAAATAGATATGCTACCCTACTAAATTTGACATTTTGGACTCAACGACGCAGTCGAAATTTCAATCAGAGGTCATCTAGATAAATAGTGGGTCTAACTCCCACAGACCATTTTAAACCAAAATCCACCGAAGGGCTCGGAATGAGTCCAGAGGCCTCGAGAGTCGAACAAAATGTCATTCTAGACCAAACTCTACATTCCCGTGCTAACTGCGCTGTCAGAATTTTATTAGGACATGTTTTCCAAGAATGTTGACCAAAGTCAACCGCCGACCAATTTTCAAGGCTAAAACGCTAAAAATGGCACTGAAAGCCTCGCGACTCGAGTCAACAACACTTCCAGCCTAATTTGGCCATTTCGGAGCTAATGGAACTATTAGAATTTTGTTCTGAGGTCGTTTTCCTAAAGAACTGACTAAAAGTCAATTTTCAAGCTTCAAGGCCTCTAAAACACGAAAAGCTGCACAAAATCTAAACGAACGACCAGGCGACCGAATTTTCAGTGCTAGCAAGTCATAAATGACTTGGGGTCGCTGTAACAAAGCTCTAACCGACGAAAAGAAGGCAGGTACACAGATATGACCTGGAGGGTCATTACAACATCCACTACTAAAAGAAAAGGATATACCTAAGGGCTCAAATAAGCTGGGGAACTGCTCCTGCATCTCCTGCTCGGTCTCCCAGGTAGCCTCTTTGATTGGACGGTGTCGCCATTGGACCTTAACTATAGGAATGGACCGGGAACGGAGCTGATGAACATCTTTGGCTAATACGGATACCAGCTCCTCAACAAAGGTCAGGCTGTCATACAACTTAATTGAATCATATTATAGCACATGAGACTCATCTGGAATATATCGGTGTAGCATCGATACATGAAAAATCGGGTGTATAGCTGAAAATGCAAAAGGTAGGGCTAACTTATAGACAACATCACCGACCATCCTCAGGATCTCAAAAGGCCCAATAAATCTGGGGCTAAGCTTGCCCCGCCTGCAAAATCTCATCACGCCCTTCAAAGGCGACACCCGCAAGAACACTCGATCACCAACACCAAAACACAAAGGACGATGCCTGCGGTCAGCATAACTCTGGTACCTGCTCTAAGCTATCCTCAACTTATCCTGGATCACCCGAATTCTCACCAAAGCCTCCTGGAGTAAATGTGTACTGTACGACCTAGGCTCTAAGGACTCAAACCAACCAACTGGAGTGAGACTATGCCAACCATATAGGGCCTCAAACGGGGCCATCTGAATGCTCGAGTGGTAGTTGTTATTGTGTGCAAACTCTGCCAAGGGCAAAAACTGATCCCACTGACCCCCCAAACTCCAACACACAGGCCTGCACCATATCCTCCAAGACCGAAATAGTGCGCTTCGACTGGCCATCGGTCTGTGGGTGGATAGCAGTGAAAAGATCAACCCTGGTGCCCAACTCTCTCTGAAATGCTCTCTAGAAACTGGATGTAAATTGAGACCCTCGATCTGATATGATGGACACTAGCACATTATGAAAATGAACTATCTCCTGAATATAAACACGAGCCAACCGCTCTACACTGAATGTAGATCGAACTGGGAGTAAGTGAGCGGACTTGGGTCAATCGATCAACGATGACCTAAATACTATCAGTGCCCCTGGGATTCCAAGGCAATATCATCATGAATTTCATGGTGATACGCTCCCATTTCCACTCGAGAATGGGTAATCTCTTAAACTCCCAACCAGGCCTTTGATGCTCGACGTTCACCTATTGGCAACTAAGGCAACGGGACACATACTCAGCAATATCTCTCATCATGCCATCCCACCAGTAATGTAGCCTGAAGTCTCGATACATCTTTGTTGTGCTCGGATGAATAGAGTATTTGGAATCATTTGCCTCGTGAAGAATCAACTGAATAAAGCCCCCAACTCTAGGAACACACAAACAGCCGTAAAACTGGAGAACCCCGTCTGAGCCTCTAGTAGCCTGGCAACCATCACTCTATAACACCCTGTCTCTAAGGGCTGCCAATGACTCATCCTCGTACTGTCTGGAACGAATGCGATAAAATAGTGAAGACTGATCCCCGATAAAGGCCAATAGTCGCTTTAAGTCTGAAATATCTTATCTGATCACCCTGTTAGCTAGAGAGTGAATATCTAAATCCAGGGGCTACTCCATGGTAGGAAAGTAAGCCAAGATACTCCATTAGGTAGTGCCTCAAAAGCTCAATCCATATGCCCGATAGGTACACAGAGAAGCTAAACTAAGACTAGAGGAGATTTGTAAACCCAAAGTATTACAGAAATGTTAGTATTCCCGAGCTATGAAAGAAAGGAAACATGGAGTCTGGACCTCGAACCACTGGTGAGTCTGCCTATAATAGATACGCTGATAGACCCGAACTCTGCAAGGGATAGCACAGTGCCCGAACCTCGAACCACGGATGTCGACTACCCGTAGATAAAGTGATATAAGACAAGGGGGGGACTCTATATGTCGACTTCATTATAGGAGGGTAAATAAGCAGCAGCAGGAAGAACAAAGCACAGACCTCGAACCACGAGTGAAATCTCTTATTAAGTTACCACGGTAGCGTAAAGCTTCTGAATAAGCCATCCAAGGATTCCTGCATCTCAAAGTTATGGGCTACTCTTCGTAACCATCTTCTATATCCTCTAACCATATCACGGTGACAAGAGAACAGAACTAAAGCCCTATGTATCACCGAACGGGCTCGGAGGGCGGTCAAAAATGTAGAAAGTTAGGATCATATGGGAATTATGGATGTTAAGGCCCCATAGCTGAGTCATTCCCTAGCTAAGGCTCATCTCTATCAGACCCAAGTCTGCTCTATCAATCTACCAGGACCTACGCCGCTCAAAGTCACACCGGGGGGAAATAATATAATCTATCAGCTTTGAACATCGTGAGTATATGGCATCACTAGTCTAAGTCTAGACTAAGGCCAAACATGCTCCAATATAACTCATAAGTCAAAACCAGGCCAATCAAGAAAGCAAGGGTGATCAAATATAACAATTCAAGTACCCGCTGAACCCAGAGACAACCTAAACATGAATTTTATCGAACATAGCATGATAATCTAGTTCCCCGCCCCAATATTCATGCCAATCCACATACGCTCACACATTCAGACTCAATCTAAAAGAAAAGGGAAGTCGTAGCCTACCTGTAGGCCAAACACGTGCACTTCAAAACTACTCTGCCGGACGTTTTCCCTTCCGAACGGCGTCAGATTGCTGCCACGGTATCAAAAACAGAATCACAACATCATTATGGTTGTTTAGACACTAAATTCGCAAGAAACGGAGGTAGACCAATTTTGGGGTAAAAAACAGGGAAAGTGAAACCCATGCCAAAAATTCCAGAATTAACCCCAAAATTAGGATCTTAACAGCTCCCTGAACTTTCATTTCAAATTAGAACACAATTTTGGGCTCGGAACAGTCCCAACACGAATATGCAACGAAAACACCAAAATTGCGCTAAATATGAACAACAATGGCAACTGTTATTTACAAGAAATTACCAGAAACGAGGGCCCAACTGCTGAAACCAACCACACTACGACAATCCTCATGAAAAACCCCACAATCTAGGCTCTTGAGTCACCAAATTGGGACCTAAAGTGGCCAACAAATCATCTACCAAAATTTCCCAAAAATTGAGCTTGGAAATGAGATATGGCAGCAGCTACAACATAATTTTTACCTCCAACGAAGCTTCGAATACAAATTTCAACCATGCCAACGCGTTCTCCTCGAAAAAACACTCAAGATAGCCCCAAGAATCACCGAAATCGGACCTAAAATGGCTGAGATATCAACTCTCAAAAATTCCCAAAATCAAGCTCACAAAAAGGGTCGTGGCAGCTGATATTTCACGAAATTTACCTCAAACGGAGACCCCAAATCAGTTTCCAAGCTTACCAACGCGTTCCTTGTAAAAAAACCCACAAGATGGACCTTCAAATCACTGTAATTGTACTTGAAATGAGAGAGTTGTGAAGGTTTGAAGTTGAAAAATGAGGCTGAAATGGTCTGCACCAGCTATATATACAGCTGAAAAGTTGATTTTTTCTATGCCAACTTTAAAATCTTCGACGGGGTGCTCGCGATTCGTTTGGAAACTAATAAAAATAAAATAGATATGCTACCCTACTAAATTTGACATTCCGGACTTAACGGCGCAGTCAAAATATTCATCTGAAGTTATCTCGATAAAAAGTGAGTCTCACTCCCAAAGGCCATTTTTAACCAAAATCCACCGGACGCTCAAAATGATTCCGGAAGCCTCGAGAGTTGAACGAAAGGTCGTTCTAGACCAAACTTGACATTCTGGAGCTAACCGCGCTGTCAGAATTTTCATTCGTACACGTTTTCCAAGAATGTTGGCCAAAGTCAACCACTGGCCAGGTTTCAAGGCTAAAATGCTAAAAATGGTTTAAATTCGCAACAAAAGCATCGGGACTCGAGTCAACCACGCTTCTAGCCTAATTTGGTCATTTCGAAGTTGATGGAACTGTCAAAATTCCTTTCGGAGGCCATTTTCCCTATGAACTAACTAAAAAGTCACTTTTCAAGCTTCAAGGACTCTAAACACACAGAAACCTGCACAAAATCCAAACGAACGACCAAGCTTCAAGGCCTCTACAAAAAAGAAAGCTTCAAGGTCACTTTTCAAGCTTCATAAATGAATTGGGGTTGCTGTAGGAAATCTCTAACCAACAAAAAGAAGGCGGGTACACAGAAATGACCTGGAGGGTCATTACAGAAAAAGAGTAAGATTTTTATCATTTTTTTTGTTTCGATATTCTAAGGCCATTGGGTAGTTTGGGAATTTTTTGAGGTCTTTTGATGTATTTTTCTTGATTTTTATATGTTTCGTACATTTACGAGGAAAAATTAATTTTTTTGTTATTTTTCGAACAGTTGCGAAAAAAAGTAAAATTTTGATCATCTTTTTGTTTCGATATTCTAAGGTCATTGGTGTAGTTCGAGAATTTTTTGAGGTGTTTTGATGTACTTTCTTGATTTTTATATCTTTCGGACATTTAGGAGGAAAAATTATTATTTTTTGTTATTTTTCAGACAGTAATGAAAAAGAGTAAAATTGTGATCATATTTTTGTTTCGATATTCTAAGGTCATTGGTGCAATTTGAGAATTTTTTTTAGGTGTTTTGATGTATATTTTTCTGCATTTTTATATGTTTCATACATTTACGATGAACAATTAAATTTTTTGCTATTTTTCTGACAGTAACGAAAAAGAGTAATATTTTGATCATTTTTATGTTTCGATATTCTAAGGTCATTGGTGTAGTTTTAGAATTTTCTTGAGGTGTTTTGATGTACTTTTCTTGATTTTTATATCTTTCAGACATTTAAGAGGAAAAATTAATTTTTTTGTTATTTTTCAGACAGTTACGAAAAATATTAAAATTTTGATCATTTTTTAGATATTCTAAGGTCATTGGTGCAGTTTGAGAATTTTTTGAGGTGTTTTGATGTACTTTTCTTGATTTTTACATGTTTCGTACATTTACGAGGAAAAATCATTGTTTTTGTTATTTTTCCGACAGGTACGAAAAGGAGTAAAATTTTGATCATTTTTTTGTTTCGATATCCTAAGGTCATTGGTGCAGTTTGAGAATTTTTTGAGGTGTTTTGATGTACTTTTCTTGATTTATGTATGATTCGTACATTTACGAGGAAAAATTATTTTTTTGTTATTTTTCGGACAGTTGCGAAAAAGAGTAAAATTTTGATCAATTTTTTGAGGTGTTTTGATTTACTTTCTTGATTTTTTTTATCTTTCGGACACTTACGAGGAAAAATTAATTTTTTTGTTATATTTCGGACAGTTACGAAAAGGAGTTAAAAAATTTCTCATTTTTCAGTTTCGATAGTCTAAGGTCATTGTTGTAGTGTGAGAATTTTTTGAGGTGTTTTGCTGTACTTTTCTTGATGTTTTATATGTTTCATTTACGAGAAAAAAATAATTTTTTTGTTATTATTCGGACAGTTACGAAAAAGAGTTAAATTTAGATATATATTTTTGTTTGATATTCTAAGGTCATTGGTGCAATTTGAAATTTTTTTGAGGTGTTTTGATGTACCTTTCTTGATTTTTATATGTTTCGTACATTTTCGAGGAAAACAAATTTTTTTGTTATTTTTCAGACAGTTACGAAAAAAGAGTAAAGTTTTGATCACCCTTTTGTTTCGATATTCAAGGGTTATTGGTGCAGTTTGAGAATTTTTTTGAAGTGTTTTGATGTACTTTTCCTAATTTTTATATGTTTCGTACATTTACCCTCACAAATTAAATTTTTTATTATTTTTTCGAATAGTTCCAAAAAAGTGTAAAATTTTGATCATTTTTTTATTTCGATATTCTAAGGTCATTAATGCAGTTTGGGAATTTTTTGAGGCGTTTTGATGTACTTTTCTTGATTTTTATATGTTTCGTACATCTACGAGGAAAAATTAATTAACTTTTATTTTACGGAGTGTTACTTAAAAGATAAAAATTTTGATCATTTTTTATTTCGATATACTAAGGTCATTGGTGCAGTTTGAGAATTTTTTGAGGTGTTTTGATGTCCTTTTCTTTATTCATATATGTTTCGTACATTTATGAGGAAAAGTTAAATTTTTTTGTTATTTTTCGGACAATTAAGAAAAAGAGTAAAATTTTGATAATTTTTTTTCCGATATTCTAAGGTCATTGGTGCAGTTTAAGAATTTTTTGAGGTATTTTGATGTAATTTTATTAATTTTTATATGTTTCGAACATTTAAGAGGAAAAATAATTTTTTTTGTTTTTTCGGACAGTTACGAAAAAGAGTATATTATGATCATTTTTTTGTTTCGATATTTTAAGGTCATCAGTGCAATTTGATAATTTTTTGAAGTGTTTTGATGTACTTTTCTTGATTTTTATATTTTTCGTACATTTACGAGGTAAAATTAATTTTTTGGTTTTTTTTTGGACAATTACAAAAAAGTGTAAAATTTTGATTATTTTTCTGTTTCGATATTCTTAGGTCATTGGTGCAGTTTGAGAATTGTTTGAGGTGTTTTGATGTACTTTTCTTGATTTTTATATGTTTCGTACATTTACGAGGAAAAATTAAATTTTATGTTATTTTTCGGATGGTTACAAAAAAGAGTAAAATTTTGATCATTTTTTTGTTTCGATATTATAAGGTCATTGGTGTAGTTTGAGAATTGTTTGAGGTGTTTTGATGTACTTTTCTTGATTTTTATATGTTTCGTACATTAATGAGGGAAAAAATATTTTTTATTATTTTTCAGACAGTTACTAAAAAGAGTAAAATTTTGATCCTTTTTTTTGTTTCGATATTTTGTGGTCATTGGTCCAATTTGAGAATTTATTCAGTTTTTATGTACTTTCCTTGATTTTTATATGTTTCGTACATTTACGAGGAAAAATTAATATTTTGTTATTTTTCGTACAGTTACGAGAAAGAGTAAATTTTGATCATTTTTTTGTTTTGATATTATAAGGTCATTGGTGCAGTTTGAGAAATTTTTGAGGTGTTTTGATGTATTTTTCTTGATTTTTATATGTTTCGTACATTTACGAGGAAAAATTAATTTTTTTGTTTTTTCTTGTACAGTTACGAAAATATCACGACCCGAGTCTACAATCCGGAAGCGACACGGCGTACTCGACCCCGAAGGGGTCTCATACAAGTCTCATAGCATTCTTGAACATAAGAACATAGGAAAATAGAGAGGAATTAAAACTTTCCTTACAATCGAAATCATTTTTCATTAAAAAGCAAGCGGAAGACTTGCTAGATTTAGTCATCTAAAACTTTGAATACAATATTGGAACTTAGCCCATACAAAAGCTTCAACATAAACTAAAAGACATAAAGGGAACATAGTGGATTTTGTCCTCGAAATAATGAGGACTCACCAAGTCTTCATTTGCAAGCTCCTTAGAAACCTATCCTTCAAGCATAGAACATCAATATCTCCTAAACCCTACACTTTGGTAAAAAAAAAATGGAGAAATATGGGTTAGCACAATTAAGTAATAAGTATGGAAGCCATGCAAAAACCATGCTTAAAACGGACATTTATTTGAAAGTCATGCTTGTATGCCATTTTGAAAAAACTTCATGAACATAAGCATAAGAGGCACAATATTCAACCATAACCAAAATACAAGTCATTTCATCACATTGGAGACATAATCAACACATAAACCATTACCTCAAGCTATACCTTGTGCAATGTATGGATAGCGTTCCACACCACCATCCACACTAAAGTACCACCTTAAGGTCACCAAAAGTGAACTTACCATTCAACCTATTCATCTTTACACAATACTCATGCAAAAGACATAAACATTACCTAAGTCATATAATCACATAAGGACCATCACCTAAGACAACCCTAAGTCATACTTGTGCAATGTGCAAGTAGCATCCCATACTACTACTCACACTAAGTACTCCTTTGAAGTCACCATAAGCAAGGCACATTCATATACAATAAGTCATGACAAGGAAGTAACTCATGATACAATCCATGTATAGCATGCATTTTTACATTTAAGCATATAAGAGTCAACATTCTTCATTAGCTTCATTTAGAGCACCTTCATTCATTAGACATTAGATCATCATTCTCATTAACTTTATCATAAGAGGACATTCATACATTAGCCATTAAGACTTAGAGAACTCACTATGACCCTCTCAAAGCCTACTCGTGCAATGCATGGATAGCATCCCATACTACCACCCACACTTCATAGAACTCATCAAGAAACCATAATGCACATCTCACATGATGGGAATAAGCGTTTAACCAACATAGACCATGTGATCTAGACATGGAATCCGGTGTCATATAACCCCCACACCGTAAAAAAGTGTTCTACTTGCCTAAGGTAGAACTAGTAACGTTTTACCTTGGATGGAATCCACTAGCTAATATCCTATGTGGGCACATAGTTATGGGATATGAAAGATGTTCATTGAAATCCAGCCTAACGTAGGGAGAACTTCCATCTAACCATATCCTCTCGGTGCTTAGCTCCATTCCCATAGAGTATTTCATTCAAATTACATTGTTGTACTTGAGAGGGCCACCAACATTAAGCCTACCGACCCAAGGTACATTACACAAGAAAGGGCCACCACCATTAAGTCTACCGATTCAAGGTACATTAAGGATAGCTCATTGACTTTCCAAGAAGGGTGCCATAAACACAGGGTCTACCGATACAAGGTCATCATTTCACACATGAAAGGGCTACCAACACTAGGTCTACCGATTCAAGGTTTATCATCACATTAGTTTCTAGACTCATCATGAAGGGCTACCAACACTAAGTCTACCGGTTCATGTCATAGCCTAGAATACTTCATCATTCATTTATGATAGGAATGTCATTGGCCTATCGATTTATATTCATCAAGTCAAGACACATTCATTAGACAAGAGAGAATGCCTAAGCCTACCAACTCAAGATTCAACAGTACTTTCATTCATTCAAGAAGAGGGTGAATAAAGCCTACCAATTCAAGATATACATCATCACATTACTTTCATTCATACAAGAAAAGGATGCATGAAGCCTACCAATTCAAGATATACATCATATAGAAGAAAACCCTTCACATTCCTCATCATCATTCATGAATGTCAATTGAGAATATATTATCAACAACAACACAATTACACTGTATACATGATCATCATTCTATCATTGAAATCACATGCATATCCTTCACATCATAATCATACATAGTAATTAAACACCTCCACCTTTCAAGTGGATCAATAGATCAAGCACAATTCTACTTCAATATGTAATTAGGTCATAACTTGCCTTCAAGGCCATGAATCTCAAATCATCAACACACCAACAATTTACCATATTTAAGGCATAGATAATGATACAATTCAATAACCCAAAGCAATTTAGACAAATTCCCTTCATAAGTTTGCATAATCATCAAACCCACTTAATAAGGTGCAATTTAGGAATTGAGAGAAATCATGGATTCATAGAGAATTTTCTTCATAAATCATCAATTAAACACTAATACAATCATAATTTGTCATTAGAAACCATTTGAAAATGTTTGATGAAAGAACCCATGAGATTGAGTAAAACCCTAGGTTTTTCATAACTTAAAATCACTTTGGAATTGGCTCCTTGAATGAAAAGTTAGACAAGGATCAAGACTACCATACCTTGTTATTGATGATTCCCCACGAAATTTGAGGAAGAAGCACTTTGAATCCAAAACCCTAGCTTCAATGGCTCCCTTCTTCTTCCTTAAGTTTAGAGAGAGTATTATTTGAGAGTAGATAGGTCTCCTTTTAATTCTATTTCGAGTGACTTAATTGAAGGGATTCAAGTTTAAAATGGTTATATAGTTGCTAGGAAAGGAATAGAATAATGAGGACTCAACTTTGGAAAAGAACTAAGGACCCTTAAAGTATTAACTAAAAACTCTACACCCTTCACGTCTTGGCTCGCCCTTTGGACCCTTACTCGCCAAGGGTACTAGGCGACTCGCCAAGTGCACCCTTGGCTCGCCCAATTTTCCAGTGAGCTCACTAAATGGGCAGATCTTTAGGCAATCTAGAGAACCAATGGGCGATTGCACCTGCTTGGCGAGCTACGACTTAGCTCGCTCTTTGCTCCAGAATCTAGGCCAATGGGACAGCCCATTAGGCGATCACAAGGGCACAAGGGCGACTCACCCAATCCTTTGGGCGATCAAGTAGCCCTATCGCCAAAAGGTCCATCAAAGAACAAGGTTTCTTCCACTCCATCTTTTTAGATTAGGCCCTTGCTTGCACTCTAGGCTTCTTTCTAGCTCAAATTAATTCTAAAACAGCCTAGACATCAACTTAAGGTTACGCTAACCCACACGATGAGGCTCTAGTTCAACCTATCATTTCGCGAGTCGTTACAATAAAAGAGGAAAATTTTGATCATTTTTTGTTTCAATATTCTAAGGTCATTGATGCAGTTTGATAATTTTTTGAGGTGTTTTGATGTACTTTTCTTAATTTTTATATGTTTCGTACATTTACAAGGAAAATTAATTTTTTTATTATTTTTCCGACAGTTACGAAAAAGAGTAAAATTTTAATTATTTTTTTGTTTCGATATTCTAAGGTCATTGATGCAGTTTGAGAATATTTTAAGGTGTTTTGATGTACATTCTTGATTTTTATATCTTTCGAACATTTACGAACAAAAATTAATTTTTTTGTTATTTTTAAGACATTTACGAAAAAGAGTATTTTTTTTCTATTTTTTTTGTTTCGATATTCTAAGGTCATTAGTGAAGTTTGAGAATTTTTTGATGTGTTTTAATGTAGTTTCTTGATTTTTATATGTTTCGTACATTTACGAGAAAAAAATAAAATTTTTGTTATTTTTTGGATACTTATGAAAAAGAGTAAAATTTGGATCACTTTTTTGTTTCTATATTCAAAGGTCATTGGTGTAGTTTGTGAATTTTTTGAGGTGTTTAGAGGTACTTTTCTTGATTTTTATATGTTTCATACATTTACGAGGAAAAAATAATTTTTTTGCTATTTTCGGACAGTTACGAAAAAGTGTAAAGTTTTGATTTTTTTTTTGTTTCGATATTCTAAGGTCATTAGTGAAGTTTGAGAATTTTTTGATGTGTTTTAATGATCTTTTCTTGATTTTTATATGTTTCGTACATTTACGAGAAAAAATAATTTTTTTGTTATTTTTTGAATAGTTATGAAAAAGAGTAAAATTTGGATCATTTTTTTGTTTCTATATTCAAAGGTCATTGGTGCAGTTTGTGAATTTTTTGAGGTGTTTGGAGGTACTTTTCTTGGTTTTTATATGTTTCATACATTTACGAGGAAAAATTAATTTTTTTGCTATTTTTTGGACAGTTACGAAAAAGTGTAAAGTTTTGATTTTTTTTTGTTTCGATATTCTAAGGTCATTTGTGCAGTTTGACAATTTTTTGAGGATTTTGATGTACTTTTCTTGATTTTTACATGTTTCATACATTTATGAGGACAAATTAAATTTTTTGTTATTTATCGAACAGTTACGAAAAGGAGTAATATTTTGATCATTTTTTTGTTTCGATATTCTAAGGTCATTGGTGCAGTTTGAGAATTTTTTGAGGTGTTTTGATGTACTTTTCCTGATTTTTATATCTTTCGTATATTTACGAGGAAAATTTAATTTTTGGTTTTTCTTCGGACAATTACGAAAAAGGTAAAATTTTGATTATTTTTTCGCAATTCTAAGATCATTGGTGCACTTTGAGTTTTTTTTTAGGTGTCTATACATACTTTTCCTAATTTTTAAATCTTTCGGACATTTACAAGGAAAAATTAAATTTTTGGTTTTTCTTCGGACAATTACGAATAGAGAAAAATTTTGATCATTTTTTGGTTTTGATATTATAAGGTCATTGGTGCACTTTGATATTTTTTTAAGGTGTTTTTATGTAAATTTCTTGATTTTTATATGTTTCGTATATTAACGAGGAAAATTAAAATTTTATTATTTTTCGGACAGTTGCGAAATATAGTAAAATTTCGATCATTTTTTTGTTTTTATATTCTAAGGTCATTGATGTAGTTAAAGAATTCTTTGAGGTGTTTTGATGAACTTTTTGTAGTATTTATATGTTTCGTACATTTACGAGGAAAAAATATTTTTTTGTTTCTTTTCGGACTATTACAAAAAAGAGTAAAATTTTGATCATTTTTTTTCGATATTCTAAGGTCATTGATGTAGTTTAAGAATTTTTTGAGGTGTTTTGATTTACTTTTCTTAATTTTTATATGTTTCGTACATTTACTAGGAAAAATTATTTTTTTGTTATTGATCGGACAGTTACGGAAAGGAGTAAATTTTGATCATTTTTTGTTTCTATATTCGAACTGCATCGGTGCACTTCGAGAATTTTTTTGAGGTGTTTTGATGTACTCTTCTTAATTTTTATATATTTCGGACATTTACGAGGAAAAATTAAATTTTTGGATTTTCAACGGACAGTTACGAAAGAGACTAAAATTTTGATCATTTTTTTGTTTTGATATTCTAAGGTCATTGGTGCAGTTTGAGAATTTTTTGAGGTGTTTTGATGTTCTTTTCTTGATTTTTATATCTTTCGGACATTGTCGAGGAAATTTAAATTTGTTTTTATTTTTCTGACAATTAAGAAAAAGAGTAAACTTTTGATCATTTTTTTGTGTTGATATTCTAAGGTCATTGGTGCAGTTTGAGAATTTTTAGAGGTGTTTTGCGGTACATTTCTTGATTTTTTTATGTTTCGTATATTTACGAGGAAAATTTAATTTTTTTGTTATTTTTGTGACAGTTGCGAAAAAGAAGTAAATTTTGATCATTTTTTGTTTCGATTTTCCAAGGTCATTGGTGTAGTTTGATAATTTTTTGAGGTGTTTTGATGTACTTTTCTTGATTTTTATATGTTTCGTACATTTACGAGTACAAATTATTTTTTTTGTAATTTATCGAACAATAACGAAAAGAATAAAATTTTGATAATTTTTTTTCCGATATTCTAAGGTTATTGATGCAGTTTGAGAATTTTTTGAGGTGTTTTGATGTAGTTTTCTTAATTTTTATATGTTTCGTACATTTACTAGGAAAAATTAATTTTTTTGATATTTATCGGACAGTTACGCAAAAGAGTAAATTTTGATCATTTTTTGTTTTGATATTCTAAGGTCATCAGTGCACTTTGAGAATTTTTTTGAGGTGTTTTGATGTACTTTTCTTAATTTTTATATCTTTCGGACATTTACGAAGAAAAATTAAATTTGTGGTTTTTCTTCGGACAGTTACGAAAGAGAGTAAAATTTTGATCATTATTTTGTTTCGATATTCTAAGGTCATTGGTGCAGTTTGAGAATTTTTTGAAGTGTTTTGATGTACTTTTCTTGATTTTATATCTTTTGGACATTTAATTAAATTTTTTGTTACTTTTCGGGCAGTTGCAAAAAAGAGTTAAATTTTGATTACCTTTTTATTTCGATATTCTAAGATCATTGTTGCAGTTTGAGAATTTATTGAGTTGTTTTTATTTTCTTTTCATGATTTTTATATCTTTCAAACATTTATGAGGAAAAAATAATTTTTTGTTATTTTTTGGACAGTTATGAAAATGAGTAAAATTTTGATCATTTTTTGCCACGATATTCTGAGGTCATAGGTGCAGTTTGTGATTTTTTTTGAGGTGTTTTGATGTACTTTTCTTGATTTTTATATGTTTACTACATTTATTAGGAAAACATATTTTTTTTGTTAATTTTCGTACAGTTACGAAAAATAGTAATATTTTGATCATTTTTTTGTTTCGACATTCTAAGGTCATTGGTGCAATTTGAAAAAAATTGTGGTGTTTTGATGTACTTTTCTTGATTTTTATATGTTTCGTACATTTACGTGGAAAAATTAATTATTTTTTTATTTTTCGGACAATTACAAGAAAGAGTAAAATATTATTTTTTTTATATTTTGTTTAGGTGCGATAAAGAATTAAATTTTGATCTTGTTTTTTGTGTCTATATTGTAAGCGCATTGGTGTAGTTTTAGAATTTTTTGAGGTGTTTGATGTACTTTTCATGATTTTTATATGTTTCATAAATTTACGAGGAAAAATTAATTTTTTTGATATTTTCACACAGTTATGAAAAAGAATAAAATTTGGATAATTTTTTTGTTTTGATATTCTAAGGTCATTGGTGCAGTTTGAGAATTTTTTGATGTGTTTTGATGTACTTTTCTTGATTTTTATATCTTTCGGTCTTTTACAATTAAAAATTAAATTTTTTGTTATTTTTCGGATTGTTACGAAAAAGTGTAAAATTTTGTTCATTTTTTTATTTCAATATTCTAAGGTCATTGGTGCAGTTTGAGAATTTATCGAGGTGTTTTTATGTACTTTTCTTAATTTTATATGTTTCGTACATTTATGAGAAAAATAAAGTTTTTTTTTATTTTCAGACAATTACATAAAAGGGTAAAATTTTGAACAATTTTTTGTTTTGATATTATAAGGTCATTGGTTAAGTTAAAGAATTTTTTGAGATGTTTTGATGTACTTTGCTTGATTTTTATATCTTTTGGACATTCCGAGGAAAACATATTTTTTTTGTTATTTTTCGGACAGTAACGAAAAAGAGTAAAATTTTGATCATTTTTCTGTTTCGATATTCTAAGGTAATTGGTGTAGTTTGAGATTTTTTTGAGGCATTTTGATGTACTTTTCTAGACTTTAATATCTTTCATACATTTACGAGGAAAGATTAATTTTTTTGTTATTTTTCGGATAGTTACGAAAAAGAATAAAATTTTGATCATTTTTTGATTCGATATTCTTAGGTCGCTGGTGCAGTTTTAGAATTTTTTGAGGTGTTTTGATGTACTTTGTCTTGATTTTTATATCTTTCAAGCATTTACTAGGAAACTTAAGTTTTATGTTATTTTTCGGAAAGTTATGCAAAAGAGTAAAAGTTTGATCATTTTTTTGTTTTGATGCAGCTAAGGCCATTGGTGCAGTTTGAGTTTTTTTTTTTTTTAGGTGTTTTAATGTACTTTTCTTGATTTTTATATGTTTCGAACATTTAAGAGAAAAATTTTTTTTGTTATTTTTTGGACAGTTATGAAAAACTGTAAAATTTTGATCTTTTTTTTTTATATTCTAAGGTCGTTAGTAAAGTTTGAGACTTTTGAGGTGTTTTGATGTACTTTTCTTATTTTTTATATGTTTCGTACATTTAAAAGAAAAAAACAATTTTGTTATTTTTTGGACATTTATGAAAAAGTGTAAAATTTTGACCATTTTTTTTTGGATATTCTAAGGTCGTTAGTAAAGTTTGAGAATTTTTTGAGGTGTTTTTATGTACTTTTCTAGAACTTAATATCTTTCATACATTTATGAAGAAAAATTATATTTTTTGTTTTTTTTCTAACACTTTCGAAACAGAGCAAAATTTTGATCATTATTCTGTTTCGATATTCTAAGGTCATTGGTGCAGTTTGAGAATTTTTTGAGGTGTTTTGATGTACTTTTCTTGATTTTTATATCTTTCGGTCATTTACAATTAAAAATTAATTTTTTGTTATTTTTTGGATTGTTACGAGAAAGAGTAAAATTTTGTTCATTTTTTTATTTCGATATTCTAAGGTCATTGGTGCAGTTTAAGAATTTATCGAGGTGTTTTGATGTACTTTTCTTAATTTTATATGTTTCGTACATTTACGAGGAAAAAATTAAGATTTTTTTATTTTCAGACAGTTACGTAAAAGAGTAAAATTTTGAATAATTTTTGTTTCGATATTATAAGGCCATTGGTTAAGTTAAAGAATTTTTTGAGATGTTTTGATGTAATTTGCTTGATTTTTATATCTTTTGGACATTTCGAGGAAAAATTAATTTTTTTGTTATTTTTCGGACAATTACGAAAAAGAATAAAATTTTGATCATTTTTCTGTTTCTTTATTCCAAGGTCATTGATGTAGTTTGAGATTTTTTTGAGGCATTTTGATGTATTTTTCTTGATTTTTATACGTTTCGTACATTTACGTGGAAAAATTAATTTTTTTTGTTATTATTCGGATAGGTACGAAAAAGAATAAAATTTTGATCATTTTTTTATCCGATATTCTTAGGTCGCTGGTGCAGTTTGAGAATTTTTTGAGGTGTTTTGATGTACTTTGTCTTGATTTTTATATCTTTCAAGCATTTACTAGGAAACTTTATTTTTTTGTTATTTTTCGGAAAGTTATAAAAAAGAGTAAAATTTTGATCTCTTTTCTGTTTTGATATGCTAAGCCCATTGGTGCAGTTTGACTATTTTTTTTGAGGTGTTTTAATGTACTTTTCTTGATTTTTATATGTTTCGTACATTTAAGAGAAAAAAATATTTTTTTTGTTATTTTTTGGACAGTTACGAAAAAGTGTAAAATTTTGATCATATTTTTTTGGATATTCTAAGGTCGCTGGTGCAGTTTAAGAATTTTGTGAGGTGTTTTAATTTTCTTTTCTTCATATTTATATCTTTCAGACATTTACGATAAAAAAATATTTTTTTTGTTTTTTTCGGACAGTTACGAAAAAGAGTAAAATTTTGATCTTTTTTTTTGTTTCAATATTCTAAGGTCATTGGTGAAGTTTGAGAATTTTTTGAGGTGTTTTGATGTACTTTTCTTGATTTTTATATCTTTTGGACATTTACGAGGACAAAATATTTTTTTTGTTTTTTTTGGACAGTTACGAAAAAGAATAAAATTTTGTCCATTTTTCTGTGTCGATATTCTAAGTTTATTGGTGCAATTTGAGAATTGTTTGAGGTGTTTTGATGCACCTTTCTAGATTTTTATATGTTTCATACATTTAAGAGGACAAATTAATTTTTTTTGTTATTTTTCAGACAGTTGCGAAAAAATGTAAAATTTTGATCATTTTTTTTTGTTTCGATATTTCAAGGTCATTAGTGCAGTTGAGAATTTTTTGAGGCGTTTTGATGTACTTTCCTTGATTTTCATATATTTCACACATTTACAAGTAAAAATTATTTCTTTTGTTATTTTTTGCACATTTACATTAATGAGTAAAATTTTGTTCATTTTTTTCTTTTTATATTCTAAGGCCATTGGTGCAGTTTGAAATTTTTTTGAGGTCTTTTGATAACTTTTCTTGATTTTTATTTGTTTTGTACGTTTATGAGGAAAAATAATTTTTAAAATATTTTTCGGATAGTTACGTAAAAGAGTAACACTTTTAATAAAATTTTGTTTTGATATTCTAAATTCGCTGGTGCAGTTTAAGCATTTTTTGAGGTGTTTTGATTTACATTTCTTGATTCTTATATCTTGCGAACATTTACTATAAAAAAATTGTTTTTATTCGGACATTTACGAAAAAATGTAAAATTTTGATCTTTTTTTTTCGATATTCAAAGGTCATTGGTGAAGTTTGAAATTTTTTTGAGGTGTTTTGATGTACTTTTCTTGATCTTTATATCTTTCGGACATTTACGAGAACAAAATAATTTTTTTGTTATTTTTCAGACAGTTACGAAAAAAAATAAAATTTTGACCATTTTTCTGTTTCGATATTCTAAGGTTATTGGTGCAGTTTGAGAATTGTTTGAAGTGTTTTGATGCACTTTTATTGATTTTTATATGTTTCGTACATTTAAGAGGAAAAATTAATTTTTTTGTTATTTTTCATACAGTTACCAAAAATGGGAAAATTTTGAACAACCTTTTGTTTCGATATTCTAAGCTAATTGGTGCAGTTTGAGAATTTTTTTGAGGTGTTTTGATGTAGTTTTCTTGATATTTTTATTTTCGTACATCTACAAGGAAAAATTATTTTTTTTGTTATTTTTCGGACAATAACGTAAAAGAGTAAATTTTTTAATATTTTTTCGTTTCGACATTCTAATGTCATTGGTGCAATTTAAGAATTTTTTGAGGTGTCTTGATGTACTTTTCTTATATTTTATATCTTCCAGACATTTACTCGGAAAAATAATTTTTTTAGTAATTTTTCTGACAGTTACGAAAAAGATTAAAATTTTGAAGTTTTTCTTTTTCGATATTCTAAGGTCATTGATGCAGTTTAAGAATTTTTGAGGTGTTTTGATGTACTTTTCTTGATTTTTTTATGTTTCGTACATTTATGAGCAATTTTTATTTTTTTAGTAATTTTTTGGACAGTTATGAAAAAGTGTAAAATTTTGATCATTTATTTATTTATTTCGATATTCTAAGGTTAGTGGTGTAGTTTGAGAATTTTTTGAGGTGTTTTGATGTACTTTTCTTGATTTTTATATCTTTCGGACTTATACAAGGAAAATTATTATTTTTTGTTATTTTTTGGATAGTTACGAATACGAATAATTTTTTTTTTCATTTTTCTGTTTTGAAGTCTAGTCATTGGTGCGTTTTGAGGATTTTTTGAGGTTTTTTTATGTAGTTTTCTTGAGTTTTATATGTTTCGTACATTTACGAGGAAAAATTAAATTTTTTGTTATATTTTGGACAGTTACGAAAAAAGTGTAAAATTTTGTTCATCTTTTTTCTCGATATTCTAAGGTCATTGGTGCAGTTTGAGAATTTTTTGATGTGTTTTGATGTACTTTTCTTGATTTTTATATGATTCGTAAATTTACGAGGAAAAATTAAATTTTTTGTTATTTTTCAGACAGTTACGTAAAAAAGTAAAATTTTAAATTTTTTTTGTTTCGATATTCCAAGGTCATTGGTGTACTTTGAGAAATTTTTGAGGTATTTTGATGTAATTTTATTGATTTTTATATCTTTCGTACATTTACGAGAAAAAATAATTTTTTTGTTATTTTTCGGACAGTTACGAAAAGAGTAAAATTTTAATCATTTTTCTGTTTCGATATACTAAGGTCATTGGTGCAGTTTGAGAATTTTTGAGGTGTTTTGATGTATTTTCTTGATATTTATATGTTTCGTACATTTACGAGGAAAAAATAATTTTTTTCGTATTTTTTGGACAGTTGCGAAAAGAGTAAAATTTTGATCAATTTTTACATCGATATTATAAGGTCATTGTTTTAGTTTGAGAATTTTTTGAGGTGTTTTGATGTACTTTTCTTCATCTTTATATATTTTGTACATTTACGAGGAAAAATCAATTTTTTTGTTAAATTTCGAACAATTTCGACAAACAGTAAAAGTTTTTTTTATCTTTTTGTTTCGATATTCTTAGGTCATTGGTGCAGTTTATGAATTTTTTTTAGGTGTTTTGATATGAATTCTTGATTTTAATATATTTCGGACATTAACGTGGAAAAAATAACTTTTTTACTTTTTTTTGGACTGTTACGAAAATAGTAATGTTTTGATCACTTCTTTGTTTCGATATTCTAAGGTTATTGGTGCAGTTTAAGAATATTTTGAGTTATTTTGATGTACCTTTCTAGAATTTTATATCTTTCGGACATTTACGAGGAAAAATTAATATTTTTGTTATTTTTCGGAGAGTTACGAAAAAGAGTAAAATTTTGATCCTATTTTTTTTTTTATATTCTAAGGTCATTGGTGCAGTTTTAGGATTTTTTGAGGTGTTTTGATGTACTTTTCTTGATTTTTATATGTTTCGTATATTTATGAGGAAAAATTAAATATTTGGTTATATTTTGGACAGTTACGAAAAAATAGTGAAATTTTGATCATTTTTTCATTTCGATATTCTAAGGTCTTTGGTGCAGTTTGAGAATTTTTTTTAGGTGTTTTGATGTACTTTTCTTGATTTTTATATGTTCCGTACATTTACAAGGAAAAATTAAATTTTGTTATTTTTCGGACAGTTACGTGAAAGAGTAAAATTTTGAATATTTTTTTGTTTCTATATTCCAAGGTTATTGGTGCAGTTTTAGAAATTTTTAAGGTGTTTTGATGTACTTTTCTTGATTTTTATATCTTTCGTACATTTCCGAGGAAAAATTAATTTTTTTGTTATTTTTCGAACAGTTACGAAAAAGAGTAAAATTTTTATCATTTTTTGTTTCGATATTCTTAGGTCGTTGGTGTAGTTTGAGAATTTTTTGAGGTGTTGTTTTCTACTTTTCTGATTTTTTTATCCTTCAAACATTTACGAGGAAAAAATAATATTTTTGTTATTTTTTGGACAGTTACGAAAAACAGTAAAATTTTGATTATTTTTTTGGTTTGATTTTCCAATGTCATTGGTGCAGTTTGAAAATTATTTAAGGTGTTTTGATGTAATTTTCTTGATTTTGATATGTTTCGTACATTTATGAGGAAAAATTAATTTTTTTTGTTATTTTTTGGAAAGTTATAAAAAATAGTAAATTTTTGATCATTTTTTTGTTTTGATATTCTAAGGTAATTGTTTTAGTTTAAGAATTTTTTGAGGTGTTTTGATGTACTTTTCTTGATTTTTGTATATTTCATACATTTACGAGGAAAAATTAAAATTTTTGTTATTTTTCGGACAGTTACGAAATAGAGTAAAATTTACATCATTTTTTTGTTTAGATATCCTAAGGTCATTGGTGCAGTTTGAGAATTTTTTGAGGTGTTTTGATGTACTTTTCTTGATTTTTATATGTTTCGTACATTTACGAGGAAAAAATAATTTTTTCGTTATTTTTCGTACTATTAAAAAAAATATTAAAATTTTTATCATTTTTTATTTCGCTATTCTAAGGTCATTGATGCAGTTTGAGAATTATTTGAAGTGTTTTGATGTACTTTTCTTGATTTTTATATGTTTCGTACATTTACGAGGAAAACTTTGTTATTTTTTGGACAGTTACGAAAAAGAGTAAAATTTTGATCATTTTTTTTTGTTTCCATATTCTAATGTCATTGTTTTAGTTTACGAGGAAAAATTAATTTTTTTAATTATTTTTTGGATTGTTACGAAAAAGAATAAAATTTTGATCATTTTTTTATTCGATATTCTTAGGTCGCTGCTGCAGTTTCAAAATTTTTTGAGGTGTTTTGATGTACTTTTTCTTGATCTTTATATCTTTCAAGCATTTACTAGGAAACTTATTTTTTATGTTATTTTTCGGAAAGTTACGAAAAAGAGTAAAATTTTGATCATTTTTTTGTTTTGATTTGCTAAGGCCATTGGTGCATTTTGAGTATTTTTTTTGAGGTGTTTTAATGTTCTTTTCCTAATTTTTATATTATTCGTACATTTATGAGGATTTTTTTTTTGTTATTTTTCGAATTGTTACGAAAAAGAGTAAAATTTTGATCATTTTTTGGTTTCGATATTTTAAGGTTATTGGTGCAGTTTGAGAATTATTTGAGGTGTTTTGATGTACTTTTCATGATTTTTATATGTTTCGTACATTTACAAGGAAATATTAATTTGTTTTGTTATATTTGTATAGTTACGAAAAAGTGTAAAATTTTAATCATTTTTTTGTTTCTATATTCTAAGTTCATTGTTTTAGTTTGAGAATTTTTTGAGGTGTTTTGATGTACTTTTCTTGATTTTTATATATTTCGTACATTTACGAGGAAAAATGAAATTTTTTATTATTTTTCGGACAGTTAAAAAAAGAGTAAAATTTAGATCATTTTTTCGTTTCGATATCCTAAGGTCATTGGTGAAATTTGAGAATTTTTTGAGGTGTTTTGATGTATTTTATTTGATTTTTATATGTTTCGTACATTTATGAGGAAAAAATAAGTGTTTATACTTTTTCGGAAAGTTACGAAAAAGTATAATTTTTTTATCATTTTTTTGTTTCGATATTCATTGGTGCATTTTGAGAATTATTTGAGGTGTTGTTATGTACTTTTCTTAATTTTTATATGTTTCGTACATTTACGAGGAAAAAATAAATTTTTATTGTTAAATTTTGGACAGTTACGAAAAAGTGTAAAATTTTGATCATTTTTTTGTTTCGATATTCTAAGGTCATTGTTTTAGTTTGAGAATTTTTTGAGGTGTTTTGATATACTTTTCTTGATTTTTATATATTTCGTACATTTACTAAGAAAAATTAAGCTTTTTGTTAGTTTTCGAACAGCTACGAAAAAGAGTAAAATTTAGATCATTTTTTTGTTTCGATATTCTATGCTCATTGGTGCAGTTCGTAAATTTTTTGAGGTGTTTTGATGTGCTTTTCTTGATTTTATATGTTTCCTATATTTGCGGGGAAAAAAATTATTGTTTTTGTTATTTTTCGAACAATTACGAAAAAGAATAATATTTTGATATTTTTTTTGTTTCGATATTCTAATGTCATTGGTGCAGTTTGAGAATTATTTGAGGTGTTTTGATGTACTTTTCTTTATTTTTATATCTTTCGTACATTTACGAGGAAAAAATATTTTTTTTTGTTATTATTTGGACAGTTACGAAAAAGAGTAAAATTTTAATCATTTTTTTGTTTTGATATTCTAAGGTCATTTGTGCAGTTTGAGAATTTTTTGTCACGACCCAACCCTCCGGGCCGTGCAGGCACCTACATACTACCACCTAAGTAGGAGAACCATCTTATCCGAATAGTTACAACATGCGGAAATTAAATAAAACGGGAATAAATATACTAACGAAATTTAATAAATAAGAATTTTTAACACAATTTCGGTTAAGACTTGTAAAGTAATTAACACCCCCAAAGATCTAGTCTAAACAGGTACAAGAGCTACTAAGATAACAGACTGGACATAATAAATAAAAGACACAGCTCCCACCATGCGGAAGGAAAAGTAAAAGTTGCTGGAGAATTCTTCGTCTTCATCTAATGAAACATCACCAATCCTACATCCAGACTATGCCAAAAAATGCATAGCAAGAGTAGTATCAGTACAAAACCACACGTACTGGTAGGCATGATCGGTCAACCCGACACCCACCACATAACATANTTGGGGTCGCTACAGGAACGCTCTAAACGATGAAATAAATTCTTTAATTTAAAAATGACCTGGAGGGTCATTACATATGCGATAAACTACTCGCTTCTCAACCTTTACCCTCTCTGGAATACCTCAGAATTACACTAGCACCCTTACTACTAACCACCTTTTCAGTCAACTTACTTACTAGGTTCTTGATCTTATCCTAACCACCCTAACGCCTAGAAGAGTCCCCGAATATAACTACAAGCATTTCGACTTGCCAACCACGAATTCCTTCTTCCAAGGTGAAATCCACCTAAGTAATTACATCACATACACTACCCCCACTTCCCGCCCTTACAACACACTGACAACCTTTGCTCTCAATTATTACGACTCTTGAACTCTTGGCCTTCCCAATTCATTCAACAACGAGATACATTACAAGTTTACTCAACATAAAAGAACAATTAGATATAAGCACTCATAACCCTATAACAACTCCTGGGAATTGCAATATCATTTATTATTACGAACCTTGTTCAATTTCACAATCCTCAAGATACATAATTATGTCAAGTCATTGGTCCTCTCATGGAACCCAAATCCAAACTGTTAGCATACCAGAACGTGGTACCCGATCCAATGTTTATGCCGAAACGTGACAACCTGTCACGACCCAGGGGTACCCCCTAGATGCAACACGACGTACAAGACTCTGAAAAGTCTCATACAAGCCTCATAGCATGCCATCACCTGAGATAATAGAAATAGTACGAAATTTAAAACTCTTTTAATCCATACAATCGAAAAATATTTAAAACAACGAAAGTCTACTAGTCTCACATGGCCATCTAAAAACAATCTTCAAATCAAAAGTAGGATCACGACCCTTTACAGTAGAAAGTCTAAAAGAGTCAATTACAATAAAAGCTATGAAACATCAAAAGTACTTGTCCTCGAATCCATGAGGACATACCACTTAGTCTTGGAAGAAATTAATCCAAGCTTCAACTAGAGAGAATCAACTCAAATGCCGAAACCTAAACTTTGGTAAAAATGAAGAAATATGGGTTAACACATTTAATGTACTAAGTATGATAGCCATGCGAAAACCATGCTTAAAACGGAAATTTTATTTGAAAATCATGTTTTATGCCAATTTGAGAAAACTTCATGAACTTAGTATAAGAGGCATAATATACAAGCATAACCAACATACAAGTCATTTCATCACATTAGAACATAATCAACATATAAGCCAACATTACATTAAGCTTTCACCTTAAGTAACCCCAAGCTATACTTTGTGCAATGTATGAATAGCGTCCTATACCACCATCCACACTAAGTACCACATTAAGACCACCAAAAGTGAACTTACCATTCTTCCTTTTCATCTTTAAACAATATTCATACATAAGGAACATAAACATTTCATAAGTCATGACAAGGAAGTAACTCATAATACAATCCAAGTATAGCATGCATCACTACATTAAGCATAAAAGTCAACATTCTTCATTAGCTTCATTAAGAGTACTTTCATTCATTAGCCATTAAGATATTAGAGAACTCACTATAGCCCTCTCAAAGCCTACTCGTGCAATGCATGGATGACATCTCATACTACCACCCACACTTCATAGAACTTCTCAAGAAACCATAGTGCACATCTCACATAATGGGAATAAGCATTTAACCGACTTAACATGGAATCCGGTGTCTATCCCACACCGTAAAGGGTTGGTCTACTTGCCTAAGGTAGGACCGGTAACATTTTAGCTTAGGTGGATCCACTAGCTAATATCCTATGTGGACACATAGTTATGGGATAAGAAATATGTTCATTGAAATCCGGCCTAACGTAGGTAGAACTTCCATCTTACCATATCCACTTGGTACTTAGCCTCCATTCCCATAGAGTAGTTCATTCACATTACATTATTGTACTTGAAAGGGCCACCAACATTAGGCCTACCGACCTAAGGTACATTACATATGAAAGGGCCACCACCATTAGGTCTACCGAATCAAGGTACATTACATGGATAGCTCATTGAATCCTCAAGAAAGGGCCACCACGATTAGGTCTACCGCTTCAACATTCATCATTTCACACAAGAAAGGGCCACCACTATTAGGTCTACCGCTTCAACATTCATCATTTCACACAAGAAAGGCCCACCACCATTAGGTCAACCAATTCAAGGTTTATCATCACATTAGTTTCTAGACTCATCATGAAGGGCTACCAACATTAGACCTACCGATTCAAGACATAGCCTAGAATACTTCATCATTCATTTATGAAAGGGCTACCAACATTAGGCCTACCGATTCGAGGCAAAGCCTCCCAATACTTGATTAGTCATTTATGAAAGGGCTACCAACATTAGGTCTACCAATTCCATGTTCATTAAGTCAAGACACATTCATTACACAAGAAGAGGATGTCTAAGCCTACCAATTCAAGATACTTCAATCAAGATCACATTCATCAATACAAGAAAAGGATGCCTTAATCCTACCAATTCAAGATACAACATTCACATTATTTTCATTATACAAGAAGAGGATGCCTAAGCCTACAAATTCAAGATATAACATCACATTATGGAAACCGTTCCTATTCTATCATCATCATTCATAAGTGTTAATTGAGAATATACTTTCAATAATAAAACAATTACATTCTAAACATGATCATAATACTTTCATTGAGATCACACACATATACTTCACATCATAATCATACATAGATCCTTCATAAAATTGCCCTCCAAGGCTATGAATCAATATCAACCCAAGCATCTAGAATACTACATTAGATAAGGGAATTAAAATGATTCAATAACCAATTCAAATATAAACATAAACAATTCAACATACTCTCCTGATCAATCAATTCCAAATCACAAATCACAACTTAGGATTTTGGGGGAAACATGGGTTCATAGGAGAAATTCACCATAATTCATCATTAATTCAACAATCCATTCATAATTCATCATATATAAACCTTTGAAAATGTTTTGGAATTGAACTCATGCATAGATTGAAAACCCTAGGATTTTGGGGGAATTTGGAAACATGAAATCATCTTTTGATAGGGCTCCTTGAATGAAACTTAATCAAGGATGCAGACTACCATACCTTTATGGAATAAACTCCATGAAAATTGAGTGAGAATGGTGAGATCTTGAGCTTGAAATTTTGAATCCTTCTCCTCCAATGGGTTTTTCTAGAGAGAGAATATTTGGAAGAGAGGTAGTTTCTAATTTGAGTGTTTGGGGATAATGAATTGAAAATGGTGTTTTAATACTTTTAAAAGCCTTAAAATACTTTAATTAATCAATAATAACCATCCTCTAACTTAACTAACATAAAAAGGAATTTACCAAATCACCCCTCACTTAGCCGAGCCTTGACAGCAAACCAATGGCCACTCACAAAACCCCACCCACGAACTGTGGGTGGGTCCATGTCATGACCCGGGGTTACCCCTTAGAAGTAACACGGCGTAATTGACCCCGAAGGGGTCGGATACAAGCCTCATAACATACATGAGCATTAAAGCATAGGAAAATAAGTGTGAAATTTAAAACTTTTCTTTACAATCGAAGTCTTTTATAAAATGAAAGAGAATCTATGACGCTATTTCTCAAACTATCTATTATACTTGGAATAAAACCCTTGAAATACAATCTTAGGGACATATCCCTTACAACAAAAGTCAAAAACATAATAGAAAGACAATAAATGACATATGGTCAACCCTCGAATACAATGAGGACTCACCAATCTTCTTCTTCTTGATCTCCTATGAACCTACCACGAGGATGGAATCCAACATCTCCAAAGCCTACACTTGTAGAAAATGTAGAAAGATGGGGTTAGCACAAAAGTACTAAGTATGGAACCCATGCACAAAACCATTAAAACATGCATAAAAAGGGACATTTCATTTGAAATCATGCTATATGCCATTTTGAACATCATCTTTGAAATAGTTCGAGAATGCAACTCATAAGGCAACTCACACACATTTCATCATAACATGAGAGATATCATTCTAATAACAAGCACAGTCTCCAACATTAACATTATACAAATCCCAATCTTCACAATACATAGCCTCCAATCATAAAGTAATACAAAGTCAAATATCAAGATCATCTCATCATTAATTAACCATCACATAAGCAACCCCTAAGAAATACTTGTGCAATATATGGTTGGCATCCCATAATACCAACCCTACTAAGTACCCCTTTGAAACTACCTTAGTCATACATTTCATCTTTAGACCTCATTATAATCAATAGTCACAAATAAGGAAATAGTCATGTACCTTACTTGAGTTATACGGAAAGTCATTCATAACAACTATCCATTCAACACACACACACATACATTCAAATCTCATCATAACACAAAGGAACCATCCCATAACCTCCTACTAAGTCTACTTGTGCAATGTAGAAGTGAAGTCCCATACCCCCACTCCCACTAAGTAAACTCACCAAGAAGTCATAGTGTAGTTCATATCTCATTCATTGTCTTCATTATATAGGGAAACTAACATTAACCGACATAGACCATGTGAGCTACATAGAATTCGGTGTTCTACCCCCACACCGAAAAGAGGGTGTCCTACTTGACTAAGGTAGAACTATTGTGATAGCTTTTAGGTGGATCCACTAGCTAAAGACCTAAGTGTGCACATAGTTATGGGATAAGGAGATTGCTACTAGAAACCCGGACTTCTAGCGTAAAAGGTTTCCATCTCATGAGACAACCTATGTTGGGAAGCCGAATTTTCTAAACGTAAAAGCTCTCATTGTTCATATCCACTCGGTGCTAAGCCTATCCCTTTAAAGTCATATTAAGCCTTTACTTAAGTTCATTGTTCAATAAAGAATGCACAAGGAACTCATGACAACATTCGTTATAATTGATCAAAGATTCATTAGGTGAGAATGTACTTAAACTTTAGAATCATCAACAAGTGAGTAAACCTTACACATTATCATTCATAGTATTTTCATGAGAATTAGCCTTTCAATCAACACAATAAAATCATAATCATCCTAGAAAGGTTATACATGAAGGGTAAGGGGAGAATAGCCTTTCAACAATACCTCAATATACACAATAGTCATAGGATCTTTACCTTTCAAGTGAATCATAAGCTCACATACAATTTTCATCAATCATGAACAAACCTTCACAATTTACCCTTCATGGGATATGAACCAACTCATCCCAAACATATAGCGATAACACATTAGATAAGGGAATACCATGATCCAACAACTCATCAATACCTTAGTCACATCATAATTGGCACTTTATTCTTCAAGTATTCATAAACATGCATATAATATCATGATCAAGTCAATTCATGTTCAGAAGCATTACCCTAAACCAATTCGAGTCTAGGTGATCTAATATAAAGTATTACATGAAGAAATTCATCATTCTTAGAGGATCACCGTTAACCCTCAATTTGTCTCTTTCATGACACAACCCTAGACTATATCAATTCACCTTTGAAATCCTAGGTTAATCAAGTATACATGTAAAATCCCACTTAGATCATGCAATTACATCATAATTAACTCACATTCAATCAATTGGACCAACTTGCAAAACCATCACATAATGTAAAGAAGAACCATAACTAGGGCTGGGGGTCTCATGGATTCTTGAAGGATTTCGAGTTAAAACCATATCAAATCAATAATACATTCATAAAACAAACATCATTCAACCTTTAAAAGAAACTTTAAAAGGAATCCAAGGAGTTGAGTTGAAACCCTAGATAATTGAGTTTTCTAGAATTGAGTTAAAAGCTTTCGAAGGGGCTCCTTGGGTGATAGCTTCCCAAGGATGAAGAACTCCCATACCTTAGGTGTAGAATCCTTCCAAATTCGTAGTGAAAATCTCCTTCCTTCAAGATTTCCTTGATCTCTTTCTTTGTTCTTCAATAGAGGTTCTAGAGAGAAGATTTTTGGAGAGGAAGGTAGTTGGGTTTTGATTTGGAGTCTTGGGTTATAATGACTTAATGAGGTGTTTAATACTTTAAAATACTTTATATATATATGAAATAAACCCATATTAAGAAGCCCCTACTTAAAAAAAACTAAAAATGAATTACCTAAACTAACCCACCTATTGGGTGACTTTGGGCAGATTGCAGGTGCAATACACGCCCCATGGACCTACGGTCCATCAATTGGTCTACTAGGCGTGCTACAGGTACGTAGTTTTGACCTACAGCTCCTCAACCAGGCCTTGAACCACGCCACATGACCTACGGGGCGTCAACCAATTTACTGGCAGTAGATGGCCATCCGTAGGTCTCCTATTTGACAGCGTTTTATGAACCTAGGCAGCCTTGAGGTCTCGACTTTAGGGTCCCCCTCAAGGAACCTTGGTTGGTCCTTGGGGGGTCGTACCTTGACGTTTAACACCTAAACTCCTCAACCTAAGCTCGGGACATCATTTTACAACCTCAAACCCTACATCAATCTCAAAAACAAACTCGTTAGGCTCTAGTTTCACTTACTAGTTTCCAGGTCATTACACAACCGGTCCCATATTTTATGTCAGAACGTGGCAACTGATCCCATATTTTATGCCGAAAAGTGACAACCGATCCAAGTTAGTGTGTCGGAACACAACACCCGATCCATTCAACAAGCCATAATCACAATCACAAGTACATTCACATAATCATACAACCAAGTCATGATTCATGACATTCATCATTCATCTATCTCATTACAAATAGTGTGATCAATAATGCAGCATTGCATACATACCCATATTATAATGAAGCAAGAACAACATATACCACAAAATCATGAAGTTACAACCATCACAATGAAGTATTCATTGACCTAGATCACTTAACAATAATTCGACCAACTTAGCCCTAGTTCATCACCTAAGGCTTCTTATTATGATTAAGTCATCTTTTGTTCAGTGCACGAAGTCCTAGGCATAAATCCTACCATTTATTTACATTATATTATGCAATGAGCACAGATTTATAACTACTCAATTAGTAAAACCTAGCCTACCTGGGCGCCAAGCGGCTGCACGGAGTTTTTGGCTTTGATTCTTGTTTCTGGACTTCGTGACAGTGATCTTGACCGGAAATCCGCCATCCACTATGCTCCTTACGCTATAAATCTCCTTTTCCTTCCTTCCCAAGCATAGAGCAGCTTTTTGGGGGTTTCTAGGGTGGTTTACGTCTAAATTAGGTATTTTAGGAAGAATGAGGAAATAAGATTTCGCGTTATTTATATTCTGTCTCACCTATCCCGATCTGGTGCCAGATTACCCCGACGTGGCATCGTCGCCATAGCAAAGTCTGGCCCGCCCTGGCGGGACAGTGGCTTAGTAATTTCCCAATTTTTTTTTTGCTTTTTCCTAAATAACGACGGTTCAGGTCGTTATATTTTTTGAGGTGTTTTGATGTACTTTTCTTGATTTTTATATCTTTCAGACATTTACGAGTAAAAATTAATTTTTTGGACAGTTACGAAAAAGAATAAAATATTGATCATTTTTTAATTTCGATATTCTAAGGTCATTGGTGCAGTTTGAGATTTTTTTGAGGTGTTTTGATGTACTTTTCTTTATTTTTTATATGTTTCGTACATTTACGAGGAAAAAATAAAGTTTTTGTTAATTTTTGGACAGTAACGTAAAAGAGAAAAATTTTGAATATTTTCTTTTCGATATTTTAAGGTCATTGGTGTAGTTTAATAATTTTTTGAGGTGTTTTGATGTACTTTTCAAGATTTTTATATCTTTCGGACATTTTTGAGGAAAAATTAAATTTTTTGTTATTTTTCGGACAATTATGAAAGAGAATAAAATTTTGATCATTTTTCTGTTTCGATATTCTAAGATCATTGGTGCAGTTTGAGATTTTTTGAGCCGTTTTGATGTACTTTTCTTAATTTTTATACGTTTCGTACATTTACAAGGAAGAATTAATATTTTTATTTTTATTTTTTGAACTGTTACAAAAAAGAGTAAAATTTAGATCATTTTTTTTGATATTCTTAGGTCATTGGTGCAGTTTGAGAATTTTTTGAAGTATTTTGATGTACTTTTCTTGATTTTTATCTCTTTCAAACATTTACGAGGAAAAATTAAATTTTTTGTTATTTTTCAAACAGTTACGAAAAAGAGTAAAAATTTTGATAATTTTTTTTATATTTTATGGTCATTGGTGCAATTTGAGTATTTTTTGAGGTCTTTTAATGTACTTTTCTTAATTTTTATATGTTTCATACATTTACGATGAAAATTAATTTTTTTGTTATTTTTAAGACATTTACGTAAAAAAGTAAAACTTTGATCATTTTTTTTGTTTTGGTATTCTAAGGTCATTAGTGCAGTTTGAGAATTATTTGAGGTGTTTTGATGTACTTTTCTTGATTTTAATATGTTTTGTACATTTACAAGGAAAAAATTAATTTTTTTTGTTATTTTTTGAACAGTTACGAAAATGAGTAAAATTTTGATCATTTTTTGTTTCGATATTCTAAGGTCATTGTTTTGGTTAGAACATTTTTTGAAATGTTTTGATGTACTTTGCTTGATTTTTATATATTTCGTACATTTACGAGGAAAAATAAGATTTTTTTGTTATTTTTCGGATAGTTACGAAAAAGAGTAAAATGTAGATCATTTTTTTGTTTGAATATACTAAGGCTATTGGTGCAGTTTGAGAATTTGTTGAGGTGTTTTGATGTACTTTTCTTGATTTTTATATGTTTCGTACATTTACGAGGAAAAAATATTTTTTTGTTATTTTTTGGACAGTTACGAAAAAGAATAAAATTTTGATCATTTTTTTATTTCGATATTCTAAGGTCATTGGTGTAGTTTGAAAATTATATGAGGTGTTTTGATGTACTTTTCTTGATTTTTATATGTTTTATACATTTACGAGGAAAAATTAAATTTTTTTGTTATTTTTTGAACAATTACGAAAATGAGTAAAATTTTGATCATTTTTTTGTTTTCAAAATTCTAAGGTCATTCTTTTAGTTTGAGAATTTTTTGAGGTGTTTTGATGTACTTTTCCTTATTTTTATATATTTTTTACATTTACAAGGAAAAATTTAATGTTTTGTTATTTTTGGACAATTACGAAAAAGAGTAAAATTTAGATTATATTTTTTTTCGATATTCTATGGTCATTGGTGCAGTTTGATAATTTTTTAAGGTGTTTTGATGTACTTTTCTTGATTTTTATATGTTTCGTACATTTACGAGGAAAAATAATATTTTTTATTATTTTTCGGACAGTTACAAAAAAGTGTAAAATTTAAATATTTTTTTTGTTTCGATATTGTAATTGGTGCAGTTTGAGAATTATTTGAGGTGTTTTGATGTACTTTTCTTGATTTTTATATGTTTCGTACATTTACGAGGAAAAAATAATTTTTTTGTTATTTTTTGTACATTTACGAAAAAGAGTAAAATTTTGATCATTTTTTTGTTTTGTTATTCTAAGGTCATTGGTGCAGTTAGTGATCTTTTTGAGGTGTTTTGATGTACTTTTTCTTATTTTTATATATTTTTTACATTTACAAGGTAAAATTTAATGTTTTGTTATTTTTGGACAATTACGAAAAAGAGTAAAATTTAGATTATATTTTTTTTGTTTCGATATTCTAAGGTCATTGGTGCAATTTGACATTTTTTTATGGTGTTTTGATGTACTTTTCTTGATTTTTATATCTTTCGATCATTAACGAGTAAAAGTTAAATTTTTTGTTATTTTTCAGACAATTGCGAAAAAGAGTTAAATTTTGATTATTTTTTATTTTGATATTCTAATGTCATTAGTGCAATTTTAGAATTATTTGAGGTGTTTTGATGTACTTTTCTTGATTTTTATATGTTTCTTACATTTACGAGGAAAAATTATTTTTTTTGTTATTTTTTGGATAGTTACGTAAAAGAGTAAAATTTTGATCATATTTTTGTTTCAATATTCTAAGGTTATTGGTGCAGTTTGAGAATTTTTTGAGGTATTTCGATGTATTTTTCTTGATATTAATATATTGCGTACATTTTCAAGGAAAAAGTATTTATTTTTTGTTATTTTTTGAATAGATACGAAAAAGAGTAAAATTTTCGTCATTCTTTTGTTTTTGATATTTTAAGGTTATTGGTGCTGTTTGAGAAGTTTTTGAGATGTTTTGATGTACTATTCTTGATTTTTATATGTTTCATAAATTTATGAGGAAAAATTAAATTTATTGTTATTTTTCAGACAGTAAAGAAAAAGTGTAAAATTTTAATCATTTTTTGTTTCGATATTCTAATGTCATTGGTGCAGTTTGATAATTATTTGAGGTGTTTTGATGTACTTTTATTGATTTTTATTTCTTTCAGACATTTATGAGGAAAAAATAATTTTTTTGATATTTTCCAGACAGTTAACATAAAGTCTAAAATTTTAATCATTTTTTTGTTTCGATATTCTAAGGTCATTAGTGTAGTTTGAGAATTTTTGAGGTATTTTGATGTACTTTTCTTGATTTTTATATGTTTCATACATTTACAAGGAAAAATTATTTTTTTTGTTATTTTTCTGACAGTTACAAAAAAGAGTAAAAATTTGATCATATTTTTTCGATACTAAAGTCATTGATGCAGATCGTGAATTTTTTGATGTATTTTGATGAACTTTTCTTGATTTTTATCTATTTCATACATTTACAAGGATAATTTAAATGTTTTATTATTTTTGGGACTTTTAAGAAAAAGTGTAAAATTCGATCATTTTTTATTTCGAAATTATAAGGTCATTGGTGCAGTTGGAGAATTTTTTGAGGTGTTTTGATGTACTTTTCTTGATTTTTGGATTTTCGAATATTTACACGGAAAAATTAATTTTTTTTTATTTTTCTGACAATTACGAATAATCGTAAAATTTTGATCATTTTTTTGTTTCGATATTCTAAGGTCATTGGTGAAGTTTGAGAATGTTTCGAGGTATTTTTATTTATTTTTCTTGATTTTTATATGTTTCAAACATTTAAGAGGAAAATTAATTTTTTTTTATTTTTGGGACAGTTACGAAAAAGAGTAAAATTTTGATCATTTTTTTGTTTCGATATTCTTAGGTCATTGATGTAGTTTGATATTTTTTTGATGTATTTTTATGTACTTTTCATGATTTTCATATGTTTCGTACATTTACGAGGAAAACTTAAATTTTTTGTTATTTTTCAGATAATTACGAAAAAGAGTAAAATTTTGATCATTTTTTTGTTTTGATATTCCAAGGTAATTGGTGTAGTTTGAGAATATTTTTATGTGTTTTAACGTAATTTTCTTAACCACAAAATATTTTTATATGTTTCATAAATTTACGAGGAAAAAATAATTTTTTTGTTATTTTTCGAAAAGTAACGGAAAAGAGAAACAAATTGATCATTTTTTTTGTTTCATATTCTAAGGTTATTTGTGCAGTTTGAGAATTTTTTGTGGTCTTTTGATGAACTTTTCTTAATTTTTATATCTTTCAGACATTTACGAGAAGAAAATATTTTTTTGTTATTTTTCGGACAATTACGAAAAAGAATAATGTCACGACCCGATTTATCAAGTCATGATGGCACCTACTATAACCCGCCAGCAGGTAAGCCAACCCGTAACCCGGAACAACAAGTAATGGGTCCGAGGGTAGAAATTAAACAAGAGTAGGGAAATAACAATATAAACAGGCGGACGTAAACCAAAAACATATCTACAAATAAAGATCCCTCCCAGAACCTGGAAGTCACTAGTACAGAGCTACTACTAAATGAGTACAAGTCCCAAAACTGGACAACAGAGACTGGACTGTCTCGAAAGGAAAAAGACAAGTCTATATATATAGATGGAGACTGAAATAGTACAAAACGACGTGTGCTCACCCCCGTCTCCGGATAAGTCTACTCCAAGCTCGATCAACGCTGGCTACTAGTGCTCGGACCTGCATCACAAAATAGATGCAG